>NC_051852.1:111242075-111557698 GCF_905115235.1 Hermetia illucens | reverse complement strand
TAATTTTAATAATATTGAAAAAATTCAAGAATTAGAATTCCACAAAACAGTGTCATATGGATTGAACACGATCTTCATCATATTTATCGTACTTTTGACCTTTGGAATAATTGTATACATAAAAACTGAAAAAAATTATAATATTAAAATAGGTCAACGAATTCAGGAGAATTCTAATCTAGAGGAGAGGGAAGTTACATATACCAACAACATGAATAAACACGCGAAAATATTTCAAGATGTAAAACTATACCTAGACCAAACAAAGGGTCAACATTAACATTCCAAAGTGCAGACATTGCGTCAGCATCTTTTTCATTTGTTTTTTGATTGCGATCTAATGCTTGTCGATATTACTCAATGAAGCTGAGCGGCAACGAATATTGGAGATCGCAGCTGGCCAACCCTACCAGAAGTGCCTCAGATGGCTAGCAGTAGAGTAAGCCAAGACAGCGGACAGCTATTTTGGATATGAAATTGTTGAACTCCAATGCATTGTCTGGAATTCCTCACTAATTCAGATCTAGACCGTTTGGTCATAGATGATTATGAAGCTTAAATATGGGAGTTCATAACACGTATTCTGAAATTCATAAATCTCTATTTATTGATTCAATCTGAGCAAAGGAAATTATAACTGGTAGCATAAGTAGCTGCAATCAATCAATTAGATGCAACAAAAATGTTCGCCGCCGAAAACAAAAGAACATCATCCTTTAACCCATCTTAGCTTTACGTTTAGTGCGCTTATCTATGTACTCGCTCGACTTTCTCATGTTCATTGGAGCAATCTTTTGGGCCGTGGTGTGATCAAAGTGAAGGACTTGATGACGAGCCACAATGTGTGCCCATCGCACATAAAGATGAATGATAATCATTCGGGTTACATTTCTCCCATTTAATTTAGAGGGCACGGATATAATGCAACTATGTACATATATGTATCATCAAGTGTCCAGATAGCTGAGTGGTTAGATTACAAGGCTGTCGTACGGAAGGTCGCGGTTCAAATCTCACTGGTAGCAGTGGTATTTGTATCGTGATTTGAGGTCAAATACATTAGGATTACATTCAGGATTTGCCTGTGAACCTAAATGACCAGGTTTTGATAGCCCACCTGCACTTGATAGAACCGAAAGAGGAAAATTTACATTGGATGTCTCCATATAACAAAGCTGGTTGGAGAAAGGTGAGAATCAATGCAGTTATTATGAAGACTATTAGAGACCATTCTGTTTTAAGGTCGCTCGTTAATGTATTATAATTTGATAGGATAGTACCCCATGTTTTCAAACATCTTCCACATTCCACTGGCATCGGCAAAATTTGCATGACATAACGTGTCACTATAATTAATATATGTAGTTACTCACATTCAATATTTCGAGCGCTTCCATTTTAATTCGTACTTCTTTCTACCTTCGCTCAACCCCTACAAAGTGTCTGTCAGTCTAATTTTTCAGAAACAATTTTTCATTTATCAAAATTACCACAATAAGTTGTATGCAAGGTTCCTAACTTTAACGTCGATTAAAGCCAAACGCGTCGGCAGTGACATCAGAGACCATCTCAACTTCAGAAGAGCATCTGGGCATAGCCACATCTCAGCGATAATAATTAAAGGAGTTCCGCCAGTCTCCGTAGGGCATTTAACATCATCATCATCATCAACGGCGCAACAACCGGTATCCGGTCTAGGCCTGCCTTCATAAGGAACTCCAACCATCCCGGTTTTGGGCCGAAGTCCACCAATTCGATATCCCTAAAACCTGTCTGGCGTCCTGACCTACGCCATCGCTCCATCTTAGGCAGGGTCTGCCTCGTCTTCTTTTTCCACCATAGATATTGTCCTTTTAGACTTTCCGGGTGGGATCATCCTCATCCATATGGGTTAAGTGACCCGTCCACCGTAACCTATTGAGCCGGATTTTATCCAGAACTGGACGGTCATGGTATCGCTCATAGATTTCGTCGTTATGTAAGCTAAGAAATCGTCCATCCTCATGTAGGGGGCCAAAAATTCTCCTGAGGATTCTTCTCTCGAACGCGACCAAGAGTTCGCAATTTTTCTTGATGAGGACTGGCAAGATCATAATCTTGTACAGTAAGAGTTTTTGACCCTATGGTGAGACGTTTCGAGCGGAACAGTCTTTGTAACCTTAAATAGGCTCTGTTGGCTGACAACAACCGTCCGCGGATTTCAACATCGTAGCTGTTATCGGTTGTGATTTTCGACCCTAGATAGGAGAGATTGTCAACGGTCTCAAAGTTGTATTCTCCTATCCTCATTCTTCTTCGTGTTTGTGTTTGACCAGTGCGGTTTGATGTTGTTGGTTGATTCGTCTTCGGTGCTGACGTTGCCACCATATATTTTGTCTTGCCTTCATTGATGTGCAGCCCAAGATCTCGCGCCAATCGCCGCCTACTCGATCTGGATGAAGGCAGTTTGTACGTCTCAGGTGGTTCTTCCCATGATGTCGATATCGTCATCATAGGCCAGTAGTTGGTTGGGCTTGAAGAGGATCGTACCTCTTGCAATTAACCCCAGCATCACGGGTCACTTTCTCGAGGGCCAGGTTAAAGAGGACGCATGATAGGGCATCCCCTTGTCGTAGACCGTTGTTGATGTCGAATGGTCTTGAAAGTGATCCTGCTGCTTTTATCTGGCCTCGCACATTGGTCAGGGCCAGCCTAGTCAGTCTTATTAATTTCGTCAGGATACCGAATTCTCTCATGGCCGTGTACAGTTTTACCCTGACTATGCTGTCATAGGCAGCTTTAAAGTCGATAAATGGATGGTGTAACTGTTTTCCATATTCCAATAGTTTTTCCATCGCTTGCCGCAGAGAGAAATTCTGATCTGTTGCTGATTTGCCTGGAGTGAAGCCTCTTTGGTATGGGCCAATTATGTTTTGGGCGTATGGGGCTATCCGGCCTGACAAGATAGTGAAGAATACATTATAGATGGTACTCAGCAACGTGATACCTCTATAATTGCTGCACTGTGTGATATCTCCCTTTTTATGTATGAGACAGATAATGCCTCGTTACCAATCGTCAGGTGTTGATTCGCTGTCTCATACCTTGAGCACAAGTTGATGAACCACTTGGTGTAACTGGTCGCCTCCATATTTAACCAATTCGGCTGTAATTCCACCGGCTCCTGGCGACTTATGATTTTTTAGCCGATGAATTGCACGGACTGTTTCTCCTAAACTTGGTGGTGGCAGTATTTGTCCGTCGTCTTCAGTTGGCGGGACCTCTAACTCGGCGATGCTCAAATCTAGTAACAGATATTTCTATTGACTTCAGCAATCCGTGCTTTCATAACCTGGGCGCATTAAAGACTTCCCATATGGAAGCTATTCAGGAAAGACTTACGAAATGTAATGATGACGTTACGTAATTTAAGTGTCAAGGTTGGCATTCATGGTGACTTCCATTCCTTATGGAAAGGTACGAGCATGGTTGTCGTACAAATTATCTTGTGAGGTTTGTAGATTTGTTTATAGGCGGCGCATCCCACAAGGACAGTTCATGTTTTTCTTATTTCCAGCTAACGATCTAACATCCAATCAGATCGACCATGGCGGATCGGAACGAGAGACTCCATTTCATGACCACTGATATTTGTTTGCATGGCGCATCTGCATTTCCTCACAAGGAGAAAGAATTTCGACGCCTGGAATTCAAGATGATAATCTGACTGTCGATTAATAGCGCCGAATCGATCAACAGTGCGAAATTTTCTAAAACGCAGGAATCATGAAAAGCCTGGCAAATTATATTGAAGCTTTCGTTTCTGGTCTTCGAAATTTGATTTATGCTCAGCAACTATGTTTGGCCCTGGGAAATAATTTCTCATATTTACTCGTATATGACGCCTTTTAGGATTCTCCTGCCGCTTTCATCCACTACAGTTATGCCTTTATGATACAATTTCAACTATGGAATATGGCCAAATGACACAGATTCTAACCAACCCGTCCTAGACTATCGATAAGGACTAGGTCGCCATCAAAAGTGTCTTTATTAATGGTACATAGAAAGTTTTCGACACACTTCAAGAAGGCATCATCAGATCTGACCGACTGCGTAAACGTGAAAGCACATCAATTACCGTAAGGAACTAACGTTCTATTGATGGTGACAAACAGGAGGGTTGTCGGTGCGTTGGGGCTTCGTCAAAAAGAGTGAGAAGTGTAGCGTAGTGCTCGCCATGTGAAAGAAGTCCTACAATGCTAGTGAGGGAAATAGAAGCTATTTCGCAAAAAACCTTGCAGGTTGTCGCAAGTCCTTACGTTATGCACCAGTTTTTATCCACTTAAGACTTAATGGTAAAATTTCGCTATAGTTTTCAATTGCATAACATTCGGTAAAATTTCATCTCTTGTGGATGAAATGTCTTGTTACACATGTGGATACAAACTGCTTCTCTAAATAGTAGTGGAATCAGTTCGGAGATCAATCCATATTCCTCCGACTTTGACGGTCTCCTCGTGGTACTATTCATCGCTGTTCTTGCCTTCTGAGCACAGCTGCTGCTTACACTCATCCGTAAATCCTGGGAATCTGAGAGTTTTCGTAATGAGTGGAAGAAGGGGATGATAGTTTAGATTCTGAAAAGGAGCACCAATATGGTCTACGACAATTGAAGAGGTATTTGCGCTGTTTCTGCTATATTTACTATCCGAGGATGGTCGACTAGCAGGTCACCCCACAAATACTTGTATTGCGCTAGAATATACTGGAATATAAAAGCCAGGGCACTGGACAAACATTATAGACTGACTTGTCTGTACATTCCTACGGCAATAAGAATTTCCCTGATGATGTATTTGGAGATGTTTTTAGTATCGATGCCTCTTAATATTAATACAAAAACAGATGGCGGAAAGGAAGGCATTTTTCAGGATGACGTGGTGTATCAGCAAAGTGAAATGCTTCCTAAATCGTAAAAAGGGTTACGTTCTCTCTAGGCGGTATCCTGAATAACTGATACCGAGAGAAAGTATAACAATGAAGTTCCATTATACATTTTAAAGACGATTGAGCAACATTGCAAATTTGGGGGGGGGGGGGGGCACTGCCTACCAAGCAATTCATCAGTACGCCTAGATTCACGCAGATACACCTATATGGGAATGCCTTAATAATTTGAATATACTTCATTGCCACGAAAACTCTGGGTTTCGGGCCATATTGGATAAGAACGCCAGTGCATGACCTGACCAGAAAAGGATCGTAAAGGCTACTATACTAATCAGGGTCTATGGATATACGACCAATATGAATATATGGTTGGTGGAACTGTAGTTCGTGCGTGAACTTACCAGGAAGCTCATGGGAAAGATGAATCAAAGCGCTAGCAAAATTAAAAATTTACCATGAAGACCCATGGGACCATAGTGGGAATAACCTAGGGTAGCGAGGAAAGTTATGAAACTGAGTATTCGGTAACAATATTCGACACTTATGCAAGGTAGGTTAATGCACCAGGGAAAATACTTAATTTCACTTACTAGACTTACACTTACTAGACTGAAACAGTTAAACAATCCTCGAATTCTCGTCGACTGGACTGAGGAAGACGAGGTGGCAACATTGTCAGCCAAACCAAAACCAAGTGGCTGAGGAAAACGTCCATTGAGGTGGCACCGGGAAACGCTGTATTTGGTTTGATTTGTTGTCCATGATGCAGTAGGCGAATATTTCAACCCGGCGCTGCATGGGGACTATGCTGAAGTGGCAGTAGGTATCGAAAACTTACCAGGGGTATACTGGCACTATGGGAACCGAGATAGCTCCTGAATTCACATGTTTCAAGATTATTCCTATTTCATGTGCGTTCAGATCGGTTGTTGCGTCTGACCTCCTAGTGGGAGTTTCAAGGGAGTTGTGGTTACATTTAAGCCAACAAGCCAAGATTTTCGGGCCTCCAACGTGGTGTTGCGTTTCAACACAGGTGCCGTACACCATAGTTTGGTAGAGATTTAGGTAGGTCTCCCATCCAATAGTATGAATAAACTGAGCCATGCACTCAGTATAGACTGGTACCGCTGTACTTGTCTCAGCGGGGCTTTGATTGTAGTCACAAAATCAATCCGTGCCTTAGGAAGACCTTGGGATTAAATCTACTGGACAGGTACACACGTTAATTCACAGAGAAGTAACTGTCTACTATTAAATTGATCGACATGCTGAATATAATGGGTATAACAAAAGACACAATAATTCTTTTAGGATGCTTTCTTTTAATATTGTATTACTAGAATTATGTGGTTCTAAACTCCGCCATGCTATTAACATAGTATGCTGGTCCCAAGCCCAGGTAAAGGAGGAGGGTTTGAGGCAACGTACTCTGTACTATCCTCAGTAAAACAAAAATAAAATGCTGAGATCAGGGAAAGAGATAAATAGAGTTTAGATGGAGTTATTCCACTATGCTAAATCCTACCTGATCTCTCTTGGTGACAGGCCCCGCGACAGGTCGACCAAGAAAATGCATAGAATGTCGTTACAAACATGATGATCGGATTAAGTCACAGGCCTCGGAGAAATGCTAGGGCGTCCACCTCAGTCGACGCGGCAGGACGGGCCCCGGTCCTGTCGAGAAATGGGCAAGGGTTCTTGACGCATGGACGGCGTCAGGACGTAAGCAAGTTAGTCCGCACACAACGAACAAAACAAATACGTGTCTGCACGCTAAATGTTGGTACCCTAACTGGAAAGACCGAGGAACTCGCAAGAGCCCTTCGGAAAAGGTGCATTGACATCTGCGCACTGCAAGAAACCCGATGGTCTGGTTCCAAAAGCTGCGACATTGAACGCGAACGCGGTAAAAATGGCTACAAACTTCTCTATTTTGGTAACCCACACACTCAATATGGTGTTGGCATTGCCATCTCAGAGGGTTTCCGTGATGCCATTAAAGAAGTCGAACGATTTGATGATCGGCTGATGAAGCTCACCATTATATCAGCTGATCGCACTATTCACTTCTTCACCGCGTATGCACCACAGACAGGCCGACCTGATGCCGAGAAAAATGCCTTCTGGCAACTTCTCGATGAAAAGACTTGTCACGTGCCTGCTGACGATTACATAATCATTGCCGGCGACCTTAACGGTCATGTGGGTGAAAAGGCAGACGGTAACAGGTGCCATGGGGGAAAGGGGTTCGGAACGCGCAACGAAGGTGGCGAGCGTATAATCGATTTTGCGGACACCCATGACCTTGTACTTATGAATACATGGTTCATCAAACGATTGTCTCATCTTCCCACATTTTATAGTGGGAACAATAAAACGCAAATCGACTATATTCTCATAAGACGTCAACATTTTACCACTGTCACTGATTGCAAAGTCGTTCCCTATGAGACCATCGCACCTCAACATAGGCCGTTGATTGCTGTCCTGCGAATTAAGCCACCGATAAAACGGCGTGAGGAACGCACTGGCCCGCCGCGCATTAAATGGTGGCGATTTGGTGAGAAGAACGAAGAAGCGGTCTCACTCATGCGATTGCCAACCATTACGAATGTGGAAGAATCATGGAACCAAATGAAAGACACGATCCACAAAGCGGCCTCTGCAACCCTCGGGGTCACCAAGCCGGGTAAGCGGTACATCAACCGAGATACTTGGCTTTGGAATGATGATGTTGAAATGAAGGTCCGTGAAAAGAAACGCCTCTACCACAAATTTCTCGACGATAAAACGCCTGCTAATTGGCAAATTTATAAGAATGCCAACCGGGAAGCAAAGAAAGCGGTCGCTGTCACCCGAGCGAACCATTTCAAAAATCTTTACGATAAACTGGACACTCGGGATGGCGAGAGAGATCTGTACCGACTTGCTAAAAGCCGTGATAAACGCACACAGGATATCGAACACTTCTGTTGTGTTAATGACAAGAACGGTACTTTGCTTACTGATCGTCGAGCCGCGACGGATAGATGGCGAGAATACTTCGAGCAGATTTCAACTGAAGAATTTGCTCATCCTCCACTTCCACAATCATTGCCGACATTTGGAGCAGTTCCACCAGTCAGCGCAACTGAAGTCGAGGAGGCAATAAAACAAATGAAATCGGGGAAAGCAACAGGACCTGACGACATCGCATCTGAGCTCTGGAAAGCAAAGAGCTTGGACCCAACACCGTGGCTGAGTGAATTCTTTAACCGGGTTATTCAGGAAGGAAGAACACCATCTGACTGGCAAGAAAGTACCACTGTTCCAATATGGAAAAAGAAAGGTAGTCCAGCAGAATGTTCAAATTACCGTCCGATCCGGTTACTTTCCCATACCATGAAGATTTTTGAACGCATTCTTGACAACCGTATTCGCGAAATCGTTGAAATAACCGTGAATCAAGCTGGATTTGTCAAGAACTGCGGAACTACTGACGCAATACACGCTGCGCGGTTACTCATGGAGAAACACCGTGAGAAGCATCGCCCTCTTTACATTGCCTTTCTGGATCTAGAGAAAGCGTTTGACCGTGTACCACACGAACTCATCTGGTATGCTTTACGACAACACTTCGTGCCAGAAGAACTCGTGCGCTGGGTTCAATTGCTCTACCACGATCCGAAAAGTAAAGTTCGAAGTATGGCGGGTGTATCAAAACCGCTTCGTGTCTCTGTTGGAGTTCATCAAGGAAGTGCCCTCTCACCACTCCTCTTTGTCCTTGTTATGGACACCGTCACACGGGATATCCAACGTCCAGCGCCCTACACACTGCTCTATGCAGATGATGTTTTCCTAGCATCTGATAGCAAAAATGATCTCCAGCAACTTGTTCAAAAATGGAATGATCGCCTCATGCAACACGGTCTCAGATTGAATTTAAACAAAACTGAATTTTTGACGACCGATCCCCATGAAACAGGCACAATCACTGTCAGCGGCAGTGATCTGCCCAGATCTGAGCGATTTAAATACCTCGGGTCAACGCTATCAGCCAATGGAGAGCTGCGTTATGAAATTGCTTCACGCATTAACGCAACCTGGATGAAGTGGCGTTCCACAACTGGTGTCCTTTGTGATCGACGTATCAACGAACGTCTCAAATCTAAAATTTACCGCAATGTTGTCCGTCCAGTCGCTCTCTATGGTTCTGAGTGTTGGCCGACCATAAAAGACAATGAACGGCGTCTCGCGGTAATGGAGACGAAGATGCTACGTTGGACTAGTGGCGTCACACGTTTAGATCACATCCGAAACGAGGATATCCGCGATCGTTATGGGGTTGCACCGATCATGGAAAAGTTGCGAGAGAGGCGTCTTCGATGGTATGGTCACGCAATTCGTGCAAACGAGAATTCACTTGCAAAGATTGGTCTGAACATCGAAGTCGATGGTAAACGACCAAAAGGCAGACCTAAGCAACGGTGGCTTGATACGCTGGATGGGGATTTGAAAGCCTCGAGATTGCACCCAGATCAGGCATTTGATAGAGCCAAATGGCGAAGCCGATCACGACGAGCCGACCCCGCTTGTGAACGGGACAAAGGCTGAAGAAAAAGAAGAATTATGTGGTTCTACGGAACAGTGGAGGTGTAGTGCAATCATCTCGAAAAGTAGTGAAGGGAGTAGAGGCACATTGCATGTACGCCATTCTGAGATAGACGAATCCATCTCATGGCATAATCTACTATGAAGTTGTCAACATTTGTCAATACGCCGCTCATGCACTGCCATTTTCGTTTTTCTATCGACACATCCACGGATATCATGTCTGCTTGAAGACGAAATTTTTCGTTCTATTACTTTTCAGAACAGAGTACCCTGATGACGTGACGCAAACAAGAGTTGATGAAAACTAGGAGCTTCTAAATGACAGTGATGATAACTTTCCGCATACTACTCCTATATAGCAATGTAGGAAAAAGGTTTTGCGCAAAAACGCCTCAATGTGATGTTTATGTTGAGCAAGCTACATTTAGACATTTTGGAAACAACGAAGAACTGGATTTCGTGCGGCCAACACTTTGAGCGACATTGAGTTCGCTGCGGACACCAGTCTGCTCCTTTATGAAAATAGGAAGACTGTAATAATCAGTCCTCGTGATTGAGGAAAATGATATCGTCCATTCGACCCCTCTACCACCTCCGGCTAAGATAGCATCAAGGATGTTACCGATAAAGAAAATGTGTAGTATCGTTGATAAAACGTATCTCTGAAAGGACTCCGCTTTGCACTTCAAATTCCTTTCAGATTTTACCTCGACGCTGAATGTGACATATTAATAATAACTATTAGTTCCTCCGGAATATCCCTGCTGCGTAGAACAATCCAGATACACCCTCTATTCAAGCTGTTCAAAACTTCCTCCAAACCAATGAAGAGTATCGATACATAAAAAGCGGGATAGGTGATATCCAGCAATTAATACCACATTAAGTTGCTGAGTAACATCTATAAGATATTCTCTCCTATCTTGGTAGGACAGGATATCCCCATATGTCCAGCACATCATCAGTCCATACCAAAGAGCGTTCACTCCAGGCAAACCAGCAACAAATCATATTTTCACTATGCAGCAAGCGATGGGATAACTGTTGGAATATGGCCATCAGTTACATGATATTTGCATTGACTTCAAGGCTGCTTTGATAGTACAGTCAGGGTAAAACTATTTACGGCCGTAAGAGGATTCGGTATACCAATGAAATTGTTAAGACTGACTAAGCTGACCCTGACCTATATGCCGGGCCAGATGAAAGTAGCAGGACAACTCTGGAGGCCATTCAATATCAAGTCAAGATTTACGATAGGGGCATAATTTATTATGGTGGAAAAAGTGATCCATGACACTGATATTAATGCGACAGGCACCATTCTCTTCAAGCCTAGCTACTAGCTCATGCTCACGGTATTGGTATAATGGGAAGAATAACTCGAGATCGGATCGTCACGAGATCTTGAGCAGCACATTAATGAAGCAAGATGAAGTACCTGGTGACAACGTCCGCAGCAAAAAGAAGAACCCACGGCATCAAGTGGCGCTGGTCAAATTAGAACAATAAAGATAGGAGCCAACAACTTTGAGATTGTCGAAAATCATAACCGATAACAGCTACGGTGATGAAATTCGCTCACGGTTGTTAGCAGTCAATAGAGCCTATTTCATCAATCCACAAAGGATCCCGTTTGAAATGTCTCACCGTAGGGTCAATCTTTTACTGTAGAAGACAATGATCTTGCAGGTCCTCATTTATGCCTCGGAGACTTGGGTTCACAGCAAGAAAAATTGCGAATTCTTGGCCGCGTTGGAGAGAAGAATCCTTCGAAGAATTTTTGGCCACCTACATGCGGATGAACAATTCCGTAGCCGCAAATCAACACGTTGCGATGGGCAGGGTATAATTAGGATGAGTGAGGAGTGAGAATGGTTCAACCCAGAAAGTCTATAAGGGTTGTATCTATGGAAGAAAAATAGGACATTGTAGACCCTGGCTCAGGTGGAGCATGGCAAACGCCAGGACTTCAGACAGCCTTTAGGGATATCGAATTGGTAGACCTCAGCGCAAAACCGGAATCTCTGGAATTTCTTACAAAGGCAGGCCTAGACCGCTTATTGGTTGTTGCGCCGCTGATGATGATGGTGATGAAGAGCACTCCTCTACAATGATTCGAACATAATAATGTGGTAAGTACAGGCAGGTCCAGAGCAAAAGCCAGCCTGCTCTCTATCGGCGAAACTTTGTAGATGCGTTTTATGATCTTTTTAGTAGTATCTTGGCGATGACGGGATGCATGCAAACGCAGCTCAAGTTCTTGCACTCGAGGCAGATGCCCTTTGTGCAATCATAATAATTATCCTCTTCTTTCCTTCTCTGGGCAGGAGTACAGATTATGAGATATGAGAACAAGTCGGGAAACCGGAAGCTAGACGGTTTAGGTATGAATTCTTTTATAAGGAGATTTGAGTGTGCATTTGCCCCATTAGCATATAGCACGTAAAATATGCATATATTATGTGAAAATAGCCACTTTCAAGTGATATTGATATTCATAGTCTTGAATTTGCAGAGGAGCGACAGTTTTGACCTAGTATAACTTTGTTAGTAATAGTGCGATTTTCACCAAATTTGGCGGGATCATGTTCTATACTGTAGCCTGCATCGCTGCAATTCTGTGATTCTAGGGTGAACCTAAGGGGGGTTTTCCTGTCAATTACTGAAAATTATAGTAATGTACTATTATTAACTTTATTTGAACAGCTATCGGTATGGAGGATATTTCGGAGCCTAGGGACCATATAGCGGCAGCCCGCTGATTTTTCGCAGATTTTTCGGTTGGGCAGTTTCTGAGAATGGGTTCTTTAAAAAAATGACCACTTTCAACCCTACGCACTCCCCACCTTTTCAACAAAAGTCAAAACTAAGACTGGGTTCGAAAAGTACTAACCGAGACCTTTAATTTGATACCCCACATGACTATATTTGGTGGAAAAAAATTTACACCCCCTTTTGCATGTAAAATTCGTCGTAAAATAATGTAACTCACTATATGCGTGAGCGCTCACAGTTCCTACCCTTCAACCAAATTTGGTGTCAATCGCTATAACCCTCTCCGAGAAAAATGCGTGTGACGGACAGACAGACAGACAGACAGGCGGACAGAGAAACAGACAGTAAACCGATTTTAATAAGGTTTTGTGTTTACACAACACCTTAAAAACTTAGCTATTATGAAGAGCCTGTATTAGTTGCATTTTAATTTGGTAGCAATGTGTATTCAATGGCAGTGGAAGACCGATAGGCGCCCTTTATATACTGCAAAGACCTGCAAATATCCAATGCGATCGGGTGCCCTTCGTTTGGTCGACTGGTTCTGGTCAGTTTTGCTTCACACATATGATCAAATCGGTTTTTTCTAATGTCATTTTTTGTTCATAACGAACTAGGTTGAGCATTTGATCAGTTCCTTAACCCTGAAGCACTTTACAAGTGCAAGGGAATGGTCTGGATGAATGAAAGGTGACCCTCAAGGTTTATTCATAAAAACCAACTTATGTTGTTTGCGAATACGTAATGTCACATTTTAGAAGAAAATATTAATGATACAGAACTGTAATTCTAGAAGAATATCAACGCTTGTCAGGAACCGTTACATACAGAACTTGCATGTATCCAATATTATTTTTTCAACATTAACGATTGTACCATTATGTTACATGCTCAAATTACCATCATCTGCTCTTTTAGCAAACCAGGACAATGGCAAGCATTCCGGGTCAGAAAATGGATCCACATCCCGGGGCGCCAACAGCGATATTCCGTGGCAATCAAATAAACTTTCAGAATACAGGTAAATCATTGATAGAATGGTAATATCCTTTCAATCGAATTTCCGGAATATAAATTTTCACTATACGCCCGGGGCAAGATGTAATAATGATGAAACATCCGAAAATGCATATTTCTCCCGTTCATTTCAGATTAATCAACGATTGATGAGCGCATTTAGCTCCACTATTCTGTCCTTTTGCCGTGCTTTTCATGCTACAAGCCTGACCGGTTATCTGCAATTTCGCCAAACAGTTACAATTAGAGACCCTCCATCCATTCCGCGTTATTAATCTTTCCAAGTGCTGTGAAAGCGAACTCCATTCGAATTATAATTCATTCGTTTTGAATAGACCCATTCATACAATGTGCAGAATAGGAAATAGATGCGTTTGCATGGGCTAATCCACATGTATATCTGGACCTATCTGATTTGTTTGAAGATAAAATGGGGAATCGAGTATCAGAGTACAATTTGAAAATTACAAATAATCAGTGGCATAGTTCCCAGAATTCAGTTCGTACTCGTAGTTGGTCATGGTTAGGCGTTTTCATCCCACAAATGAAAACAAATTAATGAGGACACACCGAATGCATTATTTCATGATGGAAATTCCGTAGTCAATAACCACTACAAACAAGTACATATGTAGATTTTCAGCGTTTAGCATAATGTAATAGTTGAATGGATTTATTGTTCGGTCTTCCAACTATGCATTTGGCCACTGTAATCGATGGAGTACTATTTGAACCACAGGAATCCTGGTTGCTGCTCTAGAATTCAGAGGTAGTATTTGGTGGAGGTTACAATCAAATATTCAACAAGTGGAAAGGAAAATTCAGTTCATCTCAACCCTGCGAATATTGCTAATTATTCAGAGAAATCATAGCATCTCGCTTGCGGGAATTCGCTTCAATGACCGCCTTTAAGCAAAAAGGAGTATTGATTTCTGACGACAACATTCACGTGAAATGCCAAGCAATGGGAAATTATAGTCTCCGCAAGCAACTTTGTCTGACATTGATTTAGTTACACAACAGATTCCAATCTCGCATGCTCTGCGGCATTAATAAGTTATTATTCATTATTTCAATGGATCCTGCAAATCATTCCTCCCAATCTCCTGTATCTTAATTTATTTTCGGCTTTTGATTCTCTATTGCCGACCCGCAATCAGTGTGGGTTTTTGTTCATTGCTTGCCACAAAAATCTACACGTGCGGCAGACAGTTTCCATGCGTCCTGGGACTGGGCACGAATCGGCCCTGGTCTACCACTTCTCGGAATCTGTACCTGAAACCTCTACTGTTGTGGACCATTTGCGATAACATGACAAATTTATTTACGTAGTATACTTACTTCGATTTATATATTTTCGGATTGCGGGTGGTGCCATTAACATAAACTTCCATAACAAAATCCTGATCCAGCCCTCCATCGAATCCTTCTATACATTCCACCTGAAAGCTGTGCGATGTCTGATTCAAAACAGTGCAGTTCGTTAGAGGATCAGGTTCACCTGCGGATAATGGAATTGGAGAATAAAATTAAGAAAATTAGAGAAAAATTTTAATTGGTATTTAGATGAACGTTCTGTAAAGAAAGCTAACATTAAAATTGGCAGAGGGGGTGATAAATTTAACATGAGGGAAGGGTGCATAATCCTGAATTTATAAATTCGAGAACACATTCAATAAAAGGTCTGCAGCTGACATGATTGGCTTTTTTTTCGAAAAATTGACATGTGAATACCATTTTGCGTTTTATTGTCCTCTTCGTCTTTACTGAACTAAATGAACTACAATGTAGGCTTTCCGGTTACAAGTTTCTTGGTGCTCCTGAGCGACAATTGGGAGTTTCCATCAAGTAAAATATTATGACTTTGGTGGATACTCCTTTCCCTCCAGCGGCGTACCGTTTTATATCCTGGTAAGCATTGAAGTAGTAGATGTGAATTTGGTGTCAAATAATTGCCGATAACTGCCGCTGCTCATAACCCGAGGGGTGATCGCCGACAAGCGTTTTACTGCTAGCTCCTTTTGCTAACAATTCATTTCGATATAGAAAGGAACGACTCCTTCTATGAGAAACTACACACAGCCTATGAGAATCTCTTTAACGTAATACCGTGGTTATAAACTTTTGCCACTTTCGCTCCTTCGACCTCATCCAATGAGGTCAGTTGATTTTCGAAAGACTGGTTCTCTTTTGTGCGTCTACGAGCAGGATAGGAAAGATTCGACGTTTGAATCCAAAATTAACTATTTTTATGATATGGCTATTATTCCGGACAATGCAATGACTCTTGAAATTGTTTGCAATGTTTATCAGGACGCAAGTTGGCTTTTGGAATGGACGCACGCTACTCGGCAACAGTATTGGGAGTCCCTAGACTGATCGCTTTTTCCAATTTTAGGGTTAACTTAAATCAGATGGTGAAACTCTGGGAGCATCCCTTACCACCTTACGGTCTATTCCAGAAAGGGTAGCCGAAGCAAGTGTGAATCTGATGTTGGATTAATGGTAACGGCAAATTCAAAGCGCACTGCAATTACTTGCGAGCCGGTTTCGAGGACTTCAGGATAAGGAACGCTTCAACTGGACAGTGACTTTCGAAGCAGAGGAGAAGGAGACTTTCTACAAGAAATTGAAAACAGTCATGAAAAAGTTTCCTTCCTTCCTTGTTATCGTGATGGGTGATTTGAATGTCAAAGTAGGTCTTTGACAAAACCTTGCCCGGACATGGGATGGGGAGGCACAGTCCTAGTGAACGTAATGATAATAGTGCTAGGTTTGTGGATTCCTGCAGCTTCCATCGCCATGTCATTGGTTATATATTTTTTTAACACAGTTCCTGCGGTAAGGTCAGTGGGATTCCATCTAACCGGCATCGTATGGGCAATCACTGACTACTTTGCAAACAGCAGTAGATTAAGGAGTTGTCTTAGGTTTGTGCGTATTGTGTGTTTAGTCTGGGAGAACGCTTGATATCAAATGCAAAGTTGAAAGATACTAAAATTCCTAACGGTTATAGACTTGCTTGAGATGCTATGATTAGTAGGTACACTATAACCAGCAAAAGGGTTACAATAGTTCTGTAAGGATGCGGTGCGATTTCCCCTGAACTGAAAAATAGATATAGTTGTGTGTAACAAGAGGGGCTGACATCGCCCAAGAAGCCAATCATCATCTACTCGCTGTTTACCTTCGCCTGTGTGTTGCAACAGCCATTTTCCGCAGGGTTATATAATTCAGCTTTCCCTCAACAGTGCCGATCGGATGACAGATTCTTGACTAATCTGCTTCAGAATATCGAGGAGTATTTGGTGCTGCTAACAATTATCTTTTCTCGACCGCAAATCAGGTCGTCGGTCAGGTCAAAAGAGTGTCACGGTATCCGGCTGACTGGGGGCGCGTGGAAGTGGATCGATGAGAACATAAGGGATTGAAAGCTCTTTTGATCGCTGTTTATGACGGCGAGCAAGATGCGGGCGAGCTTTGGGACTGTGCGAAATCCTGGGAAGTTCGCCTTATTGTGTGCCATTATTGCATTGGTGAGGTTTAGGATACCAGAAGATATCGCAGATTGCAATGATTTCAGAGGTATGTATCCGATGGTTCTATGAGGGACTTTTACGATGGACCCCTCATTCACGGTAATGAACAGCTGAAGAAGTGGAAGGAACATTTCACTACATTTCTCGACCATATTAAATGCGGTAAACTCCTCCGCCTCTTCTTTGGATGGAATGGCTAGTCACCATAACAGACGGATACGGACTATTCCTCCAAGCAGAAGAGAACTTATTCCGGTTATCAAAGCACTCAGTCGGACTAAAGCCGCTGGGTTTGTCAGACTCTTTGCTACACCTGCCGTTTCTATACAACTGCATTCGTTCGTGCTAAAATCCTGGGTATCCGAGACCTTTCACACAGAGTGAAAAAAGGGGACTGTTGTTAGCTTTTCATAGATGGGCACCCGTATTGAGTACGATAAATGGAGAGGTATCTATGCACTCTCTGTTGTTGGAAAGATAATAGCTAAAATAACCCTGGAGCACATCAAGGAAGATCTCGAAAACCTAACCGACATAAATCAAGCTAGTTCCTACTCTGTATCCCCCTGCATTGACCACAGATGGTTTTGGAGCAGTGTTCCTCTTCACCAGCTGGATTTCGAAAAGGCTTTCGACAACGTGAACAAGGAATGCATCTGAAGTGCTCCTGACAAACTAATATACTCGTATATTATCAGAGCGGTATATGATGGCGCAAAATATCACATACTGTATCGAGATAAAATCTCAGAGTAATTTGAGGTCAAAAGTGGAGTCCGCTACGGTTGCATCTTACCACCGGTATTGCTTCTTTCGCATCAACAACACTTGCACCCCATTCCGATTGAACTCCTTCTCCGGACTTTCCAAGGAAGTTACACTCTTGCTCTACTCTACTCTCCCGAATGGCTCTTTTGTGCGGAAGTTTTAAGATACCCGTCAATGCAAAAACCCCCGAAACAGAAAATGAACGGGTGGAATAGAGAAATAAACTTCTCGCACTGTGTCACCCATGATCCGAAGTGGGGAAATTTAGATTAGATACCAGCTTGCCCTTAATTTTCGAAGCTAAACAAATAAATATTCGTTTAAGCTAACGTCAGCTAAGGCCGGAATTTAATAATTTCATTCACTATGATTCATAAAATCTATTTATTAATATATTTGGGGGAAGCATTATCCGTTGTTACATTTCGTCAAGCTGCCCTGCAAAGCATAGATGACACAGCCCTGATTTGGGATGAAACCGGTAGTCATTTCTTGAATTTAAATATGGGCATTTGCGTAAAATGAATGTTCCGTACAATAAAATGTTGGAGTCAGTTGAAAATAAAAATTAATGTTGGGTACCGTCAAGTAGATTGGAGCCAACCCACATTCTTAAATCAGAGAATACATAACGAGGTGTTCGTTGATGCGTTCCAGGATTATTTTAGTTAGTATCTTTGCGGTGGCAAGAAAAACCCAAAGCCCACCCAAGTGGGTGTACACTATGCTAACGCAGAGACTGCTGTGTATTTAAGTAGGTGTTGATCGCCTCCAGCCAACAGAAGCAATGAAAACCTGGAGGTGTGCAATTGTCTTTGTGGAGTATGTTGACTGACTTACTACTATGTGTATTGTAAAATTTGTCCATACACGCCCAAACTTAGGCGAATGGCTGTGCTAACTGGTTTGTAGATATATACAGCGTGTTGTTAATTTCATTGACAGTTCCTGTCTCAGTCATGAGCTTCCAGTACATCTATAAAACAAGTCGGAATACCGGAAGCTCGCGCTTCAGGTATAAAGGTTTTGTGTTCATCTTATGTAAGAAATTTCAACGCACATTTTTCTATCCGTATACAGCTACAAAACTACGAGACATACGTACATATTACAACCGTAGATGTTACGTTCACCCTAAACAAACAAACTGCCTATTTCCGAATACTGCACACATATGATATATGCACGTATATAAATTGATCGTACCCATATTTCCGATTTACTTCTTATATCTATTTGAATTAGGCACTATCCGCAATGTCTGGTTGACAAATAATTAAAAAACTAAAACTAAATAATTCTCTGCGACCCAATTCATAAGAACTCATTTCGTTGTGGTATTGACGAATTGATATGTGATGATGACGTCATGCAGGTTGTAGAATGCATGAAATTCACAAAAACTTGTAAAGTTTCACCCCCTGTAACTTTGTTAGTAATGGTTGGACTTTTTTCAAACTTGACCAAACTGTGTATTATATTACACGCATGCCAAATTTTGTACTTCTGGGATGAACATAAGGGGGGTGCCGGGTAAATGTCTAAACTGTGGAAATATACTATTATTAACTTTATTTGTGCAGATATCGGAACCGGATATATTTTGAGGCCTAGATTTCGTAGGGATGCACCACTGTGATTTTTTTCAGATTTTTCGGTTAGATAGATTCTGAGAACGAGACCTGTTACACTTTTTGGGGGTCATATTTTGAGCCTTCACTCCTCTATGTTTCACCCAACATCAAATATTGAACCAGTTTCGAAAAGTGCTAATTTAGACCTTCCATTTGATACCTTACACGGCTACATTCTGTGAAAAAATAATTTGTACCCTCCATTCACATGTATGGGGAGCCCCCCCTTAAACTTAACACAAGATGGCGCCACTTGCTGCATGTAAAGGGTGTTCCCTTTACATGCAGATTACATACTCTCACTAATTTTCGTGACAATCGGTCCAGCGGTTTCCGAATATATCGGATGTGACAGACAGACAGACAGACACCGTCTCGATTCTAATGAGGTTTTGTTTCACACAAAACCTTAAACAAGGCTAGGGAGAATTAGATTCCTCTTGAATGGAATTTTAATATTTCACTCGAGTGTGAATTATTCTCGTTAATTATGACGTCAGCATCTTATTTGTATGGCTTAGGATGCTGTTAATTAGCACGAAATTGATAAGTTTGAACTGCTATAAATTTCGCACTAATATGTAGTTGGATTTTCATGAAACTTGGCATGTGTATGCTGTCCTCTATGTCGGCGCAAAATTTAATACACCTAGGATGAATTTAAGGGGAGTTTTTTAGTCAATTTCTAATAGTTGATAATATACTATTAGTAAATTTTTTGAGCAGATACCGGAATGGGACATCTCAAGAAGATTAGATTTCACATAAGTGTTTTACACAAAATCTTAAAAAGGGCTGCAGATAAGTAGATTCTTCATAAATGCGACTTTAATATTCCACGCAAATCTCAATTATTCCGGGTAGTTATGACGTCAGCATCTGATTTGGATGGCTTTGGAAGCAGTAAATTCGCGCGAAATTGCTAAGCTTGAACTGCTATAACTTTGGTGTTAATTGCCTGATTTTCACAAAATTTAGCACATATGTACGAAATATTTTTTTTTTTTTTTTTTTTTTTGGAGTAGGGTAGGTGAATGCGTTTACGCACAGAGTGTTGGACTCCCGCAACAGCACGCTGGCGGACTACCAACTAAACACCTCCCTGTCATCAGAGAACTAGCCTGGAACCGTTTGACACATTACTTCGGGCTAGCCCTCCCGCTCTCCCGGCTTTGGGAGCCTTCAAGTCAGGGAATTCCTTTCACCAACGGGAGGGGAGGGGAGGAAGGGAGTTGTTAGTTCAGGGAACCCCTTACCGTCCGATCCCTCTGCCGGTCGAGTTCAATCTTCTTCGTAGTAAGAAGAGCCCGAACATAATGCGCAATACGATTCCAGCTGCCAGCGCTCTTCAGCATCTCTCTGACAATGTTGTCTGGAGAGAGCTCCCCTGTGTTTGCATAAAGCTGCTGGCGGAGGCCATCCCACCTCTCGCAAGAGAAAAAGGTGTGTTCAGCGTCATCCGGCACTCTATTGCAGAACACACAATCAGGAGATCGCGCCTTCCCAACCCTGTGCAGGTAAGACTGAAAACCTCCATGCCCACTTAGAAGTTGGGTAAGGAAGTAATCAATCTCACCGTGCTTTCTGTTCAACCATGGGTCTAATTTGTCGATGAGCCGCGCAGTCCACTTGCCCCTTGGCTCATTTTGCCAAGAAACTTGCCACTCGTTAAGGGTGCGTTGACGTTCTTCACGGGCAACCACTTCTCTTAAGTTTTCGCCCTTACGGCGATAGATAGCTTTGCGCTCCTTGGCAAGGAGGGCAACGGGGATCACTCCCGCAATCACCATCACAGCCGGTTCGGAGACAGTGCGATAAGCAGACGCCACTCGCAAAGCTCCCCGCCTCTGCACTTGAGCTAGGCGTTTACGATGCACCTCCTTGTCAAGGGCATCAGCCCATACCTCCGCACCATAGAGAAGGACGGACTGCGTTGCTCCCATGAGGAGACGTCTCCTAGTTGATATAGGGCCGCCCACATTCGCCATTAGCCGACTCAAGGCCGCGACTCCTGCTGCAGCCCTGTCCGCGGCTGCTTTGATTTGCTCGAAGAAGCTCATCTTCGAGTCGAGCATTAAACCAAGGTATTTAACCGCTGGTTTTGACTCTATAGTCAACTCGCCGATCGATATGGGACGCAAGGTCGGGATTCTCCTTCTGGTCAGGATGACTACTTCGGTTTTCTCCAGCGCAAGGTTGAAACCGTGAGCAGTCATCCATCCGCTTACCCGTCGCATCAATATGCCAAGTCTGCTTTGCGCCTGTTCAACAGTGCGTCCGGCAACAAGTGCCGCAACGTCGTCTGCATAACCGACCAGGCGCGACTCTTCAGGCATATCGAGTCTCAGCAGACTATCGTAGGAAGCGTTCCAGAGGTCCGGCCCTAGGATGGATCCCTGCGCTACTCCCGACGTGATTTCCATCCTCCTCTGGCCCTCTAGCGTCTCATAAAACAGGGAGCGGTCTTTCAGATAATCCCTCAATATCCGCAAGAGATAGCTTGGCACGTGAAAGGAGTTCTCTAGTGTGCCCAGCATATCTGTCCATCTTACGGAATTGAAGGCATTTCTGACGTCGAGCGTTATGAGGAGCACTATCCGTCGAGATCGGCGGCTGTGCGCCCCGGCTCGATTAAACGCATCTACGACCTCCATAACAGCATCCACTGTAGATTTCCCTGTTCTAAACCCGAACTGCCTTGCGGATAAGTCCCCGGCAGCACGGATCGCTTCAGCGAGTCTACCCCTGATGAGCTTCTCGAGCACTTTTCCGGCCGTGTCAAGCATACACAGCGGTCGGTATGCAGACGGCAGCTCCGGATCTCCTTTACCCTTACGGATCAACACGAGTCTGGCCATTTTCCAGCGAGAAGGAAAAATGCCCTCCTTCAAGCACGCGTTGAACGCTTCGAGCAGCAATTCTGGCCGTTGGCGGAACACCAGTTTGTAAACTTCCGCCGGGATGCCATCAGGGCCTGGCGCCTTCCTGTTTTTCATAGTGAGAACCGCTTCTTCGAGCTCTCTCATTGTGAAAAGGGGGCAATCCACGAGGCTTTCCGCGCTGTTTACATCAACCCGTACAGGGTGTCTAGGGAACAATGCCCGCACAATGCGGTCCATCTGGTCGGTGCTCAGTATGCAGGGCTTCCGCAGAGCCCCGATTTTCCGAGTGACAAGCTTATAGCCAAGTCCCCACGGGTCATCATTCACCTCATTAACAAGGTTTTGCCAGCCGCGAGCTTTGCTTTTATTTATAGCGCTGCGGAGTCTCCTTTTTGCTGATCTATATTGTGCCTTTATGGCACATGCCTCCTCGTTGGCGTAGAAACGTTGTGCCAAACGGCGGAGCTTATGACACTCCTTCCGTAGGTCGGCAATTTCCGCCGTCCACCAGTACATAGAAGGCTTGTCGCGCCTGGGGCCTCTCCGGGGCATGGAAGCCTCACACACCGTCGTTATCAGATTCATCACTGAATTTACGACGGTGTCAGCTGCGACACCACCACCCCCCGGAGTGCCCCCCAGTGCGGCCCTACCTGCTCCAAGAGCTTCGACGAACCTTCCGATGTTCACCTTCGCGACATTCCACACGCAGGGGGAACGTCGTGTTGGTGCTCGCCGGCAAGTAGCGTCAAACACTTCGAACGCAATGTACTGATGATCACTTGTCGAGAAGTCTTCTAGGACTCGCCACCCGTCCACCGATGATGCCAGAGATTCCGACGCAAAAGTTATGTCGGGAATGCTTCCTTCACAACCTGAGCGCCGAAACGTTGGCGTGGATCCGATGTTTAAAATAACGAGCCCGGTTCTCGCCGCCATTTCCAGAATCCGTTTCCCTCTGGAGTCTGATTGAGGCATGCCCCATTCAAGAGCCCTGGCATTAAAATCACCGCCAACCAGGATTCGTCCCTCCGTGCTCGAAACGGCGTCCTCCAGAGCATATATACGATATGTACCAAATATTGTCCCCTATTCTAGTGCAAGATTCGGAAGTCCTAGGCTGAATTTAAGGGGGTTTTTCAGTAAATTTCTAAAAAGTAGTAATATACTATTAGTAAGTTTATTTGAGCAGATATTGGAATGGGACATATTTTGAGGGCTAGATTTCATCTAGGCGTACCACCCTGTTTTTTTCCGGTTTTTTAGGTTGGGTAGTTTCCGAAAATGAGTCCTGTCTGACTTCAAATGCGTAGATTTTGACGCCTTACTAACGCACTTTGCAATTTTTGCCAAAACTAATGTCAGTTTCGGAAAGCACAAATTCAATTCATTTGATACCCTACACAACTATATCCGGCGAAAAAAATTTTTGAATCCCCCCTTTGCATGTATGAGGAGCCCCCCTTTAAACTTCACCTAAATTTATGCCACTCGCTGTATGCGTGAGATTTCATAGCTCCCATCTGTCCACCAAATTTCATTCAGATCGGTTCAGCCGTTTTGGAGAAAAGTGCGTGTGACAGACAGACAGACAGACATTGAATCGACTTTAATAAGGTTTTGTTTTAGACAAACCCTTAAAAACGATGATGGTATTATTTACAACAACAAGTTTCTTTGTCAGAAAATTTAGGAACGAGCTGTGCAAACTGACTTTTGTTTGGACATGGGGAGTTTGATTAGACTTAGAGACGTAAAAACTGCCTTCATACAGATCGAGCACGCTGCACATTAATGATGGCAAGACAAAGTATATGGTGGCAACGTCAGCACCAAAAACTAACCAACCAACAACATCGAACCCCACTGGTCACGGGAAGAATTAAGATAGGAGACTACAACTTTGAGACCGTTGATAATTTCTCCTATCTAGGGTCGAAAATCGCAACCGATAACAGCTACGATGATGAAATCCGCGCACGGTTGTTGTCCGCCAACAGAACCTATCCCAGCTCACAAAAACTGTTCCGCTCGAAACGTCTCACCATGGGGTCAAAGCTCTTACTGTACAAGACAATGATCTTGCCAGTCCTCATATATTCTCCGAGGCTTGGGTTCTTAGCAAGAAAATTTGCGAAGTCTTGGCCGCGTTCGAGAGAAGGATCCTCCGAAGAATTTTTGGCTTCCTACATGAGAATGGACGATTCGTTAGCCTACATAACGACGAAATCTATGAGCGATACCATGACCGTCAGGATTTGGATAAAATCCGGCTCAATAGGTTACGGTGGGCGGGTCACTAAATCCATGTGGATGGGGATGATCCAGCCCGGAAAGTCTATAAGGGCAATATCTATGGTAGAAAAAGAAGACGAGACAGACTCTGGCTAAGATGGAGCGATGGCGTAGGTCAGGTGTCTGGCGTCCTTTTAAGTATATTGAATTGGTGGACCTCGGCGCAAAACCGGGATGTTTGAAGTTCCTTATCAAGGCAGGCCTGGACCGGATACCGGTTGTTGCGCCATTGATGATGATGATGATTTAGATTTTATGTACGAAGGTGAATATACCTTGCTATCATTAGGTCAATATACACCCCTGCATATGTAGTACGGTAGATTAAGGAGAGATAAAGGCGTTATCACTGTAAACCAACTTCACTTCAAAGAACTGTTTGCCTTGATAATACCGGATCCATGAGCTCGGGGCTTTGGTAGACGCATTTCTCAATTTATAGCCATCGGATAAATTCATATAACCATAGCACTGCAAAGATAGAGTAATTCGTTGAGGTTTATGGAGAAACAAACCACCGAAAGTACACAGAGCATTGGAAGATACATACATATATTGAGATAAATGAATTCTGTTTCTGGAATGCCTTCTAATTTCCAAATCCCCATACATCTGTTTGCCAGAAGACACGAAGTTATCTTCAAACGTAAAAGAAACTAGGATCAACTGGAAGAGTTCATGGCGGGAAATACTCAGGCCTTCTAAACCGATGACAGGATTTGGAGCTGAAGTTTACCTTTGGGATAAAAATGACAAGTCGGGTTTTTCTTTTGGACAATATACATTGTTATTTCCAACTGAAATGTATGCAATCTTACGAGCAGCAGTCCCAGTGCTTGACGAGGGAAAGAACAGATCAGGCACATTGCAATATCTAGCGGTAGGCATGCCCTAGCGGTGTGGATATCTTCAGTTTAATTACTTCCTTTCCAAGAGTCAGTAGTATTGGCTAATGCTGGAAACTAGATTCTCATAAGTACAAATCGTAACGTAAAAACCAAACAAACATATTGCAAAGTTCATCCTGTTAATAATCGTGAAGGCTTACAGGCCAATTATGGGAATCCTAATGCGAATAATTCACTGCAATTTCAACAAACCAGAAATCGTGAGTGCTTGATCAACATAAGGTAGACAATAATATACTCAATCAGAAAAATTGTTTCTAGACTGCAAGGAATACCTGACAAAAGTTAATTTCTTCATTTGTTACAAAAAAAAACAAACTCGCAATCGGTTCAATCCTTCACCAGCTTCAAGACAACTATTAGCTGCCAGTAGCATAATTTCAAAGTAAACTGTTCCTTATGAAAAACGTTGCAGCTTTTGTGGTGGGGAGTTTCTTACCATCCATGATAGCAAGAAACACTTTGGGCATTATCTGGATTCACAAGCCTCTTACAAATGCGTTCCACAAAAATCTGAAAAACCAACGCTCCAAATTTCTTCCACGACCGCGATGTTGACATTTGAACCAATTCCACTGCAATAGAAGTCGAGAGAACAATCAAACGAGTGAAATTAAAGAAACCCACAGGACCTGACAATATCGCAATTGAGCCTTGTAAAACGAAGAGCTGAAACCCAAAACTGCCGTTCACCAATTTCTTTAATCGGGTTATTGAAGGGGGTAGAACACCATATAATTATCAAGAAAGCACAACCGTTTCAATATGGAACAGGTTTTGAAACCGGAAGCTTGACGCTTCAGGTACAAAAGGTTTTGTGTTTCCCTATGTGAGGAGCATAACGTAGTTCTCCATTGGCTTATAGCATTGACCCGAGATATTGAAATCATTCAGTTCTGGGCAGGTTACTGCCATTGCCAGAACTGAGCGATTTAAATATCTCGAAGGGCAGGTTACCGGCATTGCCAAAACTCAGCGATTTAAATATCTCGAGGGGCAGGTTACTGCCATTGCCAGAACTCAGCGATTTAAATATCTCGAGTCAATGCTATCTGCCAATGGAGAACTGTGTAATGAAATTATTTCACACATTAACGAAACCTGGTGTTCTTTGTGATCGACGTATCAGCGCACGTCCCAAATCTAAAATTTACTCCAATGTCGTCCGTCTGCCGCTCTCTATAATTCTGAGTATTGGCCGACTATAAAGGTCAATGAACGGCGTCTTGCGGTAATGGGGACGAAGATGTTGCATTGCACTGGTGGCGTGACACGTTTTGATTACGTCTGAAATGAGAATATCCGCGATCGAACGGGTTTGCACCGATCGTGGAAAAACTGCAAGAGAGGCGTTTTCGATGGTGTGGTCACGTAATTCACACTAACGAGAATTTAACAACCAGTATTGGTCAGAACATCAACGTCAGCATTTGATTTGCATGGCTTTGGAAGCAGTAAACTCGCGCGAAATTGCTAAGTTTGAACTGCAATAACTTTGGCGTTAATTGCCTGTTTTCCATGAAATTTAGCACATATATACGAAATATTGTCCCCTATGCTGGTACAAAATTCGGAAGTGCTAGGATGAATCTAAGGGGGGTTTTCCAGTAAATTTCTAAAAAGGAGTAATATACTATTAGTAAGTTTATTTGAGCAGATATTGGAATGGGACATATTTTGAGGCCTAGATTTCTTCTAGGCGCACCACCCTGATTTTTTTCGGATTTTTGGGTTGGCTAGTTTCCGAAAATGAGTCCTGTCTCACTTCAAGTGCGTACATTTTGACTCCTTACTCACGCACTTTGCAATTTATGCCAAAACTAATGTCAGTTTCGGAAAGCACAAATCGGGACCTTTCATTTGATACCCTACACAACTATAAATAATAAAATAAAAATAATAAAATTTTGGAATCCCCCTTTGCATGTATGGGGAGCTCCCCTTTGAACTCCACCTAAATTTATGCCACTCGCTGTATGCGTGAGATTTCATATCGGTTTAGCCGTTTTGGAGAAAAGTTCGTGTGACAGACAGACAGACAGACATTGAATCGATTTTAATAAGGTTTTGTTTTACACAAAACCTTAAAAAGGAAGGCTGCTTAGTAGAATATTCAAATTATTGTCCGATCTGATGATGTCAGATGCGATCAAGATTGCTGAACACATTCTTGACAAACCATATCCATTGCATTATTCAAATTAGTATAAACCAAACGGGATTTGTGAAAAACTCCGTGAGAAATATCACCCTCTCTGCATACTTTTCTAGATCTAAAGGAGACTGGTATGTTCTACGGTAACGCCTGGTCCTAGAGAAACTCGTGCGCTGGAATCAATTCCTCTACTGCGATCCGAAGAGTGAAGTTCGAAAGGTCGCGGATATATTAAAACTGATTAGTGTCTCTGTCAGTATTCATTGCAGAAGCGACTCCTTACCACTCTTCTTTGTTCTTATTATGGACAATGTCTCACGGGGTATCCAAAGTCCATCTCCCGACACGTTGCTCCGTTCAGATGATGTTCTTATATCAAGAGATACTTGCCCAAAAATGAAATGATCGCCTCATGACGCGATGCTTACGGGCCCAATGAAACAGGGCTAATCATTATCACTGGCAGGGTCCTACCAAAAACTGAGCGATTTAAATATCTTTGATAAATACCGTTAGCCAATCTTGAACTGCGTTATGAAATTGTTTCAGGCATTAGCGCAACTTGAATAAAGTGGCGTTTCACAACTGGAACATTTTGTAAGCGTCAACGAGTATCTCATTTCCAAAATAAATCGCAGTGCTGTCCCCTTTGGCGCCCTCTATGGTTCACGGCACTGGCTGACTATCGAAGGCAATGAACTGCACTTTACGGTAATGAAGACGAGGGTGTTGCGTTAGACCAGCGGTGCAACGTGTCATGAACACATGAGTACAGCCACAATAAAGGCATTCACTCTCGATGCGGGGCTGTAACGACCGGGAAAAAATTGTGAGAGAGGGGTCTTCCAGGGTATGGACATGTAATTCGTGCTAACGTGAGCTACCTAGAAACGATTGGTCTGAACATCGAAGTCGATGGGAAACGACGAAAATGCGGGTGGAAGCAGTGTTGCTTGATACGCTGGATATTGATTTGAAATCCTTGCGCTTGCGTCCAGTTCAGGCAAATGACCCAGTAAAATGGAGCAATCGATTAAGACGAGCCGACTCTGCTTCTGAAAACAATAAAGCTTGAGGAAGCAAAAGAAGAAGAAGAAAGAAGGCAATAGTTTTTCATTGTATTAACGTATACGGATTAAAGACGTTTCCGCAGATTCGCTATAAAGCCTTCCTAATACTTCTCCTCCCTGAAATTTTTAGTGGAACGTCTTAGCTTGCTCCTATGCATCTTTTGGTCAAACTGATACAAGATGCCTCTTTCTATGCGACTTTGATGCAACTCAACTGCAACCCTCTGTGGGGCTAAAAAGCAATGAAAACCAAGAAGGAAATAACGATGACAGTCGGGGTTCGAACCCGGTGCAACAAAATCGAGAGGCTGACGCCCAAATGACTCGACTGTTGAAGATGTAGTGCCTCATTCGCCTTCTCATCAGTCAATGCCTAGTTTTGAAGTTTCCGCAAAACTATGTATACTAAAATCACGAGTTTTAATAAAAAGGAAATGCGAAAATTCCTCTTGCTAAACATTTATACTAATCGCTGGCTATTAGTGTTTATAATGGACGTATTTCCAAAGAATCCTTTCTAAGATTAACAGAATAAAGGTTATTATCAGCGTTGCTCCTTCAGCTAATGTCACTCAATGCATTCAGGTAAGATAGTCTTCTCAGCACCAAAAAATTAAATGTGGGGGCTAAATTTATGTTCGTTTATTGTCTCTAATTGCCAATAAGAAATGCAAAAGATTTAATTATTTCATTTTGTCCGCTGTAATGGAAATGAAATTTCATCAGACAAGCAGGCTCCCATGTTGCTAATTTTGAGAAGCGTAAAATTTGCTAGCGAAACTGATGTAAATCAAGCACTTTTATGAGGCACTTAAACTAACTTTTGCGAGTAAATTTCTATCCATATTCTATAGGGTTAAGGATAGCCAAACTATGGGTTAACATCTATACGTACCTGCAGGAATGATGGTGTATATACAAGGCTCACTTTGAGAGCCGATTTCATTTGTGGCCCAGCATAGTAGCGTCCCATAATCCTGCAATTACAATGCCGGCAGATTAGTGAGAAGGCTTACGGGCATGAAAATGTTGAACATGGAAGCCTAGAATCTTGTAATTGTACTTACATGCTCTGTCATAGGCGTATAATGTGTGACACTGCGCGCACGATCCGTTGCTATTAGAGAGGCCGGAATGTCTACAAACTCCACTGCTGACGCATTGAATTTCCAAACAAATGATACATCCGTGGGATTCGCTTCCACTTCACAAATTACTCGGACCGTCTCCTGACGTCCTGAACTGTAGATTGTCTTCTGACCTGGACGACATATTGGGGCAACTGCAAGCAAAGGGTAGGTTACACAATGCGCTCGTATAAGCTTGGAGTCTACACAAATTTGACGCTTTATTTGCTCAAACATTTTCCTAGTCCACGTTCATGTCGACAAAGGATAGCGAGGATTGCGACAATTCATTGTGCGGGCTTGACGCCAACGAAAATCCGGGAAAATGTGTCAACTCGAGAAGGTAACATTTTAATGAAGAAAATGCCGCACGCTTAATGGAATGATACATTTGCGCTAGCTTAGAGGCTACACATGTCGGTAGTAGCCATTGAGGAGGACTTTTTCCAGCTATGATTACGTGTATTTAGAATCGCTTTACAGGACGAATTCGGAGACCATATTGTCCGTACTAGGAAAGGTATAAAACAAATGAAGGTGGATTTCAAATTATCGATTCCACGTTCGCCTTCTGCTGTGGAGTCTCGCACGAATGGAAAAGTTTGAAAGGCTTATATTTGGCTATGAAAATTACCTTTTAGGGGAAGGCAGATTTACTAGAAAAAGGACTTTATCCCCTTGCTCTATTTGATCCCAATATATGTACATACTTATAAATATGTTAAGGTGGTTTTGAAATTCGCATGTGGAAAGTCTCACGGTTGACATTCCTGCTTTGTGCTGCTGCTTTGTTCGATAATAAGGGGATGCTTTGTATAGTAAATTAGAAAAGCCGGAAGACAATGGTTCCTTTGCATCTGGAATAACAATTACCTCCTCTTTGCGCTTGGCATATCCTATCTCGTGAACATTAAATAAATTGCTTTATGCGAACAAAGCCACATTTTCCAGCGCAACATAAATTCAAATTTTCAACGGTGACCCAATGAACTCTCGTTTGTCGCTTCCATACGACATCTACATATTTAAGCAAGAATTAGAATGATAAGTAATTACATCGTATGTCCAATTGTACAGGATTACTCTCCCCGTCACCTTCCCTGTTGCTGCCCACACACGTGTAGAGGCCGCTCCGTGCTCGGCTGACGTTCTGGAGGACGAGACTCTGGTTCGCCACGACAATTCCTTCTGCAAGATTATTGTCCAATATATTGCCCTGTTGATGATGAAAACATAAAACAAAGCTTTAATTTCGGTTATTGTTGTCCTGCCTACCATAGAAATGTTATGTGAGGTTCTGTTCTGTGTCATATACCTTTAACCACAGCGAATAGGACACAATCACTGTCTGTGACACAAGAAAATTTCAGAATTCATATTCTTCGGTTTGAGGGAAGGGGATTAGAGGAAGGGGGTGGTTGAGTCGATTTGAATGAGAAATAGGTTTAACATTTAAACAAGGTCAAGTGAAACATTACCATATCCTTAAGCTTCAAAAGAGTTGAACAGTTTCTAAGGACGCCGATTTCAAGTTGCCAATTCCGCTTTGAAATAGTCAATGAGTCAACATAACAAAAAATCCTTACGTCCTCCATCTCCTTTAAAAAGGAAACTGTTCGTTCATTGTTTCCCGACTTCCTCATGTCTACAGTATGCTGTTTGCCGTCGAGGTGACGGCAGAGAAATTTCCAAAGATTGGACATTACTGTGATGATATTGCTTGTGAGTTTCACAACTGGAGATTAGCTTTCTCTTCGGTTTTTCTGGAGACCATAGCAATGAGAGCAAGCCCAATATCGAATAGGAATTCAGAGAAGCCTCGTTTGAAGGGCCAATGCTGTTGATAAGGGTTGTAGCCCTGATGGGAATGTTTTTATATTGGCCACTCAGGGATGTTAAGTTGAGTGCCATTGATGACTTTCCCAGGACAATAATGCAGCTTCCAGTTGAATTGGATAGAATAAAACAAAACTATTTGTCCTGATGTATTTGGGATCAACTACATATGGGAAACGTGATAGCTTTGTGAAATCAGGTTTTTGTATTCATTATTTTCCGTTTATCTTGCTCGGTAATTATACTCTCCTAGTTTTCCGTATATCCATATGAATGTACCTCCGCTTTAGAATTTATAAGCTACTGATTATGATAAATTACACTTCATTATTGTGGAAGCAGGTCAACATCACTGGATGATACTTTTGCGAAACTATACACACAACAAGTCCCACGCTAAAGGTCGTTTTCATTATGAGCTTTGATACTAATGTTCAAAGGAATTATTATTGCATTTCCGGATTACTCCTGCGGGTGATTAACAAATTATTTATATATATATATGGAAACTATCATCGATTCAGCAGGATTTGCAGTTTCAGGATAACGCTTTGTAGAGTTCTGGTATAAGTGACTTATATTATCAATAATTTTGAGACTCTCGGGATGCTGCGCTACTCTTCCAACCTAAACCTAAACTTTTCGACTGGATTTTTGTCGAACAACACAGAATTGAAAGTTTGAAAGTACATGGTTCCAAATAGTGTATTTAGCAAATATCGTACCCCATTATCCAAAAACTGCTGCCGTAGCTTTTTTCAGTTTTCATGGTCTCTTTCAAGCAGTCGCCTAGTATTCTGGCAATTTTACCACCACTCGTGTCCAGTATACGGGCACGAAGACGGTAAGGGAGAAGACGTATGCGAAGGCTGCAGCCGCATTACTGACCCCTGCCTTGAAAGTTTCCTCCAAAGACGGCAAAATGTCAGAAGGACGATTTACCAACCTCCAGGAATGCTTGTCAAAAAAAATGCTGCAGCCTGGAATGAAGCCAAAATTAAACTGACTGCACTGATAAGGCTACCTTAAAGTGGCTCCAACAGGTAATCCCTACTTTGAGTTCCGACGGTGGACCTAAGTTCACTATTGGAAACACTGAGCTTTGCAGGACAGAGTATTTCGGATGTTGGTTATCTGGCCTTGGAAGGAAGGCAGATGACATCATCTGCATGTTGGGTGAACCATACCGAGAAGGATATACCTAAACATATGGAGAGTTTCAGTTTGGTATTCGAACTTGTGGGACCGGGAAGAAGTGAAGTAATGCCCTAACAATCTATACTTCAAAGGTGACTGGCGGGTGCAAGCCGAAGTCTCACTGTCAGATTGCCGATACCCAGAATCCAACCTGACTATTGCAGAAGATCAGTATGTAATACAGAAACGTAATCCTAGAAAAACGGATTGGACAAAGTTCAGTGAATTTCTTAGCGGTTGGCGCTTTAAAATGAATTGAAAAATCTGAATTGCAGACTTTTGGAGCGCTAAGGAGAGCCTTGTCCTATCTCCCTAGTCCAAAGTGGAAAAACGGTTCCTTGGTAGAACTAAGAAATGCAAAAATTCAGGAAATAAACCAGGCAACTTCTGAAGAAGCGTTAAGAATGAAGACTGGTTAAACTTCCGGAACTCACCGAGCGAATATAGGAGCCTCGTGAAAGGAGGCTACTTTAGTCCGTACTGTGGGGAACTGGGAGGCGATGGAAAGAATTCAAGGCTGTGTAGAGTCCTTAAAAGGGGTAAGTCGGCGAAGTTCGACTCTGTTAGAAAGCCCAATGGTATTTTCACGATTTCCATCAGTACAGATGCCCTTTGACGTACACCATCTGGGCAAGCTGGTGAGAGAAGTGGAAGAGGGAGAGTTGTGGATTCCTGCAATGCTCTAAACATGTAATCATTGCAAAGTGAACTGGAGCACTGTGAAAGCAGTTGTTACGAATGATAAGGTGAGAGGTGCAATACTGTTCTGGCATACCTGGATAGTAATAGTAAGGGAAGGTATTTTCTAGCATGTCTTGCTTTGGGCCACGTCTCTACCTCTTAGCAGAAAGGTAGTCTTCATATCGAAGCCTGGGTAAGATGAATATTATAATCCCAAGAACTTCAGGCAGATCAGCTTGACATCATTCTTACTAAAAGGTCTGGAGAGACTGGTTGAGCGTTACATTCGTGAGATGGGGCTTAGGCCGCACCCGCTAAATGAAAACCAACATGCTTACCAACGTAGAAAGTTCTGTGAGTCTACCCTTCATTCTTTGGTTTAAAAAATAGAGAATGTAACTCTGAAGGGTGGGTATACAATCGGTGTGTTCGCGGATATTGAACTTTGTGATGCTGCCAGAGCGCATGGCGTCGATAATACTTTAATTAAATGGATCTATGCCATGCTAATGCAGAGATTGCTGTACGCTGAAGTGGGCGTCGATCACTACCTAACGGCAGAAGCAACGAAGAGATATTCCCACTTCTGTCGAGTATGCTGATCGACTTACTACAATACGAATGGCAGAATTTGCCAATACTCGCTCAAGCTTATGCTGATTACGTGGCTGTGGTTTGTGTTGATCGGAATCTCGGAACGGTGTGTAGAAATATACAACGTGCGGTTGATTTGATTGACAATTGGTGGTTCAGGTATGGCCCTTCAATTAATCCAAATAAAACCACAATCGTATTATTTACAAAGATGGATTGTGCAGATTGACGTTTGCGTCGACATGGGGACTCAGGACTCAAGTGGTAATGTGGATATACGTTGCTTTAGTTGGCAGATGTTTGGTTATGAATCCGCAGTGTGGTGTATCACGGTGAGACGAAAGAGTTTTCACCGTAAACTAGGCGGACTGCAAAGAGCTAAGCACTGCAATGAGAGCAGCTTATAGATTAATTCGCTTAGATCTATGGAGAAACAAGGGACACGGGGGCACAGGGAATTGGTAGAGTTACTGGCAGAATTGAATCCAGTCTTTACAACGCCTTCTAATTCTCCAGTCTCCATACATCTCTTTGGTAGGGAATATCGAGTTGCCTTGAAATGTACAGAGAATTGGAAAGTTCTAGAGGAATGCGTGGTAGGATATACGCTGGCTCAAAAACAAAACAGGATTCTGGAGCCGAAGTCTACCTCTAGACTAAAAACGAGTAGTGCGCTTTTCCCTTCGGACAATATGCAATGGGTTTTCAGACTGAAATGTATGCAATCCTAAGTCCAACAAACTAGGGGATTGACGATCGGTTGAAAGGCAGGCGCATCGCAATGTGCAGCGATAGCCAGGCTACACTGAGGGCTTGAGCAGTCCTTTGATTACTTCGAAAATCATCTATTCAATACGGCGGAAATACTCTGTCTACCTCACCTATCTAGTGACTGTAGTTTAGAAGGAAATAAAATCTCGGATAATTAGGAGAAGAGAGTTCAATTTCCCCCATCCCCGAAGCAGAACCGGCAATAGGAGTATTAGTAGCCTTGGCTAAGGCTGTTTTCATGAACAGAAAACAAGCTTCCTATAGTGACAGGTAACAGAGCCTAAAAACTACTAGGCATACTAAACCTTTCATGTCAGAACTTAACATGCGTGCGGCAAAGTTTATCCTGTTGAAAAACATTAGGACTTCCATGAGTATTGTAGGCATTCTGATAGGCCATAATTCAAAAAGCTGGACATATGTTCAGAATAGGAATTGTGGAAGATACGTGATATGTGTCCCTCGTGTGATAAAGACGCGGAATGCACCGAGTATCTTCAATGTGAATGCCTGGCCTATGAACACTCAGACGGTTGCAATTTTCGACCCTAGATAGGAAAGTTATCAACGGTTTCAAAGATATATTCTCCTATCTTTATCATTCTTGGTAGTTATTGTTCCTTCTTTCAGTTTTAATTTTGACGTTACCACGTATATTTCGATTTGCATTTACTAATGTGCAGCCTGCAATTTCGCGCGCCTGCTCGAGCTAGATGAAGGGAGTTTGTAAATCTCTGGTTCTTCTTTCCAGGATATCTATGCAGTCTGCATAGGCCAGTAGTTGAGTGGACTTGAAGAGGACGATGCCTCTCGCATTTACTTCAGCATCAAGGATTACTTTTTCTAGGGCAAGGTTACAAAGTTTACACCATTGGGCATTCCTTTTTAGACCGTTTTTGATGTTGTAGTAATAAAGCAAAGTGTTGAGAGTAATAAAGCAGTCCAGTTATTCTTGCGAATGTCGTCAGAATGCTAATTTCTACCATGGCCTTGTACAATTTTTCTTTGGCTTTGCTCTCATAGATGGCCTTGAAGCCGACGAAAAGGAATTGCAATTGACGACCATATTCAAATAGTTTTCCATCGCTTACCGCACAGGAAAAATTTGCCTGGAGTGAAGCTTCTTTGGTATGGGCCAAGGATATTTATAGCAAGGTAGTGACGAATATCTGGCTGGTACTCATTAGTTTGGTACCTGCATAATTGCTGCACTGCGTGATATTCCAATTTCATGAATATATAGGACATATAATCGCTCTTTGCAATCTATCAGGCATTAATTCGCTGTTCCCTATCTAGAGCATAAGCTGAACCGCTTCGTGTAATTTCTTGCCTCCTATTTAACCCAGTTCGGCTATACTTCCATTGGCACTTATCAACTTGTAATTCTTAAGCCAATAAATTACACGGATTGTTTCTTCCATGTATGGTGGTGGCACCATTTGTCCATCATCTTCAGTTGGTAGGAACTCCAACTCGCCGATATTGTTTAACATTTCGTCAAAATACGCAACCCATCGCTCCAATATGTCCATACGGTCAGAAATAAGATTTTCTTCGCAGTTGGTCTAATGGACTCAATATGGAGTCACTTCCATACCTGTTAGGCTTTGATGACTAAATTTAAACGTAATGTCACTAACATATGTTGGTAAGAGCGGCAACTTTGGGACTTTCGATAACCCTTCAAGCAATATTTTCCAGGATTTGCCGATCTTCGCTCAATTCCCGAGCCGTTTTTTGTCTGGAAATCTTTAGATTTGATCGCCAACTTATGCAATTATCTTGTGGTGCACCTTCTGACATTGGGGCTATTGTTCAACCGACAACAATTGAACCTCCTCCAGGTAAAATATTCCGTCACCGAGTTCTGCTGCTGCTATTCGCGAATATGAAGTGTCCAGATGAATACAAATTAAATATTCCCATAGTTGAGAGCCTTTGATAAATAAATTAAACCAATTCTATCAGAAATTCATCTGTCTGCAAGCCTCACCTCTCAAAAAATCATTGAATATCAAGTTACGCTGTTTCAGGCGTCAGCATCCTGAATTAGCATATCAATATTCCACCGCAGGAACAACAGCCTCTTCTAAGTCGTTACGGATTCATTTTTGAACAATGCAATATCCCAGCGGAGTTTCTAATTAAAAATACACTTGAAAATGTATCAATAACAGGCTCCACACGCTCCCCAGGCGCATACGTAACATACTCGTAAAAGGGACACAGGAATTGGTTACAGTTCTACCGCAAATTGGAAATGGGCTAAATACAAAAGATGAGAGGAAAAAACACAAAACACAACCCATAGACATAGGCACAGTTTGGAATTTTGAATATTACACAAACCCCACAGATATCATGCATTATAATAGTATGCGGGATATGTTCCCTTTATACATTTTCTCCTCTCTTTCTTCATTTTCTGGTTGCTACAAAGGACATGCTTACGTACGTTATGCCTCCAACTGACTCGATAGACCCATGGGTTGGATTTTATGTTACATTCGAAAAAAACGTCGGCTCCCTCGCGGATTGTGGTTGTATTTAAATTCGTACCAAATTCAAGAGACACAACCGGAATATCTGCAATGAGAAAGAATAATGAGATTTTTTAAAAAAAAGCGATTGAAAAGCATTTCTGTGGTTTGAAATGTTCATATGTGGAATTTGGAATCTAAAATACTGAGAAGAAAGGACTTTTCTTTGTGTATGCATTTTACATGAGAGATATTACCGTCTTCCACAGTGAAGCGCCCAAATATCTCTGAATTGCGGCATACATACCTCCTTACTATTCTTAAGAACTAGATATGTGTCCTAAAAGCATTTTGCTGGTTTTGATGGTTGAATAATGCTTTGTACAAAAATATACTCCCAAAAGGAACATTTCTGAGCAAGCGATTAACGAGAGTGAGTGACGTGATATCCATTAAAAGACCCTAACTTGGATTCCTTTTTTAAAAAACACCTTTTATATACAGTGAGGTATATGTAAAATATGTTCAACATAAAAACGCACGGAACCGTGGTATTATACCTCTTTCCTGCAAATTTCGTTAATCACCGAAGTACTTTATGACTCCCATAAAAAGCTCTATACCTGACCCTAGAGTTTCGAGTCTACACTTAGAGCCAACTTAGCAAGAAAAGCAATGTATGCCAAATCTGTCAAAAAAATTAGGTTTTCCAAAATTGTTGCACCTTTAAACATATTGACCTCACGAGATCATTACTTACACTGCTGTCTCAGTTGGAAATGGGAGTAAGACCTGCAACTAAACAGTAATCAAACTCCAGGCTAAGATGGGACTATTACTTAAAATTTAAGTAGTCGCAGGGGTTAAGTTCTGCCGGTGATTGGTAAACTGTGCGTATCAGGCACGATTGATCTCAATTAGTCTTGTATTTTCAAACCTACCGGGATCGATTAATCTATTTCGAATTAAATTGGCGCCAGATGTGGAAATATAAAAAATAAACTTCGACTCTGACGATCATGAGTCCACCAGTCAAAAATTTTAGTGTTTAAGATCAGGGGATCAGGAATCAACCTCACTGATAGAAATGAAACGCAGTTATTACCGAACAAACTGAAGTAAGCCAACATTAGTAGAAGCAGGCTCTGACTGGCGCCATCGGCTGGGTGCAAAATGTTACCTACGGGTAACAAATAGATGCACCAATAATGAGCTGAGCGATCAGATTTACAAAAAAGCTCTCCACTGTGTCAACTTTTAGTTCAAGAGGGAAGGCAAAGCAGGGATGAATGGCAAAGTATGGAATGTAATAAGCAAGCAGCTGACCATTCGTTTGCAAATCTCCAACACAGAGTCTGATCTGTGATTTGTAAAAGATTGTCGTTTGAGCAATTCGTTTCATAATTATAAACCTAGCTCAGCTACAATAACCTTTCAGGGCATGAAAGTGGCGTTTGTGGATACAAAAAGAAGGATGGGGAAAGGGTGTGTCTATGTGTGTGTGGTCGGGGAGAAGCTACTTTTAACTTTGCCTGGCAGGTCTACGTCATCGCTCCATCTAAGGCATTATCTGCCATAGATTTGTCCACATAGACTTCCTAGGCAGAATAATTCTTTCCCATACGGGATATGTGAACCACACACCTCAGTCTATTGGACGGTATTTAATACAGAATGGAATAACAGTGACACGGCTCAATTTTTTTTTTGTTATATAAGCTATGGATGTTCATTCTCCCTTTAGGAAGCCAAAAAATGGCAAGATAATTGTCAGCAGAGTAGAACTTTAAGCACTTTAAGAAGACAGTATTCCTGGCATTCCATCCACTTTTTAAAGGGTAAGCTAAAAATAATTCATGATAGAGCATCTCCTTCTCTGAGATTGTTGTCGGTGAAAGATCTGGAAGAGTCCTGCTGCTATTATATGGTCTCGCACAATAGTTAGAGTCAGTTTAATAACAGTATTATTAATTTTGTGTACGTATCTTTCACAACTATGTAAAATTTTATTTTAGCCATACTACCATAAGCAAAAGTTTATGAAAAGGTGGTGCAATTGTTGAACTTATTCTAACAGTTTTTCTATCAACTTCGGCAGAGAGAGCTAATCTATAACTTATTTGCCAGGAGTGAAGTCTCTTTGATATAAGCCAATAATCCTGATGAAATTTGTCGTGGAGAAGAAGCATTCTATTGTAATCCTCAAAAGAAACAAATGGTGTCGAACGTCGACGAATCCTTTAGAATTAGAGACAGAAAGCTTGCTTTTGTTGCTAACTCGCCTTCTATAATACTTAGGCTGTTCTGCAGACCAAAATAGGAAGGATTCACGAAGTCAAATGGAGAAATTTGAATTCCCGTTTTGAATGCAGGAACAGCATTATAATGCAAGTGGGCATGCCCCCGGAAGCAGGGGGTTCTGAAATCTTAGTAGAATTTATAGGGAGAAATAAATCACACCAATGATCGAGAGACAAGACTTGCAGCCGTGCAAATCTCGCAAAGGGCCTACGCTGAAAACGCTTTGTTGACGTATAGAATACACCTGGTTTCTTCTTAACATTCCTAGTGACCTTACATGCAAGGCAATCTCTGGCAGCTCTTCTTACATGCAAGGTAATCTCTGGCACCAAGAATTAACGTCCAGGCTTATGGACTGTCAAGAATATTTACTAGCAACTAGCCGGTTCGTTGTTTGAATACGAGCCTACGTTAGATCGTTCCCAAACTAGTATTTGAAGTCCGCCTATAAACTCCGAAGAACTACATCTTTCTTCTGAGGCGAAAGAATTGTCAGAAAATCAACTGTTGCTGGAATGTTGATCTCTGAGATCCGAGACGAAGCAAGGGCGGCTCAATGGCCTTTTCCGGAGATATATTGATTGTATAAAGTAAACTTGCTAGTGAAGGTTAGGTGCTGAAAGGACGCTTTGTCAAAGTTCAGCCATGAGGTAAAAATGGGAAGTTTATGATCCATGAACAATCTGAGCAGCCTGTACTCAACGGAACCACAATAATTTGGTAATTTAATATTCAGATATACAACTAATAGTTCACGATCTTAAGCCGTCGTAATTCCGTTGATCGAGATTCAACTGCTTTGGTCTGCCAGCTTTGGTGAAGATTACCGTCTATTGCAATGTTCGGGGCATCAACAATCACGGCTTGGAGTTCATCCTGTTGAGGGAATGCCAAAAGTGTACCGTCTACCAGCTGTTGCGGTGGACGTCTTCTGGAAACGATACAACCTCCTGCGATTCCTTCGTCTCAGAAGCAAACAGGAATGCGTTAAGTAGGAGCTGGTAGTGAGTGGCTTTGGACTGGAAATGGCGGTAGTAGTCTAACATTTTCAAAAACTTTCTGAGATCATTTACCGTCTTAGGCAGCGAAAAGATCGAGATCAAACAGACAGGCAGACATCGGCTCGATTCTAATAAGGTTTTGTTTCACACAAAACCTTCGCGCCAAGTTGCTATGCATTCTAGCTTGGGAACTTTTCATCCATTAGTTTAATTGGATTGGATGACCTCTCCCTCAGTGACGATTATGCCTTAGATGCACACGTTTGAATGTTTTAATGTTATTAATCAATTAATCAATATCCTAACATTTAGTGGATCTTTAACCACACTGAACGGATTGCTGGCTATCTGTTGGCTACCGGCAGTGGAAGAGCTACTCAACAAGTAAATAAACGTTGACTTTGTCGATATCCGTTTTGGCACATGTCATTGTGAGAAGAAACTGGAAATGAATTAAAACCGGTTCGACGTGCGAATGGTGCCCATCTTTAAGCTCGTCTGGATATCATGATCGAGAAAGGGAATGTTCTATTCATGCCTACGAAATAGAGGTTCCGGGGCTTCTCTACATAGAGATGCCCCTTTGGGAGTTTCAATGAGCTTGGTAGTCAAATAATTTTCATCCTTGTGTCGTGGGACTTTGGATATGTTCCGAGAGATCCAACCAACTACCCTGGCGGTATTCCCGAAATTAATCAGTGGGGCCAGGTGGTATCGAATCGCTGATTTTATAATAATTTTCACTCGATATAGATAACAATCTGTCAGCCAGAGCCCTTTTTCTCCAGGAAATTTCACTACGCCTTTAAATGAAAAGAAACTCCTGGCGCGGTGGAGATCAGGAGGGTGGATCCATAATGTTGCACTCAGAGATTCCTGTTTCGGTAGTGCTTTCCGAGCTTCGAGAGAGCAGATTCCAACAAAATTGCCTAGTCTGTGATTGAACGGTTAGAGGAATTTGCATTTTTGAACATTGAGAATTAGGTCATTGTCACGGATGTGCCAAATGCTTGGGCTCAGTGACCAGAACGAAATTCAAGTAGATGAAACGGAAGTGCACGTTCTATAGTACAGAGGATTAATTTCTGGAAGGCATCCATAAGAACTTGAAGAATCCGAAAGGTGCGTAATTGCTGTCTTTGGAGTATCTTCGGGAGCTACAGGAATTTGGTGGTATGCCTTGTCAAAATCCTAGGACGAGAAAATACAACAGTTTGCTAAGTAATGCGCAAAGTTTCAGATGAGAGGAATAGAATACCAGTTCGTAATCGCCTGTATTTTTAATAAGATTGCCATTCGCTATTGGGCTTGGAAACTAGTTCGAGTGGAAATGACCTGCAGCTGCTGGAAGGTCTACATATGCCTTGCTCAAGGAATTACTCAAATTTTCTGCGTGACAGCTAGCTTCTAGTGTGATAAGGGACACACCTTCGAGAAGATTGGGAAGCCAGTATTGTTAATTGAGTACGTGAATAAATGGATCGGCAACCTTCTAAAAAATAAAAGAAAAAGTGGAATTTTACCTGACAACCTAAGAAAAGTTGTGGGCTCTGCCAGGGCCCGTTGCCACATATCCACCAGTAACCCATAGTGGCAGAGGAGTTGCTTCTAGCCCTATGCTTGTATGGGTTGAGTTTTTAGAGTTTTTTAGTTGCTGTGAGACTAAATTATTGGATCTGGTGACAGGAAAGACCACAACTTTCATGCCCGTGTCCACCAGAAAATTACGCCTGCTGAGGTGTATCAGGCGACGTGGTGTTGCGCTTAGTGTAGACGTCGCATTTCCAGCAAACCTAGATTGTGCCTCGGTAAATATACATGGGCTGCTGCATTAATACGCGGAGTAATAAGTAGAGCGCGGGGCATAATTACCCGTGGATGATGAACCCATTCTAATCCGCAAAACTCAAAGGTATTGCACTTACCGCCGCTATCAGAGTGACCATATTAGCCGTGAGTGCAGCCATTTGTTGACGCATTACCACCTTTCAGGTCGCCATTCTTCTGCTCGTGATTCACCACCCGCCATCCTCTTGCTAAAAGTCTAAGTTAAAGTCCAACAATTCTTGACGGGATGCTAAACTGGAGTATAACGGCGGAGCCGGTTTCGCCTTTGGATATGCGACACCAATAGATGGCTTTCATTATATAGTGATTGACAATTTTTCTGATCGATCTGGTTCTAATTTTGGTCATCTGAAGATGCCCAGACTCACTTTGTGTATTCGTCTGACCTACTGGAGCTGAAGTTATCGAGGGTTTATCCATTTTCATTGTTAGCTTCGTGAAAACTATCTTCTTATATGGTTCCTCGTTGTATATCCGCATTTCCAATTTGGTACGTCAACATACTTAAAGGAATTATGCCACAACTACAGCAAAAAAATCACGCAACCAGAAATGTGAACATGACGGTCTGCAGCAATTGTGATCAAAAATGGGTATAAAGGAGTGGTCGAAAACTGTAGTCTGTTAGATATTCAAAAAGCAGACAGAAGATATGCATATCGAAAAGACAATGTGAGTACCAAAGATGTTCTGGACTGGCCTATAAAAAATCAAACTTTCATAGGCAAACAGGTGCAGTAAGCAAATAAGTGTGTGTGGTGATTTAGGATCATGGGAGGACTCATCTGAAGAATATTGACGACCAATAAGATACAACTATTGGTAGTGAGAAATAAGTTACACAAACTGAAGTAGAGTGTGTCTACAATGCATGAGCGTATAGGTAGGGAAAATCAAATTACAAAGTTTAGTCCGGCATCTTAAAAAGCGCTGAGTAGATTTAATCGATGAAGACAATGTCCTGATCCAGTAAGTAAATGATGAAGTAGCAGGATTGAACTCTATGCTTTCAAGACATTCTAGAGAAGAGAAAGGAAGCCCTCGATGATAATAGTACTACTAGTGGATCCAGGAGTTCGATCATTCATTTTCTGTAGGGAATCAATTTTCCTATTTTTCAATGCCCATTAAAATAAGGTACAAGATATAAGGTCATATGGTATTCCGAGGAGTGTCAGTTTAAAGTACTACCTTGATAAAAGTTAGATAATCCTGTTTTAACATTGATCAAACTGAAGCGGAAATCATGTCCTTGTCCTTTACTTGGACCATTTAGTTTTATTGAGAAACGTAGGAATTCATCCTATAGCCAGGAGGAAATCAAGCTGTAATAATGGTATATCATATTTTCTAAATTACTGGTTAAGTATTCGTCGCGAAGGCTCAGGTTTACGGTCGACTGACATATTGCTCGACTTGCACTAGGTGCCTTCGCATCTTAATGATGGAATCCAAGTCTCGTCTGCATCTCAATTTTACAATACATGCTGTCAAGTAATGCATGTTTGGCTAGTCCTCCAGCCACCTTCGACACGACTTCAATAATTCACATGCATATAATTGCCAACCTGGTGCAAACTTCGTTGCACAGGTAGCTGACTCTGCATCCTTGTCACATACAGTGTGAAGTGAGCACGCATTAACAAATGCAGTGTCTAGAGACCTGATGTATTCTTCCAATTTACTCGCTCAGCACTACGAAAAGGCATGAAGTGCACTATTTGACTGCAATGAATTACGTTACACATTTGAATCTAAATGAAAATAGGAAAACTAAAAAGAATGATTTTCTGTAGACGCGATGAAAAATGTCACCCTTGGGAACTAGTAAAGTTCTCGTACATTTTCCATTATGTAAGAATTTTCATGGCGTTGCATGTCAATGGAGAAAGATTGCAGAATTGACAAGAAAAAATGTCTATACTTACGATAGATATCGAGCTTCCAGCCGTCCTCCATGCCAGATTCCGGGATAAGAGTTTGCTCCGCACGGCACGATAGAAACTTCCCCCGGTCGTCAATAGTTGGAGTGAAGGTTAATGTTGACGTTGTAATATTGCCATCAGCCGTTGTCTGCAAGAAAGAAGTTCAGAAACTGAGTGCTTAAAGTGTTCCGGATGAGGTAAATATAATATTGGATCAATGCAGTTGACGGCTAAGAAAATATTATATTTTTGACTACAAATAGGAACTTGCACGAGAATTTGTTCCTTGTAAGAAGATGCAGTGTACAAGATGCAATTTCATAAAGTAGAAGTTAGTAAAGTCGTTTTATTATGCGTGTATCAATTTTCAGGCAGTCTGGTGCTGTCCTTTCCAATATTTGAAACGACCAACCAACCAAATATTTCTAACTTCGTTAACTCCCCCTTTTTGGAGTTAGCTATCAGCTTTAATATCTATGCATAAGATAAAACTGCTGTTGATGTAAAAACATATTATAGATGGCAACAATTGAATTAAACAAAAGATTGTCTTAACTTTTCATGCTTCGTCGATAGAAAAACATTAAAACGCTATTTTATATGTAATTGGTGGTCATCATCATCATCAACGGCGCAACAAACGGTATCCGGTCTAGGCCTGCCTTAATAAGGAACTCCGGACATCCCGGTTTTGCGCCGAGGTCCACCAATTCGATATCCCTAAAAGCTGTCTGGCATCCTCGCCTACGCCATAGCTCCATCTCAGGCAAGGTCTGTCTCGTCTTCTTTTTCTACCATAGATTTTGCCCTTATAGACTTTCCGGGAGGGATCATCCTCAACCGTACGGATTAAGTGACCCGCCCACCGTAACCTATTCAGCCGGATTTTATCCACAACCGGACGGTCATGGTATCGCTCATAGATTTCGTCATTGTGTAGGCTACGGAATTGTCCATCCTCATGTAGGGGCCAAAAATCCTTCTGAGGATTCTTCTCTCGAACGCGGCCAAGATTTCGCCATTCTTCTTGTTAAGAACCCAAGTTTCCGAGGAATACATGAGGACTGGCAAGATCATTGTCTCGTACAGTAAGAGCTTTGACCCTATGGTGAGACGTTTCGAGCGAAACAGTTTTCGTAAGCTGAAATAGGCTCTGTTGGCTGCCAACAACTGTCCGCGGATTTCATCATCGTAGCTGTTATCGGTTGCGATTTTCGATCCTAGATAGGCGAATTGTCAATGGTCTCAAAGTTGTATTCTCCTATCCTTATTCCTCCTGTTTGATCAGTGCGGTTTGATGTGTTGTGCTGCCATCGCCACCATATATTTTGTCTTGCCTTCATTTATGTGCAGCCCAAGATCTCGCCCCAATCGCTGCCTGCTCGATCTGGATGAAGGCAGTTTGTACGTCTCGGGTGGTTTTTCCCATGATGTCGATATCGTAAGTATAGGCCAGTAGTTGGGTGGACTTAAAGCAGATCGTACCGCTTGCATTTACCTCAGCATCACGAATCACTTTCTCGAGGGCCAGGTTAAAGAGGACGCATGATAGCGCATCCCCTTGTCATAGACCGTTATTGATGTCGAATGGTCTTGTGAATGATCCTGCCGCTTTTATCTGGCCTCGCACATTGGTCAGGGTCAGCCTAGTCAGTCTTATTAATTTCGTCGGAATACCGAATTCTCTCATTACCGTGTACAGTTTTACCCTGACTAAGCTATCATAATAATAATAATAATCGTTGGCGCAACAATCCATATTGGATCAGGGCCTTGAAGTGTGTTAGAGCACTTCATTCAAGACCGTAACGGTACACTAGGAGGCAATGTGGTCAGCATTGCGCTTGCCCGAGATTATTACCCTGATTTGACTCACGTACTCATTCGCAGCTGAGTCGACTGGTACCCGACGTGAAATCACGATGCAAATTCCACTGCCACCAGTGAGATTTGAACCGCGACCTTCCGTATGACAGCCTAGTGCTCTAACCACTGAGCTATCCGGACATGCTATCGTAGGCGGCTTTAAAGTCGATGAATAGATAGTGCAACTGTTGTCCATATTCCAACAGTTTTTCCATCCCTTGCCGGAGGGAGAAAATCTGATCTGTTGCTGATTTGCCTGGAGTGAAGCCTCTTTGGTGTGGGCCAATGATGTTCTGGACGTATGAGGCTATCCGGCCTAGCAAGATAGCGGTGAATATCTTATAGATGGTACTCAGCAACGTGATACCTCTATAATTGCGGCACTGTGTGATATCTCCCTTTTTATGTATAAGGCAGATAATGCCTCGTTGCCAATCGTCAGGCATTGATTCGCTGTCCCATACGTTGAGCACAAGTTGATGAGCCACTTGATTTAACTGATCGCCTCTATATTTAAGTAGTTCGGCTGTAATTCCATCGGCTCCTGGCGACTTATGATTTTTTAGCCTTGTACATGTTTTCAAAGCCGATAACAGCAGGTTTCATTTTTTGGCTGACTAAGAAACCTATTCCGAGCACATGGTTTACTGAATGGCCACTATAATATATGGCGTAGCTGCTCTTCTCCACGAAACCGGTCCCTGCCCAACGCATCTCCTGTAACACTGTAACATCAGCCCTATATTGGGGCAGGGTGTCGGCTAGCTGCTTATCAGTTTCATCTCTGTACAGGGATCGCACGTTCCATGAGAAAATGCGCAAATCGTTATTCCGTTCTCGTTGCCGGGTTCGTCGTTATATAATCTGTCTAGTCCGAGGCGCCTGTTGTGGCTTCGTAATAAGTTGTTTTCCGTGTAGGGTTGTCAGCCCTACTCAACCCCCAACCTGGAGGACCAGTTGGTACAATTTGTCCCGTTTTTAGGCTCGGGAGACTAGCCTGCATTCTTCTCCGTCTGCCGTTTCGTTAAGAAAGAGCTCTCAGCGGTCACCAAGTGGAGGTGGAGATAGGATTCGGTAGTAAAGTTGGTAAAGTTCAGATCTCTTGCCTGACCAGAAACAACTCCCTGGATGTCTATTAATAACCTTTAAAACAAAATCTAAGAAAGACACGTCTGTTCCAGCTTAGCCGGGCGAGGTTCTGAGGTAGAGCGGGTGTGTGTGTCATTCGCACCCACTAAATACCATCCCTGGCCTCCCCAGGCCTAGCCCCGCGAGACTATCATTTAAGTATTACTTTGCGGGATGAGTTTGCCGTTAGGCGCTCGTGCTTCGTGTCCACCGGGGCCTCCTCCTCCTTACTTCCTTCACTACTTCATTCTATGTTTTCACGATTGCGGGGGAAAACGATGTCAGCATCTCCGCAACTAAATTCTCCGTTCTAACGCTTCTTCTCAGCGCTTGATTGAGCTTCCTTCTCTCCATCGTGAACCTTGGGCAGTGAAACGTCATATGTTCTGGATGCTCCGGTTTTCCATTGCATACATAACAATTCGACGAATCATCCAACCCAAAGCGGTGCAAAAACTGGAACTGTTTCCACTCAATCCATATTCTAGTGTTGAGAATGAGCCTGTGCGTCCAGCAACTCGACGAAGACTCGTTCTATCTATTTCGCCAGAGTTTATGCGACTCTGACCGTGCCGTATTCCTATGTTCTGTATGCCCCTCTATACGTCTTACATGGTATAACACGTTCATTTGATTTAGTCAGAATTTAGAATGAGATCATGCCCGCCACCACCAATATAGTCTTATCTGACGTGGCTCTTACAGTGCTGCAAGTTCTGCTTTGCCACAACATATACAGTCAAAGTATGCAAACATAGTCCAATACCGAGCCCTGTGGAATCTCCGCTATGACGATGTACTCTTTCGATCTTTATCTCGTACCAGAGAGTTCTGTCTGAGAGATGATTCTCGACCACACTCGCCAAGTAACCAGGAAGACCTATGTCAGCTAATGAACCCTAAATTTGGCCTCAGTTGGCGGAGTTGACTACGTTTTTGACATTAAGTGCTAATATGACCCAGCAGCCACCTGAACTCAGTGCGTCTTTTGTAAAACTCACCATCCTGATTATTGCTTCCACTATGTAGTACACGCGTTGAAACTAGTACTGGCACTGCGACAAGCCGTTGCCGCTTTCAACGATGGATAGCTCCATAATCCATAATCTTCCCTATTGTATTTAGCAGGCAGATCAGATGATATGATGCTTATGCATTTCAGAGGCAACACCAACTTTTGTTTTTTCCACTGGGTAGGAAATATTACAACTACTTACTACTTATTAAATATTAAAAGATTGGGCCTAGTCTCCCCAGTGAGTGTGAGTTTAGTCCTCACTAACTCGCCAAACAACTCTTATGACTATAGCAATGATCTCGCATGTCAGGGCCACTTTAGATTCCGCGCCTCTTCTTCTGAAAGTGTGTGAGGTTCCAACATTCATCAGTACGACGTTTAGCTCCGTCCATAATCCGAGCGTCCTCCACATCCTCTCTTATCCGCTTACCCCATTCAAGAGCCCATGCATTAAAATAACCTTCTTTGATTATGGGCTAAGGTCCTCTTGCATCCAAAACCAACATTTGTCCCGTCATCGTTACCTGCTCCACTTTGAATCTTCCCTTAGCAATTTGCTTCCCTGTTTATTCCTTCAACCGTTTGCTTTTTCGTTCGATGCTTCCTATTCCTTTTCATTGCCTTTGTGTTCTGATAAGTAAATACTTTGGCGTTTCCTGATAAATTCGCCCCTGATTGGTGGCTGCATCTTACGTCGTTCGGGTAATTAGCCATCATAGTTTCTGCTTTGACGTATCCCGCTACATTCTCCCCCTTTGAAGTAGCATTTTCATTCGTGGGGCTGGTGCCCGTAAGGATAGGAATCTACGAAGAATCGAACAGGTCCGTCAATGGAACCAATTGTACTCTACTACTGAGGCTCAGTGATCGTAAAATATTGACGGCCGGGAGCTCACTCCCAAAAACCGCCGATACTTGGTTTTATTTCCGGGTTTCGTTCCTATAACCAATTTTATTTGTTCTCACATATCCGGTCCTGCATAAGTATGCTGATACGTGTACATTTTCACATGTATGAATGGGCATACTCATAACACATCCCTCGAACTTTGCCTTATACGCACGAAGCGACGCGCCTAATGGAAAATTTGCCAATCTCATACTTCCTTGCTCTACCTTCAACCAGACAACGTGGCTGACCTTCATTAAACTTTCTTCTTCTCCGCCCATTTTGCTCCTTTTCATATCACAGTAGTCAGATTCTTCATCTTCAAAGATATTTGCTCTCCCACATGACGCACTATCTTCAGGTTTCAGCAGCGACGGATTGTTCCACAGGCGTTCCTTATACTCTTTATGATATAATGAAAGTGCAAATCCACAAGCACTTACATGCAGCTCTACTGAAGTGACTTTTCAATACGCGCTTGCTTGCCTCTACACTAGGCATCTTCGGGGTTTGTTCTCTTAGACACTTTAGTCTTTCATACTTGATTCACAAAAGTGATGTTCTGAGTGCTAATCAAATATAATGAACGGTGCCTCGCGGGAATGGGAGTTGGGAGTTGGACCAATTTCGAAACACGTCATGATCAGATCTGAAATGAAGATATTTGCGATCGATATGGGGTTATACCGATCGTGAAAAAATTGTGAGAACGGCGCGTTCGTTGATATGGACATGCAATTCTCGTTAACAAGAACTTGCTTGCTAAGATTTGCTCAAACATCGAAGTCAATGGTAAATGGCCAAAATGTCAGTGAAACAACGATGATTTAATGCGCAAGATCAAGTTTATAGCCGAGAAAAATGCGCAATCTATCAAAATAAGTGGATCCCCTTTATGAACGGGGCAAACGTTTAAGAAAAAGAAGGAAAAGTGTCATAATACGCGTTAATTTATAATTCGCGCCTGGATGAACCTATAATGCTTTTGTTGGGAAAATATAGGATATAGGATATAATTCCCGAAGCGACTGGGCACGTGGAGTCGAATACTTCTGAGGCCAGAGAGAGACCAATGCTCTTCAATTGACGTCAGGCCGTTCAATCAGAGAAAATTCCTGAACTCGTCCGGTTCAACCAAACAAGGTCCTTGCATGTGAATGCCGACGGTTACAGAAGTAGGTAACACAGGTCAAGAAGGAAGAACATCTTACCCACACGTTTGCGACTGTTTGTTAAGATTTGTCAAACATGTGGACACGCCTTAAGACTGCAACAACATAAAGTGGAAAGAAAATGAATCTTTGTACCGATGGTGAGGCTGAGAGACAAACAAAATAAAATAAATGTATATTCATAATAAATGAATTATTCATTTAATGATGTTGCTTTTTCTTTGCGTGGAAGATTTCGCTTATTAGTTATAACCATAATTATGTACATCATTCCTTCCTCTCACCCTCGATTCTCTAGAGTAAAACAGTTCAACGAAGGGGAGACCTTCACCGTTAATGAGATTATTTAGGCTAGTATTCCCTAGTAACCGAAGGAGAGAGTTGTGAATGCAATTCCTTAATCATTGGAGCAAAACTCCCTAAATCTCTTCCAAGATCTGAAGGATCTGCGAGGGTTAAGGTGATAACAGATAAATGCTCCCATGGAATCTATAATTGTAATTCTATCTGGTTCTATTTCAACGTTGACCCCGCCAGGCATGTCCACGGCAATTTTTTGTACTTTTAGCATTAACGGATCGCACGATCTATGAATTACTTAGAGGCATCGACTACAATTACATTCTACCCAGTAGACAAGAGGCAAAACTCTCTTGTAGCTTTCTGCAGTACTTTATCTTTAAATGTTGCAATGCAGGTCTGAGGTGTGAGGTATGCATTCATTTTTAATTTCTCTCTTGCAATCCTCAACTCAACTGCCTTTGAAAAACTTCATGTCATTCCCAAACTCCTCTTATGCATATCTAAGCTACTTGTCCTCGAATAATATGCATGAGCATGTACACAGCAAAGATATACTCTAAAATTCTCTGACAATTTACGTAAAAGTAACGTCCTTTTTTCAAACTTTTGAAATCACATCACGAAAAATGCTACTTGCCTCCATGACACTAACCAAATTTTATGCAACTTTTTCTGGAGTGAAATGAAGTTTAATGGCTTGGAAGCTTCCTGCATTGAATTGGGAATATGTCTGCAATGTACTTACCTCATCACGTGTGTTCCGCATCGGGGTACTACCCTTCCACCACGTTATAGTTGGCGCTGGCCTTGAGCCTATCACTACACAGTTTAATTTGTAGGAACTATCAGCCGACAGTGGCCGCTTCTCTCCTTGAAGCTTAACCATCAGTGGACGCACTGAAAGTAAGATAAAATGAAGAAAAATCTAAATTAGATTGAGTGAATGATTGAGATGATGCTCTAGGAGCTTTTTATTAGAGTCATGGGTATAATAGAATTACTTTGAGAAGTTTCAAAGTTAAGATAATGTACCTGCTCTTAAATAATTTAATTTTCCTTGAAATTTTAAGAAATTTAATGGAGAGAATCTAAATTTTTGGTAAGTATAGACAAATTGGATTTTCTAGGATCGATATTCTCGTCTGAAACAGTTCTTTTATTTTAACGTAGCCTAAATTTGATCATAGCGTATCTAAAAGTGCCAGTCCTCTTGCAAGAGGATACCCAATTTGTTCACTTGGCTTTTTTCGGCTATCATCAACCGAAAAATCACTTTTTTTTAAACGTTAATCACTCGTCCTTTGATGTAACCAGTTCGTTTACGTAGACTGTTACTAATGGAATCTTCGCTTCAAGCACGGATCCAACCGGGTTTTGTCCCTTAATTTTTTTAGTACGCTAGTCAAATATTCGTACGACCTTTGTCCAGATTGTTTCAACTCATAAATCGTCTTATGTAATCTTCAGACCCGATCACATGTGGAGATACTATTCAACATCTTCGTTACAGTAAAGGAGAGTTCCGGTTTATGTATTCCGAAACCTCTTTCAATGAGCTTCCAGGTAGACCTCCATGTCAGTGTTACCGCGTAAATACGCCTTCACTAGATCCATTTAATGTATCTTCCCCTTCAACCCCACAGACGAAGCAGCTAATAATCTGACTGCTTCTAGCCTAACTACTGGAGTAAATGTTTTATTGAAATCGTATCAAGACCTCCGTGAGAAGGCCTGAGTTGCCATCCGTACCTTCCTGCGCTCAATTTAACTATTTGTGTCCAGTTTATTCTTCAGTATTACCCCGGGGCTCTCAATCTCCTTGCTTTCAAATCTAACAGGTTCCATGTTTTAGGTGTGAGCGTAGTTTTCTGCTATGACACGCTTCCATGCTATCAACGTTGTGCCTTGGATACCTTTTTCAAGTTTCATGTCCGCTATGAATATCGATTATTCGATGAAATTCGACTCGTTCCGTGCACCCGTTTTGTAAGGCGTTTTCCTGGTCGTCTTTGCAGTTTGCGTCCTGCCATGCTTGATCTTTTGACTGGTTTCCGCGGCTCGACGCGTCAACTGAAACAATGGTTTGATATAGGCACGTATCGATACAGCATCGTCCAGGCTTCCCTATTGTTTTCTTCGTCGATGTCCCGGGATGCGTAGCGTTGGCGGTCCCATTTTATACTTTTGTTGAGCATATACTTTCTTAGTTACTCGCCCTGGGTACGCATTTGGCCGATACCTTGTGCTTTCTTTATGGGTCCTCCATTAATGTTGAGTCTACTGTCTTCATAGTTCATACGAAGTTGTCTCTTAATGACTTCCTAAGAGCGGTTTCGCAAGAAGTTTGTGTTGTTTATCGGTTCTCCAGAATACATTACACGGAATCTGTACTATATCAATAGATATCCGCCATATCATCAATCGTCTTGCTCATACGTTCGGCGACACAATTTTGCTGTAGATGTTGTGTAGTATCGATTACAGTTGACACACTTTGGGTGGACGATCTCGGGCAATCAACTACGTTAATTTTCATCAGAGGTATGTATATGCACCATGACAATCTATCACCTGACAAAGGCTTGATTCCTATAGTCCAGTCAATCGACAGTTTCACTACGGTGTCCATGTGCAAGTTCATTTGCCATAGAGTCGCTTTCAATGTGCAGACCCCTCTGTCGTCGCCACCTTGGCTTGTTCGCTTCCTTTTCTCGGATAGTATAGGTTTCTACCCAATCCTTCCCATTCAGATATCTGATGATCGCCTTGTCTTTTCCAAACAAATCTCAACCGTGTTCGGCGATTTTGGACACGGAGAGAACTTTAATCCTGAAATCCTTTACGAGTTTTCTATTATGTGACTCTCGTTCGTTCTGAGAAATCTCCGATGCCTCTCGTTTTCGCCGTTGTGGACGCCGCTTCGATATACAGAAATCAACGTTTTCGCCGAGTTTCGGTTTTACTTTAGCTATTATCATTAACGAGCCGGCTATTGTATTCGTTAAATATTTTTCCGTACAGTGCTTCTGCATTTGACAATCTAAAATTCTTGCAGCTTTATGGTAGGTCATCAAAAGAACTAGCATGTCATTGGCGTTTCTATTTTCATTCTTTCTACTTACTTCACCGCCCTTAATAATTTGTCTATGCGTCCTTTGAAGTCATCTCATTGTGAACGATGTTATGTCCGAAAGTAGCCGAATCTTACGAACCGAACCATTCGAAGCCTGGAAAGACTATAACTTTTCGTCGGCTTCCTTCGATGTAATGAATTTCGGGATGCTCCTCCTCTCCGTTAGCCGGCAGGATTATTACTGCCATATTTTTTCTTCATTTTCCTTCAACTTATTTATTGCGTTTTCAGACGAGCAGGCTCTAGATACTGCCGTTGGTGACGTGATACTTCCTCTCACGTAGCCCTATTGATTGTGTCGCAGTAAAACAGCATCTATTCGGATGTGTCACCCCATATAAATTGATTTGTTTGAGATTATAATTCAATGCTCGCTCGAATTTTGAACAGTTTCCATCAGTCACGACTTTAGCACCTTTTTAAGCAGCTTGCCAGCCACATCCAATATACACAAGGGTCTGTATGCAGATGGGTGACTGGATTTGCCTTTACTGGGTCCTACTTAGTAAAGACAAAGTCCAGTCTGTCCATCTGTAGCTTATTCTATTTTTCTGAAAAAATATTTCAAACAGGCGAGTGCTACACACATCGACATGTTGTTACTGTCATCGCGAAATCTGCGATATCTAGAGAAACGATGGAAAACTTGTCAGGAGTGATATATGCAGACCCACGAATACTTTGTTCCGGAAGATTACAGTACATGGCAAAATTCAATAGAACTAAGGAAATATGGTATCCTATGCTTTTCACAGACAAGATGTATAGATATTGTGGCATAAGTTCTTTTCTCCAGCAAACAGCGGAAAACGATAACAGCAACATTCAAACTGAGAAATGTAGAGCCGCTCCTAGCGTAATCGACTATCCTTGTTAGAGCCGAAAAGGAAAAGCTCATCAGAAAATGCTTGCATCTAGTCCGCAAGTTCCCTCCAAAAAAACGCCAGCAAAGAGGTAAAAAATGGGTTGATGGAACTGGAAGAACTCTTTGATTGCATATCCTTCTATAGGGGGACAATGACAGCAGCGGAAGATGCGCGAAAAGAATAAACAACCGCCTTTAGCTTTGAAAACACAGTAAGCGCCGAATGAATCGCAATCAGTCCGTTGCAAAAGGAACTGGGGAAAAAGCAGAAAGAGGAAAATGCATCAGAACGAGTCTTTATATAAGTAGTCTTCATGGCTCAGAAAATAAGGCAAAGCAGGATAAAAAGAAACAAAGTCCTTTGCTGTTCGAAAATAATCTGCCCAAAGTGAAGGCGGCTAACAATTGTGAGTCAGCCAAAGAACAGACGGGAAAAGGAAGAAGGTCCAGGCTGTCTCTCCTCATTAAACGTGAACGTTCTGAGGTACCCAATACCGGGATAAGTAACACCTCTACCAATTTTTGGGGTCAAAAACTCGTGAAGCCGAAGTTACTGAGCAATACGCGAGAAAACTCCTTAAAAACGACAAGATCAAAATTGGATGGTCAGTATGTAGGGTACGAATGCACATACCTCCACCAAGTGCTACAGGTGCTAAGGCTATCGGCACATGTCTAAAATTTACTGGTGATCTGACAAGATCTGACAATGCCGTAGATGGGTCATAAAACAAAGCGGCACGAAAAGGGGGAATTGTGTTCTCTGCAGGAATGGTGCTGTAACTGACACTCTCATGAATTAAGTGATGAAATTTTATAATGACAGCCTGCGGAGCTTTCATGCACCGGAGAGTATCCGAGAGTCGTGACACTCCTTCTACGTATTGGTGGACGGCAGAAATCGCCGTAATAGTAAAAAGCTCCATTGTTTGACACAACGTTTGAACGTCTAGGTGGAAGGCTGTGTAACAATGGCAAAGATCAGATCAGTCAAAACGAATCTTCGCAGCTCGATAGGTGGGAAGTCGACTATTTCTGTGGGCACTTCTTAGTTCCGAGCAGATAGACGGCATTGAACGTGCATTATTCCTCACACATTCCGTGCAGTTTCATGGCAGTAGCGTGGAGGGGGTCGAAGACTGCCTGCTTTTCAACATAAAGGAACTCGAAGAGGGAGCTCCCTCTATGAAAAATAAGAAGCCGCCAATTCCTGATGGTATCCCGGTAGAAATATACAAACAAGTGGTCCACCATCGGCCAGACCTACTGTTCGAAGCATTCGACGCTTACATGAAAGATCATATTTTTCCATGCGGCTGGAAAGCAGCGAGGCTTGCGTCGATCAGCAAAAGCAAAGGAGACCCTGAATTGCTGTCTGCATACCGTCCACTCTGTATGCCTGACACGACCTGGAAAATGCTCGAAAAGCTCTTCAAGAGTACACTCATTATCGTCAACGGCGCAACAACCGGTATCCGGTCTAGGCCTGCCTTAATAAGGAACTCCAGACTACCCGGTTTTGCGCCGAGGTTCACCAATTTGATATCCCTAAAAGCTGTCTGGCGTCCTGACCTACGCCATCACTCCATCTCCGGCATGGTCTGCCTCGTCTTCTTTTTCTAACATAGATATTGCCCTTTTAAACTGTCCGGGCTAGATCATCCTCATCCATACGGATTAACCTATTGAGCCGGATTTTATCCACAACCCGACAGTGATGATATCGCTCATAGATTTCGTCGTTACGCCACGGAATCGTCCATCCTCATGTAGGGCCCCAAAAATTCTTCGAAGAATTCTTCTCTCGAACGCGGCCAAGAGTTCGCAATTTTTCTTGCTAAGAACCCAAGTTTCCGAGGAATATATGAGGACTGGCAAGATCATAGTCTTGTACAGTAAGAGCTCCGACCCTATGGTGAGACGTTTCGAGTGGAACAGTTTTTGTAAGCTGAAATAGGCTCTGTTGGCTGACAACAACCATGCGCGGATTTCATCATCGTAGCTGTTGCCGGTTGTGATTTTCGACCCTAGATAGGAGAAATTATCAACGGTCTCAAAGTTGTAACCTCCATTCTTTATTTTTCCCGTTTGACCAGTGCGGTTTGATGTTATTGATTGGTTGGTTTTTGCTGCTGCGACCATATATTTTGTCTTGCCTTCATTGATGTGCAGCCCAAGATCTAGCCCCAATCGCCGCCTGCTCGATCTGGATGAAGGCAGTTTGCAAGTCTCGGGTGGTTCTCCCCATGATGTCGATATCGTCAGCATTGGCCAGTAGTTGGGTGGACTCAAAGAGGATCGTACTTATTGCATTTATCTCAACATCACGAATCACTTTCTCGAAGGCCAGGTTAAAGAGGACGCATGATAAGGCACCCTCTTGTCGTATACCGTTGTTGATGTCGAATGGTCTTAAGAGTGATCCTGTTTATCTGCCCTCACACATTGGTCAGGGTGAGCCTAGTCAATCTTATCAATCTTGTCGGGATACCGAATTCTCTCATGGCCGTGTACAGTACTACCCTGGCGGCTTTAAAGTCAATGAATAGGTGGTGCTGCTGGTGTCCATATTCCAAAAGTTTTTCCATTGTTTGCCGCAGAGAGAAAATCTGATCTGTTGCTGATTTGTCTGCAGTAGCCTCTTTGGTATAGGCCAATGATGTTTTGGGCGTATGGGGTTATCCGGACTAGCAAGATAGCGGGGGATATCTTATAGATGGTATTCAGCAACGTGATACCTCTATAATTGCTGCACTGTATGATATCTCCCTTTTTATGTACCAGACAGATAATGTCTCATTGCCAATCGTCAGGCCTTGATCCTGGCTATCCCACACCTTCAGCACAAGTTGATGAACCACTTGGTGTAATTGGTCGCCTCCATATTTAACCAATTCAGCTCCTAGCGACTTATGATTTTTAAGCTGATGGATTGCATGGACTGTTTCTTCTATCCTGGTGGTGGCAGTATTTGTCCGTCGTCTTTAGTTGGCGGGACCTCCAACTCGCCGATGTTCTGATTGTTCAGTAGCTCATCAAAGTATTCAACCCATCGCCCCAATATGCCTACCCTGTGGAAAATTAAATTTCCCACTTTGTTTCGGCAGGATGAACATTGAGGTGTGTAAGGCTTCATCCTGCTGACTTGTTGGTCAAACTTGTGTGCCTGGTGCGGTTGCTCCCTGTACTTTTTGAGTCTACAGATTTGATAGTTCTCCAGGCTCTCTTTTTCAGGTTTTCTTTTTCCTTCTGTGAAGTCGCTTCTCCGTTCGCCAGAGTTCGTGATAAGTCTCCGCGCTTGCCCACGTTCTTTGTGAATGCAACATTACTCGGTATGCAGCATTCTTCCATTCCGTTGCTAGCTTTCGTTTATCGTCAAACCAGCCGTTCCGACGTAGAGTAGATTCACTGAAGCGATATGCGCTGCATCGGACGTAGTCCCAAGACAGTTCGGTTTTAGAGCAAGGAGATCCACGTTGGATGCTGTTATATCGGTCGTGGAAGCTACTCATCGAGCTGAAGCACGCAACCCCGATCTACTTGATTTCAGAAATGCTTCCGATTTGATAAAATGAACTGATATGAGATACAGGAGGGCTAGAGGAGGATGGATACCACGTCAGGGGTAACAGAAGGATCCACCTTAGATCAAACCTATTGAACGTCTCCTACAGTTGTTTGCTAAGACTCGACGTGCCAGAAGAGTCGTACTTGGTCGGTTATGCACATGATGTTATGACATTTGTTGCCAGATCGGTTGTTAAACAGGAGCAAAGAAGCGGATTGATGAAGGCTCATAGTTTCAGCCTTACGTTGGATAAACCGAAGTAGTCATCATGTCCAAAAAGACCATCCCGACCCTGTCTCCCACATCCATCTACGAGTTAATTGTAGTCAAAACCAACGGTCTTGAGCTAACATTCGACTAGAATGTGATTTTTTTCGTGCAAATTATCAGCGGAAAATTTAGACTCGTTGCTAAATCGAAAGCATCGTGCCATTAATCATTTCCTTGACAAACTTTTAAATAAGAATGAAGATTTTCAGTCTTCTCTTCGAAGGATTGGAAAGGCACGATTCCCTGAATGTATGTTTGCTCTTGCTCTTTTGGAAGGTGAGACGGGATTCGTCAGCAACTTTATTCACACACAGGGGAGCCCTCTCTAGGCAACGTTGTCAAAGAGATATTAAGAAGCGCTGCCGGATGGAACCATATTGCCCATTATTTTCCTTTTTTTTTTGTTGCGAAGAAGATTGAAATTGACCGGTGGAGGAACCAAATTTCCATCAACTAGCAATTTCATTTCTCCTCTCCTCTCCCGCTCGTGAATAGAATTCCCTTACGGCTAGCCCGAAGTAATGTATCAAGCGCTTCCAGACTAGTTTTTCTGATGACGGGTAGGTGTTTAGTTGGTAGTCCGACGGTGTAGGACAGCAGAAGTACAGCACTTACAGCACTGTATCTACAAAAAAAAAACAGAAATGTAGAGGGCGAAACAAGTTAGTTGACAAACTAACCGCAGTTGTTAACCCGCCAGGGAATCGGAAGTCATATTCTAAGAAGCGATTCAGTGTTGGCGGGAACCGGGCCAAGGTTCCGAATTGCGTGAAGTGGATGGTTAACAACACCAATCAACTCATCACCAGCGTGCAGAATTGACGGACATTCTGGTCAATTCGAAACTAAATTAGGAGTCAAGACCAGAGTGGCAGAAAATCATCAGCGTTACCAAGGAAGTTCCAAGATTGCCAGCATTCATCAAACATCTTCACGGATCTCATGAAGCTTCTACAACGAAAGGTGTCATTGACATAGACGGTGTGGAAATATCACTTTAATTTTCTACATTACTATTATTACATCAGTAACGCATCCGCATTTGATCTACGAATGGAAACAAAATTCAAAAAGTTATTTTAGGCGTATTTTGGCTCCTGCAGATGAGCAGTAGCAGATGAAACAATCAGACCTTTCATAACACTGAAAAATTGGAAGAAATTCATCACTTTTGGGAAATATAGGAACCCGCCACACGATCAGAGCGAGCATTACCAAACACCGTGAGACATAAGTAATGACATACGTTATGCGTTCACCTTGTAATTTTCGCAAACGTGAGTTTACACCAAAATAGATAAAAGGAAAAAAAAAACTTTAGAAAAATATTTATTTTCCCACCTGGAGGATCTTTTGGACGAAAATTTAGTCCATGTCGGAGCTACGATCCACGTTTCTCACATGTTTATCATCGCTGTTAACATCGACAAATGAATCGGCAGCTCGAGGTATACGAAATTGACGAAAACTGTGAAACCATTTTGTGCCGATTGAATAATATATGAATCGACCATTATGGATTTAAAATCGTAGTCTATGGCATAAAAATGTATGCAGGGAAAAATCTTTGTAAAACAGCCGATTTTACTGTTCCTTTCTTACTTCCTTAGGGAGCCCCAGACAGGACACTATTCTAATCGCTTCCATAGTATACTGCCCCATCACGATACAGAGAAAATCACAGTAATGGCTTTGGCTATCATTAACTAATGTTAGATAAGGCACTTCAGGCTTAGTTGTCTTTCTTTCCTTAAACTTAGAGAAGTAACATATCATTTTTAATAAGAAATCCACACACACACAATTCAGAGGGACTCTCGCTGAAGTAGGTAACTTTTCTGAATTGTCCCAGAAAGGAATGCCTAAATTTCAGATACAATTTATCTAAAACGACATGATATTATAGAAAACAAGTCGGAATACCGGAAGCTCGCGCTTCGGGTATAAAGGTTTTGTGTTCATCTTATGTGAGAAACTTTAACGCACATTTTTCTGTCCGTATATAACTACAAATCCAACATAATCCTTCATATTTTTCCAAATTACGAGACATACGTACATATTACAACCATAGATATCACGCTCACCCTAAACAAACAAACTGCCTATTACCGAATACTGTACACATAATATGCACGTATATAAATTGATCGTACCCATATTTCCCATTTACTTCTTATATCTATTTGAATTAGGCACTACCCGCAAAGTTCATTAGCACGCATATATTATATACCTACATACATACATGTCTGGCTGACAAATAACTAAACAACTAAAACAAAATAATTCTCTGCGACCCAATTCATAAGAACTCATTTCGTTGTGGTATTGACGAATTGGTATGTGATGATGACGTCATGCAGGTTGTAGAGTGCACGAAATTCACAAAAAATTGTAAAGTTTCACCCCCTATAACTTTGTTAATAATAGTTGGATTTTCTTCAAACTTGACCGAGTTGTGCACCATGTTCTTCATTATACGCATGCCAAATTTTGTACTTCTGGGATGAACATAAGGGGGGGTGCCGGGTAAATTTCTAAAATGTGGAAATATACTATTATTAACTTTATTTGTGCAGATATCGGAACCGGATATATTTTGAGGCCTAGATTTCGTAGAGATGCATCACTGTGATTTTTTTCAGATTTTTCGATTGGATAGGTTCTGAGAACGAGACCTGTTACACTTTTTGTGGGTCATATTTTGAACCCTCACTCCCCTATGTTTCATCTAATATCAAATATTAAACCAGATTCGAAAAGTACTAATTGAGACCTTTCATTTGATACCCTACATGGCTACATTCTGTGAAAAAAAAATTTGCACCCTCCATTCACATGTATGGGGAGCCCCCCCTTAAACTTAACACAAGATGGCGCCACTTACTGCATGTAAAGGGATCACCAGATTACATATTCTCACCAATTTTCGTTACAATCGGTCTAGTCGTTTCCGAATAAATCGGGTGTGACAGACAGACAGACAGACAGACAGACAGACAGACAGACAGACAGACAGACAGACAGACAGACAGACGGACAGACGGACAGACAGACACCGTCTCGATTCTAATAAGGTTTTGTTTCACACAAAACCTTAAAAAACAGTAAATCCGTAATGTAAAAAGAAAACTGAAGTCCACAAAGAAAGCCCCAATAATGAACAAATTTTGATCATCGTTGCAAATCCCGAACTACCTGAACTGTCTGTTCCCTGCTCACGTTAGGGCTGCATTAAAAAAGAAGCAGAGTTTCTCTCAATAGGCTGCCAATATAGAGGCACAACACCTGTTCGTGTATAGGTTACCAATCCGTCCGTTCTAAAAAACGACACATTTCTCACTTTGAGGAACTAACTGCAACTTGGTGGGTCCAAAAGCAATCATTGAAATTCCTTGTAATTTTCGCCAAACTAAGCTCGAGCAATCCTATGTAACCTATGTAATCCTATGTAATTCCTGTTAACAAAAGCAGATTTTATTGCGACTAACTATTATCAATCATATTTGCAAAAGTATCTTTTTACCTGCCAGCGCTAACAAAGAAGTAAAAACAACTGAACAAGCGAAAGAAATTTCAACTAGACATTAAAATTATGGGTTGGGGATTTGGAAAAAGAAAGAAGGATGAGGAACGAGAAATTATCTGCGATGGTTAATAAAGAGGAAGGAATCAATCAAAAGACTTTTCATCTAGAGACTAAGAGATGAGAAATATTTTAGAAAAATAATGAATAAAGTGGTATGTTTATGCCGCTTTGACTGGGGCTGCCAAGCGGACGTGTGGAAAGTGCGGAATGATGCTACAGCCCAATCAATTAACTTTTCTTTGGGTCTCATCGTCGAGGGTTTCAACAAATTAATCTCCAAAGAAAGTACTACAACAAAAAATAGATTCATCTGAGGACTAGCATAGAGGAAACAGCTGATGAGCTAATGTTCGAAATCCTCTACTCATTTTCCCACAGGAGTTCGTTTATGACGGTAATTTCTGTAAATGATCCACGTTTCGATTGAAGTTTCTTGCGTTCCTGTTTAGCCTTATTGAAGAAACAAGTTGTACACTTGATAACGTGTAGGATCTCTATAAGTACAAACGACGTATTTCACTTCCTAGAAAAAAGAGATGAGTGCTTATCTGTACTTATAACCTATGTACTACCCGCATCAATTTGTGCGGTCGGAAAAAGTTCTAAGAATAATTAGTAATCACTATAGCAACATCAAGAAATGAATCCCCTCCCCTGAGCGCAACCAATTTCGAAGGAAGCTAATTAGTAAGTAGGATCTTTTTATCCAGATAAATGAATAAACATGAACGACGAAGCTCTTGACATTCAAATAGCAGTACAGTAACCTTTTATTACACCTCTTGCGAGAACATACTTACAATTTAAATCTAACGTCACTGCGCTGGTAATAGGGGCTGTTAAATTATTGTTGGATGCCTGGCACGTGAGGACTCGGTTCAAGTGCTTTCTCTCCAACTTTTTCAAATGTAAAACGTTGCTAACGCGTCTCTCCGACAGAACTGTTGAGGAGTTGTCAAGCAACGTGTTCTCGTACCACCACGTCACATTCGGTAACGGTCGACCTGAAATGAATATAAAGAAATACATGGCGTGAATACAAATTATTCCCGTTGTGACAATGCTCATTGTTTGAAAATAATGTGCGAATATTTACGCAAGTTTTCACAATCCTAGTTCATCCTGTGCTCCGTACGTACCGATAAGTTTGTAGAATAGCATACACCCTCGACATGTTTAATTACTTGAATAAATGTGTGACTGGGTGAATTGACAGAAAGTAATTTATGAAATGTTTGAATAATTGTTTTGGGACATAGTCGCAATAAATCATGATGAAATAAAGACAAACGGAAACGCTAGAAAATCAATTTACTAATAAGTAGCGTAAACAATCGAATTGTTGCAAAATAAAGTATTTAGTTTTCCAAGTATGCACACAAGGGGCTTATCCGGATGTTAATGTTTCCGGGATTTCGACAAGAGTTTTGGGGGATGGCATATGCACGCAACCCGGCAGTCCACGCAAATTGCATGAAGAGAATTTCCGTGAGATTTAGTAACTTGGATTATTTGACAAAATAGTTCTCCAAATCAGAACAACAAAAGAATCAGCCAAACTAACGAAATTTTTCACACAAGCAACACAGAGCCTCAACTTGATGTTAACGCATCTACACGATTTCGGGCAGCTAAAACAAACTAACTGCATTCAATGACAGCTACTCAGTTTTAACGTCAACTAAAGCTGAGCTACCTAAGTATTCAAGTTGATTTAAAGGATTGATCATTCCACACTTTGATACAAAAAGGATAACTGAGATAGTAAGTTAGATTGAGGGCTTCAGCTTTGTTGGTTTTCCTTATCACGTTAGGGTTATTATCATCATCAATAGTTATGTGACTGAGGACCCGGAGGTGGAGAGAGGATAAATATGTTGCGAGATGTTGAAGATTCCAGACAAGGTGGCATTTATGCACATTAATAACAGTCCTCATTCTATTTTTGACTCCAAATTCCACAACTACCTTACTTAGATGTAACACGTGTCAACTGGCGTCGTAATATTTCTTTAAGAAAGTAAATATGAGCTTCACTTGAATGCCACTACTATCCAAGCCATTCTAGAAAGAAGCCGTAATAGCAGTCGAAAATTTCGCGAATTTTTTTAACTCCTAACACAACCTATGGAAAATCTGAAACCTGCTGTGTGGAATACTAACTCAGACCTTTTGTTTTATACCCCACATCAATATATTCAGAAAAAGGATACTTCCATGACCGTCAGGACTATGGAATCGTCCATCCTAATGTAGGGGGCCAAAATCTCTTCGGAAGATTCTTCTCTCGAACGCGGCCAACAGTTTATAGTTTTTCTTCGATTCGATGTTATTGGCTGGTTGGTTTTTGGTACTAACATTGCGACCATCTACTTCATCTTGCCTTATTGATCCCCACGATCTCGCGTCACTGCTTGACCTGGATGAAGGCAGCTTGTACGTTTTGGGGAGTGGTTCCCATGATGTTGATATTATTAGCATAGGCCAGCAGTTGGGTGGACTTAAAATTCATGGTGTCTCTTGCATTTATCTCAGCATCACGGATCACTTTTTCCTCGGTCAGGTTAAAAAGGGTGCACAACAGGGCATCTCCTTGTCTTAAACCGTTGTTGATGCCGAATGGTCTCGATTGTAATCCTGCTGCTTCTATCTGACCTCGCAAATTGTTCAAGGTCAGCCTAGTTAGTCATATCAATTTTGTCGGGATACCGAATTCTCTCATGGCCGTGTACAATTTTACCCTGGCTATGCTATCATAGATGGCCTTAAAGTCGATACAAAGATGGTCCAACTGAATTTCATATTCCAACAGTTTTTCCATCGCTTGCTGCAGAGAGAAAATCTGATCTGTTGCTGATTTGCCTGTATTGAAGCTCCTTTGGTATAGGTCAATGATGTTTTGGGTGTATGAGGCTATCCAACCTATATCGGAGGAGCGAATGTGGTCAGCATTACCCTCGCCCGAAATTATTACCCTGATTTGACTCTGGCACTCATTCATAGCTGAGTCGCTTGGTATACGACATCTGCTCACGATAACAGATCCCCTGGTCACCAGTGAGATTTAAACCGCGACCTGCCGCTACGACAGCCTAGCGTACTAACAACCTCAGCCATCCGGACACGCCAGCAACAATTGCTGGACTGCGTGATATTTTCCGTTTTATGTATGGGAGAAATAATGCCGCGCTGCCAATTGTGAAGCATTGGTTCGCTGTCCCACATCTTGAGAGCAAGTTGATGGACCGCTTATGATTTTTAAGCCGATGAATTTCACGGCCTGTTTCTTATATTTAGTGGTGGCAGTATTTGTCCGTCGTCTTCAGTTGGCGAGACCTCCAACTTGCCGATATTCGCCTGGTACGGTTGGTCCCTGTAGTTTTTGAGTTCACATAACTTTCAGTTTTCTCAAACTTCCTTTTCCATCTGTGGAGTCGCTTCTCCGTTCAACGCAGTTCGTGATAACTCTCTGCGCATGCCCACGTTCTATGAGCACGCTGCATACATTACTCGGTATGCAGCATTCTTCAGTTCCGTTGCTAACTTACACTCATCGTCAAACCTGTTGTTCTGACTTTTTTTGGGACTGGGGCCAAGTATGTTTGTCACCGTATTATCATAACGTTCGTCTGGTGATTGTGAAGGTTATTTGTTGATGTTTCACCTCGAAGATCTCTGTTGACTGCGGGTAATGCGCCATCCATTTCCCTCTTATAGGGGTTTCGGAGGGCTGTGCTGTTTATGGTTTCCGCATTAACTCTCCTTGATTGTCAGGGGACATTCTAGGCGGTGTTGTTATTCGAGACTTGATCACCATGCCAACCAGATAGTGATCGCAGTCTATTTTGGCGCTCTGTACGTTCTGACATTCATCAAGACTGGGAGGTGGCGGCGTTCAATCAACACGTGGTTGAAAGGAGTCCCATCGTTTGTTTGTGGACTGCTTTCCGCATTAACCAGGTATTTCCAATAAATTGGTATCCTTATGTAAGCTATGGGAGCCAACGTATCGCCTGAATACGGGCTTAGCCCTTATTGGTTGTTAATATCGCGAAGTATGATTTTGATATCATGCCTGGGACTTGCTTCGAGGGTTTCTTTTACTGCCTTGTAGAAGGTATCCTTGTCCGACTCTACAGTCTCCTCTATAGGAAAGTGAACATTAATGAGGCTAATATTTCTAAATTTACTTCGCAAATGAAGATAGCAAAGAAAGATAGCTTTTCCTTTATGTGATCAAAGCCGATAACAACAGGTTTAATTTTTTGGCTGACTCCGAGTAAATGACTTGCCGAAAGCCACTACAATATATGGTGAAGTGCCTTGACACTTCTCCGTCCCAGATTTTCGTTATGAAATAACTACCAACGGGCATCACGTGGAGCGGGAGATAGGGTTTGGTAGTAGAACTGTTGGTCTTGGTTCAGCAGGCATTGCTCAGGTTTTATGTTTATCATGGGTACCAATCCACGTTCCGCTTTGAAACCTATACTACCCTTTGCAGTTTCATTTTTACGCAAAACCTTGCGAAGGGGTTGTGGTTTCCGCCTGGTTGATTAATGATCCATCTGATAGTACAACACATGTGAACAATCTCACAAGTTCACTACGGTTTCCGCATACAAAACGGCAAGCAGCTGCTCACATTTGCTTTAAGCAGCAACCTCTAGCTAATAACAGGAGGGCCTACATAATGGCAAACAGCTACCTAAAAAAGTCGGATCTTTTAAATTTTGGAGTAGGACGTTAGATGTATTGTTATAAAACTGATAATATCCTCTCTCTCTGAGTATAGTTCGTGTTAACTTTGATTCGCAGGCTATCGCTCCAATGACAGCAACAATTACAAAAAGTGGCTGATGCGCATGGCAACGGTAACAACATATCCTCATTACTAAATGAGGACTTACCACATGTCGAGGCAAGAGTCTGCCGGTATAGCCCATAAGTTGTGAAAGCACGTTTCATCTTTACCTCTATATGTTTGTGCTAATGAAGTAGCTTATCTATAATTACTCCCAGATATTTCACTTTTTCGGAGAATTAAAGGGATGTACCCCTCCCCTTCGGTTTTTGGTGGTTTTATTTTCATTTGCTGAAAATTCATTCTTGATTAATTAAATCACGCTTTGTATATTTTTTCACACCGTTTGGAAATCTCTCCAAAATACTAGTACAGCTACGTCATCCGCATGCGCTTGAGCATGTATTGGCAGATTTTGCAGTTTGCATCACAGTGAGTCGGTCGATATACTCCATGGAACTCACGGTGTTTGATAACTCCTTAATGGCAGCCTTTCGTTGCTTCTGTTGGGAAGAATCAGCGTGTCAGTGTAGCATAGATCCACTTGATTAAAGTACGATTGAACCCATACCCTCTGGCGGCATCTCAAAGGTTTTGGAACGAAGAGAGTCAAAGGCCATTTCAGTGTCCACAAATACTGGGTCTTCTTTCAGAGTTGCGTCCTCCACTTTGGAAGCCAAAGATTGAAGGGAAGACCAACAGGACTTTCCACGCTGGGTTCTAATTTTCACATCAGCAACTCCAGAAATTTAGCTGGTTTCCATTCTTATTGCTTTTGTTAACACAATTCAGCAGACATTTGATTGATTTCGCAGTTTTCGGTTCCACCAAGAAACCGTTTTATAGCCCCTTCAAAGCACTCTAAAAGTTTCCGATTCCGTCCTTAGTCACCTAATGGACTGCACTTCGTTCCCAAGAAGTTTAATGAACTTTACTCGAGTCGTTTTCCTATACATTACATTTTGTTCGGGTGCAATAGTCATTCTAAATATGAGTGGGCTAGTCAGATTTCGTCTAGTACCGGCCAGTCTCTAGACAACTCTGTCACCTTTAAAGTGCAGATTATTAGGCCAGTTACTGCACTTCTTCGTAGCTTTATTTGCTTTTTGTTTAGGGATTGAGGAAGTCCTCAGTCTGTATCCAATTGATGTAGAACATAGGATTCCCTCAGTCCTTAAAAAAAATAATTTCGCCTCGGCTTGGTGTGGGTCTGATTATAAAGGCGAATTTCACTTGGATGCAATTGCTACTTATGTCATTTTTGCAATTATACCGAAAGGAGCGATTACTACCTACAGGAACTTTCAGTCACGCTCCTCGCAGGCAAGAGATTAGGACCGTCAGTCATTCTTTTGAATAGTAAAATAGTTCCGTGGTATAAACTAAATTTATTCAGGGAAATCCTGGAGAATGTATCCCAAAGAAATGGTCATAATTAGCGAGCTATATTACTATTAGGAAATCGGCCATATGGCCTTGATGATTTCCCTAATAAGCAGTGTGACATAGAATTCATCTTTATGAATTTGATTTTCCAACAAAACATTCAAAAGCAAATAAATTATTAACGAAAAATTGTGTTCGTCCTGACTTTTCACTTAACGACTTTGTCCCCCTTGGGAAAAGCATAAAGTCATTATCTTCAATTTCGATTTTAATAAGTTTATTTTTCCAATAATTCCGGAAAGAATATCTTCACTGCCACGATAGAGTTCTACATAAGCAAAAAATCCTAAGTGCTTTATCAGATTATTGACGATTATCCAACCACCGAAAGGCAAAGGAAGATGTGGCTGGAAAACGTTAGTCATGGATTAGCTACGTCAAAGAAATCACTCAATACAGCAACACCAAATCAAGTGTTGATTGCAAAGATAACATGCGACTGTGTTGTTGAATGGGGGATTTCGAAGAACCATGTGGGATTGAGTGTTCGCCCCCTTCAAGGAAATGGGCCAGTTACTTTAGTCAATGGCAGTCGTGACCTGAGGCTTAATAGCCCTTTCCTTATGAAGAGGAGCTATTGGATATACCTGGGTCGGGAGAAGTTTGTTACAGAGCAAATATCAAGAAACCATATGTACATGCTTTGCTTGACTTCAATATTCCTTCTTTGAGCCCCGTCCTGCACTAAACTAAAATAGATCAGTAGAAATCGATAAATTTGATTGGTCTTGGGACTTGTCCTTTTGTGCACGTGTATGTTTCTAAGCCCTTTAAATATGTATGCTCTTCTATCTCTTCGCTCCAGTCTCAGAAGTCCTTTTAAGTAAGGATCATCATTATACTTGTCGGGAATTTTTCTTGGCGTCCCACTCTCATTATGCATAATACGTCACATGTCCACTGAAAACGAAGGGATTTATGCTCTTGTCTCCTATTAATGGTGACGCAAAGGAAGTCAAAACTATGTCTACTCCCTGCTGACAGAAGAACTTCAAGGAGAGAGAATCTAAAGAGCCTCGTGGCCTGAAAACGCAAATCCCATTGTCTTTGTCGCAATACATTTCGAAATCGTACTTTTCTAAAGAGGATTGAAATGAGGCAGTTCCCTTAGAATTAACCCTAAGTGACACGGATTCGTCTGAATTTCAAAGCTTGGGAAAAATTACTTTCGAAAGGAAATGGGAACCTGCGTCAGCTTTCATCTGCTTGGATAATATCCTGATCCTTCGTAACAGAATTGAATAATGACAAATTGAATATTTGTCGCTTGACTCTGCACACGTGTTCGTTTGATAGTTGCTGTTTGGTTAGAGTGATGAACAGGGTTTGTAAAGGACTATTTTTTTCTTGGTTCCCAGTTCGGAAAGACGTGAATAAGAATAAAGAGAAAGTCTTTGAATTACGCAGCGCGTTCAAGTACTTTCCACAAATTTCTTTTGATCCCAATGACGCGTTTTCTGGATATAACTGCACACATTTCTGTGAACGCTGAGTAATTTGCTGTCAAAGGATGCCTTTCAAAAAAGTAGTCTGGCATAATAACCCACACAGAAAATGAAAATCAATTATGGAGAAAGCTCAGAACGGTGGCAGGATGCACCAAAAGGTTAAGAGCGAAATACAGCAAAGACAAACAGCCCGAACGAGGCCGCGCTTCTAAGAACTTGACAAATCGCTTTAATGATGACGAAAAAATGAAAACAAATGGCAATGGAGCCGCTTTTCCATTCCACGTAATAACATCCGTTCCCCACGAACGATACAGAGGCGGTGGTAGCGATTTTTCGCATTCAAGAATTTCATAAGCTCCACGTAAATACCAAATAAGGACCAAGCTATGCGTTTACATTGATGATGGCATTCCAGGAGCCTGTACTTTGTTTATTCCTCCATCATTGTCGCACAATGCGCCAAGTGTAAAATAAGCTCAGTAAATTATGTGTAATTCAATGTAGGAGGAAGGTAGCTGACAGCACTAACTATACCCGTGAGTGATGGTTGAAGTCGAAGTCGGGGGTGGAGGCATCCGGCAGGAAATAGAGTAGGAAAGCATTTTATACGAAATTTTACCTTCAGTGATACCAAGAAAGAGCTCCGCAGCGTGTTATGTGATATGAGCGCAAATGTTACGTAAAAATCAATAACACGGTAACAGATGGCATTATTTGTTGAACGAGTTGTGCTTCAAAGAGAAATACTTTGTTCTGTTTGACAGGAAGTACTTCACTACCAGACAGGTTCCTACGGTGCATCAAAAAATATTTACTTTACCCAATACATATATCATGAAATTAATGGGAGTGAAAGGAAAGGCGTTTATAGCTTTTTTGGAAAAAGATGCGGATGTCTGTTGTTTATCCGGAATCCACAAAATTACTTTGCAAATATTACCAGTGACAATTAATATTCTTTTAGGTGAAGGTTGAATTTTCGACCCCATCCCCGGAGAGAGTGGAACGTTTATGGTAGGGAAGGGGGAGGTTTTCCCTCTTCAAACTCAATGAAAACTTATGGCTGCTACTGCCTTCAAAAAGTGATGGCCCACAAAGTGACATCTTTTGGCATCATCATGGTATAGTTTGCATTTTGAACCATAGTCCACGAGAAGGATAAAATGAGGAGGATATGTAGAAGAAGGAACAATTCCATTACAGAATTATGGCGGCCACGACCTTCTTCTTCTTTATACATGACTTCTTTATCTAAACTATAACTTATTAACGAAGAATGACCATCACCATTTTACAACGGATTTCAGAGAGAGGATCCCCGGCTTCCTTCTTCATATCTTCCTTTAAACCTGCAGTGACATGATTCAAAGTTAAATCTACTGTTTTTGTAAGAAAATAGGGAGTAATATAGGGGTACCGTTGCTTTTCTTTTCCACACCTTCTCCATCCTATCTCCTTAATCGGGTTGGATTTAACATTCAAACCGTGATGATATCAAAACAGGTCGGGAAGCGAGTTGCTGAACGTTTCCGGTATGAAAGGTTTTGTTTATTTCTTATAGGAGAATCTTTGAGTGGCTTGTAATCTTTATGCATTTAGGCCCGGGTTACAGCTTTTAAGAAAAATTAGGGATTTTTCAAGAAGCCATAAAAGATAAATTTAATGCAATGAGTCAAAATATGTACATGTCAACGTCCCCAAGCAAAAAAAAAACTTTTAGAAATTTTGTTAGTAGTCTAATGAATTTACCTTACTTTTTCCCTGACCGAAAAACCATTTTTCTTTCAGTGAAAAATTAAAATGGGTTTTTAGACTACTGGCGATAGGTTTGGATGTCTTTTTGCTTGGAGACGTTTGCATCTTCATATCTATATATTTTGATTACTATCTAAAGAAATTTATTTTGTCAAATGTATTTGTACATTATGTTAATAAACTACTGATTTTTATTCCCGAAAGGCTATAACCCGGACCTAAATCGGTCAGACTATTCACTTTAGTGTGATATTGACCTTCAAAGTCTTACAATACAATAAATTTGCACAGAAGGGACAAAATTGACCTATTATAATTTTGTGAATAATAGTGAGATTTCCACTAAACTTGGCATTATTATACTCTACGAGATAGCCTAAATTATTGCAATTTGATGTTTCTACTATGAAGTTGTAATGACAGAATGGATGAGCAATGAGCCGGAGAGCTATCCCAGAAACCTAACAAAATTTACCACGGAGGTGCGCCCACATTGAAGTTCCATTGAATTGCTCAAAAGACCACCCACATTCGCGAGCCTGGCTAGCACAGAGGCGTGGAAGCAAGTGTCTGTCGACGGAGTTCATCGAAGGACTACCCTTTTTGCATCAAATAACAGAACGGAACTTTGGAAAGTACTCATGGAGGCTGAGACTTTGATATCCCACATGACTATATTCGGTGAAAAAAAATGTACACCTCCATTTTGCATGTAGAGGGACCCCCCTCCCCCTTCAAACTTAAAATAGGACAATGTTACTCACTGAATGTGCACACGATCCGCAAATTTCATATCAATAGGTAGAACCATTTTTTGATATTAGGTATGACAGACAGACAGTCTGATGGGCGGATATGTTGTGGCATGAAAAGAAGAGGCTGAACTGTGAGCATATAGCCGGAAGTAGCAAGTGTCCCGAGTTAAAAAAAGGCGGTAAATGCATTTGGAAAATGAGGTCAGCCCAAATCAACCTGAGGACCTGCTCTCGCTAACCACGCACGAACCCTACAGAAACCTATTGCTAGGGTTTCTATGTATGGGTAACTATTCCTACAGCGGGCACGTGGGTACGAAGCCACACATGAATATATGATGCAGCCCAGAAGTGGGTTCGTATGAACAAAAATAGACGGTGTATGTGTCTATAGTTGCTGTGCTCCTCCAAGTCAGACGTTTACTGGATTCGAGGATCTATTTCTTGTTAGAGAATGCGGAGAATGTCAGACTTTCGTTTTCGCAAACCAAAACGCAATTGACATATGTATTTGAACCTAGACACTACACCAGGTACACCCACGGAGAGTGCTTTCCATATCACGGAGTGTATCACGACGACAGGAAAGTCATCGATGCCGAGACGCTATACTTTCCCCAATAGAAAGCCCAAATGCTGTTGAAATAGTGAACGGTTTGATTTTCGACGTGTCATAGGCTCAGACCAAAGGCCCAGGGAGCAATAGATAGGGTTGGCCAGAAAGTAAAGAAGCGTGTTTACAAAGAATTTCGAAGAAAATTGAAACTAGCTATACAACGAAGTAAGAGCGACTGCTTCAAACAACTCAACGCAGGGGCGGATATGAACCCATGGGAGAAGCGCCTAAGGGGTTGTAATAGAGAAATTCAAAGGTTAAGCAGCTCCGCAGATTATATATTCCGATCTCCTACTGAAAATTGTTCAGGGTTTGTTTCTTAAGGAGAGCACGAGAAGGTATAGTCTACAGGCACCTTTAGATGCGGCTGTATTATCCCCAGTAACAACGAAAGAAGTACTGGATATTTACAGTAGGCTGGGGAGTGAGGGAAATGCTGGAGGGGATTATCTACAACATATTGCCGTCGCCTGTTGAGAGTCTGAGACGTTTATGCAATCGATAATTTGGTCTAAATACGGTCAGCTCAACCGTCGACATCATCACTGGTCATTGGCTTAGCTGAAAATGCAATACAGGGAGAGCGTGGCATTAGCAAGTATTGCGCGTTGGTTGTCCTTAACATTAGCCAGTTGGAACCTTATAAGGGGGTATCTGGCGGTGACTGTGTGCCCAGTTACTTAGCCATGCGTGTTGACACCTTTTTAGCTTGTAGAAAGTTGTGTTAAGACACAGACAATGGACCCGTAGAATACATTGTCTCCACGTTTGCTCCACATGGCTCTGTTCATAATGGTGAGAATGGGCGGAAAAGGGTCAACAGACCCACAGATTGATTCCCAGCATCGAGATATGGACGCAGACAACGCATGGTGGGATAAATATGATATCCCGCAGTTTCTCCCCGTGCATGGCGGATACCGTAAATACTTTTATAAGTTTAAACTGGGCAGCTTACCCAACTGGAGCACGTTTCCTCCATTGCCTTAGATTCGCAGAGGAAAGGAAGAGTCTAGAACTACAATACCGGAAAGTCTAAATGGCAAAATGTGTGCATTACAGGAGAACCAGAATGTAGTTAACTATATGGTGGGGCAGATTCAAGGCAGGCTGAGAGAGGCGCAGGAGGCGAGAAGGGCGGCGTTGCGAATGGAATTCATGGGCGAAGAGAGAGCCATGTCTATCCCGCGAAGGTTCTGCGGGGAAAGAACGCAGGAGCTAAAAGGTGGCTTTAGTGGGTAAAAATCCCAGCATGTGTGGCAGTATTTTTGGAAGATTTCCACCTATGGAAGAAGGACGGACAGACACACAGCAAACCGAATTAAATTAAGATTTTATTTTATACAAAACCTTTGAACGCCACTTTGTGGTGTGTAACTGTTACATCAGTGGAACTGAAACGAGTTTTCATCGGGGTCTAAGAGAGTGGACTTCCCTTCGCTCCCTCCATAAACGCAGGCATAAGTTGAATACTATGGACTTTCAAGTGATGGTTGTTGTCACTTTCACGCTAAAGCACTTCAAAATTAGAAAGTCAAAGTTAATTCTGTTGATCTATGATTTCGGTTTGATTTTTTTTATTTTTTTTTATTTTCTTTTATCTATACTGAAACTGTTTCATCAAGATCCATGACTCAATAAAGAAGCACGACTAAATTTCATCAGCACAGCTACTTGTTATGGAAAGCTGTAATTGCGCTCTTGTGAACTTTTTTTAATCCGCAAAGAGTTTTTATCAGAAGGAAGGGTATATAAATGTAGAAAAATAACAGTAGATTTCATCTGCGCTGTGCATGTATTATAAACTTTAACTAACCAAAAACCACCATGAATACCCCAACCACACGGGATGGCCACTTAAATATTATTGTACTTCATGAGCTTGCCAAGAGGACCTCATGGTTCGAGGCTCCTGCCGCCTTGAATAGCTAGTCCTAAATCTTTTTGCTTCCGGATTTTACTCCAAATCAGTTTTCGCATTCCTCTCCCTAACTATGTTCTCCGGCATACGCTCGCAAAAGTGTGTTGTTTACTGCTTTATTCTCAGTCTGAAAACTCCATTACCTCTACGCTACTATTAGTTGGCGAATTGGCTGGGTTTTTTAATATTCCTATTTCTTTTGGGTGATTTATGTATCTTGGAGGTTCCTAAGAGGCTAGATATTCTTTCCAATGAGTTGGTCCATAATATCCCTTTTGATCTCTAAGAGGGACTTGTATCCAATCTAGAATTTCATCACCTATGCTACTCCACTTTTTTGAAGACTTGTCAAAAGTGGTAGGACAAAAAAAGATTTACATACTTGCATCTTTGATTTAGTTAGTCAGCGCGTAAATCTTCGCCACCAGATAAATTCCTTCAATTTATCTCTTCTCCTGCGTAGAACATGATTGTTAGCTTTTATATCTTCATGTCAAACAAATAGCAAACTGAATTTAAGTTTGCGTCCTTCTACTATTTGTCAAGATCCTTTCCAAATTACATGCATACTTATATCTATTGTATTTCTAAGCCACAGAACAACAAAATCTCTTGTTAGTTTCGCTAATTATCCACATTATTTCGCCCGTCCTCCCATAAACTGTCAGATGACGACGAATTTCTTCACTGGAAAAATCCCCAGGATGTTGGATAAATTACCAACTATGCCTTTGCGGCATTGACCTAGATTTTTCGTTAACGCTACAGAAGTTCAATGCACACGGTTGACCTGTTCATCCATCTCGTCGTGTTTTACGCCATTATTATTGGCGCCACTAATTAGTCGAGAAGTTGTTACTGAAGCACCTAAAGACAATGTCTGTGAGCAGCGTAATTAGGAAGGATCACTGAAGAACTCGGATATATTTTTGGGCACTTGTCAAGATGTTGCAATTAAATTAATAATGCTCCCTTTAATTTGAGACAATAATATTCTATTTTGTTTTTCATGAAACCAAATAAAAACCAAAAGAAATACAATAGATTTTGATTTATGAGAGCAAGGACGGACGGACGACTTTTGTGAAAGGGAGCGCTAGGTGACCTTCGCTCGTGCTTGATAACATAAATAAAGCTTCCCGCAATAGTGAGCTTGCAAACTGACTGACTCTCTCTTTTTGGGAAGATATCGGAATGGGACATGCTTGTATTTCGATACCTAGATTTCTGATAGATGCACCATCGTGAACTTTTTCAGAGTTTTTCGGTTGGATAGGTTCTGAGAATGAGACCAATACATTACACGTCTTAGGTCACATATTTTGAGCTCCCACTCCTCCTACTTTTACCCAGTAAGCAAAATCAAATCAGTTTCAAAAAGTACAAACCAAGCCCTTTCATGTGATACCACACAATTCCATTAGTTTTCGGCTGTTTTGATAATATCCCTAAAACGGCCACTAGCTTTATCAAAATGGGAAAGTTTACCAAGGTCAAATCCGGCAGCAAGAGAAAGACTGTGCAATACAGAATCAAAAATCTAATTTGGACTATCAGAGAATCTAATCATCATCCCCATGTAGTGATGAAAATAAACAGTTTCTGCCCCACAAACGAAAACTGTAAAGAACCTCAAACTCGTCAAGAAAACTTTCGACGGATGGATTAACTTCTTCACTGTCAAGGCTGATAATCACGGTTATCTAAACTTTAGCTGGACTTTAGTTAAGCGAATGAAAATTCGAAGTGAAATTGAAAGAAAAGGACGGAATTTGAGTTACCCAAAATTACCTTTTCCGCAAAGTCGAAGAGGAACCTCCTTTGAAAAATCTTAGGAACGCAAATTGGGCGAACACTGAAAGTAAGATTGCTGTTCGAATCATGCGACAAAAAATACAAACCCGATAACTTCAAAAAATATCGATGGATCACCAAACGAGCAAGGTACTTTCCGAACTGAAACGAGAGTACCAAGGAAAAAAACCTGCACAGCTCTGAGGAAATAGAATAATGGAGTAAATAGGGGTCTAACATGAAGTGCCATAAAAACACATGCAGACTGCGATTCTCACATGTACAGACTACGCGAATAAATATCGATTGAAAACGACTCATCTTGCAAGGGTTGGTAGTTTCGATCCCTCAAACTCAATACAGTTGTTTTACGGCACCTGGTTGTGATTCAATGGAATAGTTCACTAGAAGATATTCATATCATTGAGGCAGCATTTTGTCTTTATTCTCCGGTGCAAAAGAGGTTACTGGCCACGTCCTTAAGGAGCGCCACAAGAACTGGCGAACCCCCTAGAGATGGAGTCGAACCAAGGAGCGTAAGGAACCGAAGTCATTTATTGCCGCCACAGGCATTGATTGACTTACAATATCGCGACAACTCTCGCAAAGTGAACCATATCCTGCGCGTGAAAAGAGGGACTTCGTCATCACGTTAATCATAGAAGTTGAAGCGGCCGCAAATAATTGCTACTTGCTCTCCGTATACCGGATTTGAAAAGTTAGTCTGTCAATGGTCCTCTGACGATCGTTAACGAAAAACTCTTCAACTGTATAACATTAAATAAAGTTGTACCTCTTGCAGATACGGGTTACTTCTCGAAACGCTCAAACAGGGTAAAGCTGCTGGGTTTGATGACTTCCCTGTGGGAATGCTTATCGCAGCTTTCAGAGTTCAGATCACCGTTTCACCTGCTCTTCCCCAATTTTAACAAAGCTTTCAACAGCTTGAACCGGAAGTGTGCCTCGAATACATAAAGAAGGAGAGGAGCTATTATCGCAGCGATATATGTTTTGATAGAGCAATATGTAGAATATTGCATTAGAGTAAAATTTCAGTTCAGAGCGGGATCCGACAACAGGAGGAGGACATTGCCTAAATGACTCTGAACTAGAGAGAGAGACGTGTCGGATATGTCGGACTGAAGATAAACGCCAGCAAGTACCTGGCTCTGCCGAGCCATTGGTGTACTCTAGCTGACTGTGTACTCGCGCGACGATCTTACCTAGCGTACGAACCAGATATCGGTAGACATGATAACTAAAGGGCAGAAGTGGTAGCGTATAGATCACACAATAAGAAAGGGCAACAAATGTTATGCAAGGGAACCCATTTTCTCCAAGCGTGGGGAAGAATTTTGCAATGGAGCTAGATTTCGCTTAACAAGGGCAGAGTAGTGTCTCCTATAGTCGAATAATTAGTGTCATGCGTTGCAGTGGCAGCCACATTGAGACACACAAATCAGTTGGCGAATCAACCCAAAATCGAATAGAAACGTTAATCTTGCAGTAGCTGCAAACAGTGTTTAAAGCCCCACGCATTGAGTACAAATTTGGAAAAGTAGTCTGATACCATAATAGAAACATGAATAATGGTACAACGGTAGTTCCGCGTTTGAATATTTTAGCTAGTAAGAACCCGGCGGATATGCACATGATTTCCTAAGCTTATCTGCGAGGCTGATTCATTTCAAAGAAAGACTCATTATAGTTCTGTTTACCATAAAACTTTTAAATTGTCACTTCTTTTTGGTAACGCTTCGTTCGCGAGAAAAATTTCAGCATGCGTGGTGACAGGGATTTAACACAGTCCAAGTGTAGATGATTGCCATTTACCCAATAAGGGAACAACATACTTAAGTGGAATCGTTATTGGTTTCCAGGAATGTGTTTCAGCTCTCCCTTCTCGAGAAGCTCGCACTCCTTTTTATGTCATGTAGATCTAGGCTTGTTGGCTAGCTGGGATAGTGAGATGAGGATAAGATGCATAACATATCCAGCGATGGAGTTGTAACCCTTCTTCAATATGTGACATCTCATCTGTAAAATTCTGAAGTTCTTCATTAGCAAATTTGTCGGTTACGCTGGTTGGCCAATTATACTACGGACACACAAGGGTTGACAAAGGGTTGGAAATTTCGGGTAAGAGTGGCGGGCACTCTTTCTCAATTAAAAGCTTAGAAGAAACACTAGAATAGAACAGTTTCAGCTTGATGTTGAGATTGTTGTATTTCTAGATTTCTAAAAATATCGTTGTGGAAATAGGAAGAGTGCACCTCAAACTAAAAATTTTGGTTTTGTTGGTTTTTGTTTTCAGTGCGAATTCTTTTCTTCTGTTCTAAATTGGGAGCTATTTGACCAAAGTCAATGACTTGATGAGAGGAAACTGATGATATAATCAATGTAGTCTAGAGTGTTTGAGGAAAGATGTCGTCATTTATGTAACTCGTCTATGTATTTTGCAGCCAAGGAATTAGACATAAATCTTTCAGCTGAAAATGAAAGCTTCTGAGATTTGACTGCGATTGACCACGTCACTTTGTCCTTCCTAAGTCTCTTTGATAGCTTTAGCTATTCCTAGAGTCGAAGTGCCAAGTAGGTGCGCAAATAAAAATATTAAAGAGTAAATGAAAAAAGTTGTTGCGCACGGAAAAAAAGAACCAAAATCCGTGGGGATAAGATAAGTGCCCGATAATTCCCCACTCATACAAGAACACTAGCGAATTATAACAAGTAAAGTGAAAAAGGGCTAGACAACTGAGAAAATAAATTTAGCGAGGATTCACGCCGAAGGAGAAAAACGACATTAAGGTTTGGTTGTCTATAAAGGTTTTATAATTATTTTCTCTACCTGTTCCGGCAAGCTTCATCGGGCTATATTGTGACATGTAATCTCGATATCTTCATCGTGGCATATTAGATGAAATAAGCAATTTCCTCTCTACAAATCAGGGCGCGATATTTGAATCGCGAATAGACTAGCTACACATGTACTAGATACTATCAGCTTCAATCCTATAATACAAATCAGGAAACCAAGAGCATAATTCAAAATAGTTAAGTAACGAGCCTGAAATAGAGTATACCCAAAAAGACTGTGTACAGGAGATTCAACTCCCAGCGCATTGTTTGCAATTTTATGGTGAAGAAAAATCATTGCACATCTTTGACCATCAACGGTAATTACAGTAGAAAAAGTCCACACATAAGGTCTGGCATTAGTGTGTGATAAAGTGCACTTTTGTGTTCCTAAGTGGTTGCGAGCATTTCGCATTACATAGCTATTTGGTGCTTGTCATATGGAATGGGAATGTACACAAGCAAACCATCTGAGCGCCATCGACATACCTCCTGTATACAATCAAAGATACACAATATCATTCCGTACCTTTTTGCCTCGGGATTTGCTCCTCCTGTATACGGTTTTCTTGTATACACCACTAGTACTAAAATATTTATTTCCTTGAAAATGTAACCTGAAAATTACTATTTCACAATAAATAAATTTGTTGCAAAGCTGTTCGTTAGTTAGAGTGATGCTGATTGAACTCCTATTTGCAATTTTACCGATGCATTAAAGGGGTATTTCAATATAATTACCATAGGTCATCGGATGCTAAGCAAAACCCCAGATCGCAAAAGGTAGACCTCAATCAGACTTCAGTCGGAAACGGAAATCTAATGAGCATGCAATTTGCCGCAAATTCCAGTTACCTTGGCTACGACCCTTTTTCCAAAACTGTCTTGTAAAGAGACATGCAAACAGGTATCGGTAGATGTTTCGCCTGAGCTGTACTTGAATGGTGAAAATTCGTCAAACTTTCTGTTTCGTTGAATAGTGCTGCCCAGGTGGTTGAGAGAACTGGATGTTTACCTAGTTGTACCCATAAATCCCCATGTGGTATATGATGTGTCATCCACACTAACGTACTATAGTTGTCGGTTTCTGACTACCTACATGACTTTTCGAGAAGCTCGTGGTCATTCATCACTAGGCTGTGACAAGTATGTAGTTCCAGGATAACCCATTCTTCGGCCTTTCTTGGATAGTGGGCTCCATTTCATAGCATAACCTTCTATGGAGTTGTCCCCCTTCTTCAATATGTGACTCACAAACTACCACTTTCGTTTCCTGATCAACACTCGCACAAGTATTTCGATCGAACTACGCACCAGTTACTCATTACTTACTTTTTAGGCGGGAATACCTCAACGACACGATCCAGACAAAAATTGATGAAAGCTTGAATGATAGCTGCGGTCACCTTCCATATACTATATATAGTAACACCGGCAGAACACTGACTCGAAACAGCCTCAATTTGACGTTAGTGTTGAGATATTTGCTTTTCAAAATTTTGGACAAACCATTGAAGTCAGAAACCACGCTTCCTAAATATATTCAGTAGGAATCTTGGTTGCCCTTGCGTCTTTTCGATTCGAAGGACAAGGCGCGTAACTCAGTGAAAGTGCAAGCAGATGTCATCAGTATAGTCGAGGGGTTTAAGAAAAATGCCCCTCCGCCAAGGCAATAGAAACGATATCACTGACAATGAAAAGGAAAAGTATTGCCGGCAAAACGCCGCCTTTGTCGCCTGCACTTTCGATTTCAAATTCCTCTGAAATTTTATCTCGATGCAACACGTGATATGTTGCGTAACCTGCGTCAAAGATCGCTCTGATAGCTGTTTACTCCCTGTTCATGATATTGAAAGCTTTTTCGAAATCAATAAACAGCAGGTGGAGCAGCGATTTAAACTAAGCACACCGCTCCGCAATGATCTGATTCCCAGTAAATGGGTACCCAGAATGGAAACCTGCTTGTTCTTTTTAGATCATGTTTCCGGATGATTTTAGCTAATATTTTAGAGACAGCAGGAGCAAACAAATGCCTCTCCAGCAATTGTACTCGAGACGGAAGCCTTTCTTTGGAATCTTAACAAATCTCCCCTCCTTCTACTCATTGAGGAAGTTTCAGATCCGTAGGATTTGCGAATGAGTGGGGATAGCAACTGTATGGAGATTATAAAAACTGCCCGGAAAAGCTGCCTACTGTCATGGCCGGCGCCTTCACTCCGATGGTAAAGATACTTTCCGTGATATACGATTGAAAATAGTGAAGAATTGTTTCTTCCATGTCTTCAGCTGCTCATCATCCTGGATAAAAGGCCTGCCTTTAACGTAATTCGCGGCACCATCGAAAGGCTTATGAGTACCTGCAAGCTCTTCGTAATGGGTATATGGATTCGAAATTGTTGCTATTTGTGGCAACTTCTGAATTACACTATATTTCTCCTGAATTTTTACCGTAACGGCGTTCCAACACATTGCACCCACCCCCGTCCGCAGCTATCTGCTCAACTCCTTATGTTCATAGATCCGCCTCTATGTTTATACGGTCAGTTTGATATTGCAACCTCGTTTCGGCAAACGGACAACAACCTCATTCGCATCAATGATATTAGCATCGCTCGTGTTACGCATGTTAAGAAGACAACTCCTAAGTCTCCTGCTGATAGAAATATGGTCGATCTGATTAGATGTTCGAGGCCAGTCAGTCGAAATTCAACTAGCCTGGAAATTTATAGATTCCGTCGCAGAAGGAGCTTTCACCTTTGAAGCCAAGAAGAAATCGGACAAATTTTTGACATCTTGTTCTAAAGTGAAGCGAATTCTAGTGAAGGCAATTTGCGTAGATCAAAGCAAATGGTATTCAGAAGGAGTGAGGATTGAGCTATAAGGCGGGTGAGTGAGGGCTTCCCATCTGCTATTTTCCAAATATTTTTTAAGCCGGACAAGAATATGAGACCTATCGTTGTCACGAAGAAATATTATGGATTTGTATCTACTTTTTTAAAAGATTCAAATTCACTTTTTTTCAGTTGTTGCCTGTAGAAGTCTTCCGTGATGGTTTGACCGGGTCAGTTCATATTAGATCATATCCGTGTAATCTAACCAAATATAGAGTATTACCCCGACACCATGGATTTTCGCCTCAGTGTTGATGCCTCCGCTTGATCAAACTTTACATACAACGTTTCGGATTGTACTGAATCCATTTTGCGTACTCCGCTATGTTTAGATGCAGAGACGACTTTGCTTTGCACTGCCCAAGCAACATTTTGAACATACACAATCGCTGTTTGATATCTCATGGTGCATACGATGCACTTCAGCTTCACTTTCCTTCCAATTGAAACGGAAAATATAGACTTTTCGCAAATGTCGCTTATTTGTAACGAGACTTGACATTTTCAACGCAATAAAAAATAAACTTGCAAAACTCTAACACAATACCAAAAGTGAGTTGCCGCCATCAACCAACTATTGAACCTAGAGCTATCTTTTGCTAACGTCCCGTCCCCAATAATTTTGAAATTTCTACTCGCCCTCTACGACAAACGAGGGATACTTTGAGTGTACTGTTGAACCCCAAATCGGACGGCTACCTTGAGCATCAGCCTCACCACGACTTCAGAAGGAAACGAATTTTTGAATTGATAGCGAGGACAGGACTTATAGTTTTAAACACCATATTCATCCCCGTGCTCCGGCGCCCAGGCTGCACAGGAAGCATTATCAACCTAACCTTCGCGTCAGAATCAACGGTGTCGTTGATGGACGGGTGGTGAATCTGTCAATACATCGCCTTCGAAGTGCTTGACGCAATCTCTCGGTTTGCACAACTGCGGAGCTCTTTCTGTTCGAGGAATGTCGCGAAGGTCAACATAGGGGGTTTGTCAAAGCATCTAGAGCAGGTGGGGTCACGTTGGAGGACACTGCTGGGGGTGGCGGCGCTGCAGCTGACACTGTCGTGGAATTTCGCTACGAACCTGACGACGAGAGCCTGGCCAGGCTTCCATACCCAGGAGGGCATCGGAACGTCTCAAGTTTCCGATGTGTTGGTGGACGCGGACATTATAGAACTTTGGCAGGAGTGTCACAAACTCCACCGCTTGACACAACACTTAAACGACCAGGAGGAGGTGGGTATCATAATGTCAGAGAACGCATCTGCCAAAAAGGGACTTCGCAGTGCAATAAACAGAAACAAAGTTCTCTGCTGGTAGGACCTGCTCAACGAGGTGAATGGGGACCTATGGGGACTCGGTTACAAATTGATAATGTGAAATATTGGTGCTCTGTAAACACCTGGTTCACTTAAGGCCGAGTAGATGGACCGCATTGTACGGACTATTTGCTTCGCATGGGTTAATGACAACAGAAGGCGCCAGGACTGCGTGGTATATCGGCAGGGGTAACCAACTGGTGCTCCAAGTTCGGCCAGATCTACTGCTCGGCGCATTCAACGCTTGCATGAAAGAGGGCATTTCTCCTTCTCGATGGAATGTGGCGAGGCTTACGCTGCCGGAGAGCTATCCCTACTGCAGACCAGATTAAGAGCAGGAAAATCTATAGTGAGAGCTGCCATGCAAGTCGTTGTGGTTGTCCATGGTGCAGAGAGCACAGAACCGAGGAGATCAAGGGGTAGTGCTCCTCGAACGCTTGATGTCAGAAATAGCTTTAATTCCGTAAAATGAAAAGTCGTTCTATGCATGCTAAACAATGCTTTTCGCGTATCGAGCTATGTCTTACAGTACAACGCAGTCTGATTTGTTCTACGGTACAGAACTATAGGCAGATACTCTCGGCAAGAAGGTATATCGTAACCACATGTCAGACGACATATTAACAACGATGCCTCCTTTGAAAGAAGCAATGCCCGGCCCATTAATGCAAATATGAAGAGTGACCTGCTTCTTCAGATTGATAGCTTTGTTTTTATTGATATTTACATTCACTCTGACTCTGCTTGCCTCTTTATCTTAATACAGGGTGCGGCAGCATAACTTCCTTTTTTCAAAACTCAATAAAAACTATTGTATGCATCGGAAAATATTTATTTATTTTTTATAATGTAGGTACATGTCTAAAGTTTTTATTTACATTATTTTGAAGATCAAATCTGTCAGGTGACGTCCCCCATTCTCCATACATTGCGTAAACCGATTTCTGGCGTTTGTCATGACTCTTGTTAGCATAGCAGGTGTTATGTTGGCAATTTCTCCTTGGATGTTGGTCTTCAAATCTTGTAGGGTTCTTGGACAGTTCACATAAACACGGGATTTCAAAAAACCCCATAGAAAAAAATCACCAGGGGACAGATCGGGAGAGCGTGCCGGCCATTCCAAATCGCCGCTAATTGAGATAAGGCGCTCTGGAAAGTGTTCCCCTCAAAACAGCCATCGATGCTCTTGAAGTGTGTGCTGTTGCACCGTCTTGTTGGAACCAAGTGTCGCCCAAATCCAGATTTTCTAGGCGTGGGAAAAAAAATTCTGTAGCATGTTTACATACCTGTCCGAATTCACTGTCACTGTAACCTCATTGTGACTTTGGGTGAATGCAAAGGCTTTTGATGCAATTTTCGAGGGTTGGTGTCAGCCCAGTAGCGCATATTTTGTTTGTTAACCGACCCACACAAATGAAAATGGGCTTCATCGCTAAAAAAAACAATAGCACCCTCGGGAATGACATCAAGAAGAAGTTCACACGCGTTCATCCGAGAATTGAAGTCACTTTCTGAAAGTTCCTGCACTATCGCCATCTTATAGGGATGAAAATGAAGATCATCACGAAAAATTGTTCTCACAGAACGATCGGATAGTCCAAGGGCAGATGGGTGTTTGCGCGCAGAACGCCGTGGCGATCGCAACATTGACGTTCTCACTGCTTCAATGTTCTCAGGTGATCTAACGGGCCGAGGGACTCCAGTTCTTCCTTTTGTCGCACTTGCAGTTTGTCTGAATGTAGTGACCCATGTAACAATTGATTTGCGGTGTGGGACGGGAGCCAACGGGGCTAAATTAAAGCGATTCCGAAATGCACGCTGTGTTGCAATAACCGAACATCCGCTTGAAAAGTAAACCTCAACGGCAAAGGAACGCTCCCCACTATTCCAACGCATGATGGCGACTGAACCGTGTCGGGACAAAACTTTACAGTATCCCCTCTTGGACGAGACCAGTAGCGCTCCGCTATGACATCAACTAACTGAGTGGCGCGCATTTTAAAAAAGGAAGTTATGCTGCCGCACCCTGTACAAAGGAATATGCGTAAGGTCCTCGAGTAGAGCAAGCAAATATCATGTATGTAGTCTAGGTATTGACAGGTGACATCGTCAATTGGATCCCTCTACGTTTTCCAACGAAGAAAGCAAAAAGGTTGACAGCGATAACGAGGGAAAAAATTATCGTTGACAAATGCAACCCTGGTAGACTCCGCTTTCAACTTCAAATTTCTCTCGCTAGAAATACCGCGTAATTACACTGAGATTGATCTCGATACAATACGTGTCGCTTAACCATCATCTATCAGTTTCTCAGGAATACCCTCCTATGCCGGGCACTCCAAATAGAATCCTTCCCGATGCGCTTAAAAGAAAATATAGCAAGGCCTTGAAGAGAGCGGATCAAAAAGCCAGGACAGCATTTCAGCGGATGGGTTTTTTATAGAGGCAAATGGACGACGAATCGAGTTGCCTTGAGGGTACCAAGTTTGTTAATCATTCAAGAGCAACAAATTCTAACAACGAAACTAATATGAATGACTTCTTTCCAACTTTAACTTAGATTAAATGACGTTGGCATCACTGTGGGACATGAAAAACGATACTAATGATTCAGGCGTCTAAGTAACTCACAGCTATATAAAGTACTAGTGGTTACCAAGCACTCGTACATATTATTTAATGTTTGCAAAAGTTTGATAAAAGTTAGGATTTCCATATGAGAAATGTAAGTTTTCTCTACCAGACCGAAATTCGTTTAAGTTTTGAATCCATTCAACTTTGTCAAAATGTAAATGGTGCCATTATTGGATGTTTATTACCATCCATGTGATACCCTACTAACTTCTGCACCGTTTACACAAAGGGGAACTAGATTAGACCATTTCCTGTTGTCGTCCTTCGTCCTTCTTGAATCGTATCAAAATAGATTTCGGTTTGGCGGGAAAGCATTAATGCACAGAGAGCCCAGCAGGCAGCGTACATCATTACCGTACTCGGCATACTTGTATGGAAAACCATAAACCACCCAAGCAAAGTATACCCAACAAACGGAAATTGAAAAGTTGGTTTCATGGTGGTTCTCCTAGGATTATTTAACTTTTACGTTAAAGTTACATCAGTCAGACTGGAAGAGGTCTGTTGACAAAGGTTACACTAATCGAAGAACATGCCTTCTTCGATGTGTTGGAATAGATACTTGTATCTTGTGGCTTAGCGCTCAGAAAGACCTAACTTCATATTAAATTATAATACTTTCCATGAATACATACTTAATTATGTGATTTCCAACTTATTCCATTTTTTAGACTTTGAGGTTCAAATTCTGCTTAGCGAATCTTTTTACCTTAGAAAAGTTCTTGAATCGTTTGTTGCTCTACAAAATGGTATTTCTCAAACACTCCTTGAAATATCCACAAAAGCTGTCGAGTATAGAAAGATATTTCCTTGCCATCAATGTATCCGTTTGCCTTCTACTCAATGAGTCCAGACAAAAGATGATAACGGAATTCTTCCCAGCCTAGCAGATATCTTCGGCACTCACAATAGCATACAAGCAGGGATTTTTGCCAAGATGGTGATTGAGATAGGAGCAAGTGGGTGCATGAACGTTGAAAATAAATGAAAATTGAGTTGAATACAAGCCGACAGCATCGTTACAAGTGAAAAATGGAAATATTTACGAAAAAATTTCAGGTACAACGTCAAGCCTGTATCAGTATATTACGGGTAATTCCCCGTAAGTGAAAGCCGAGCATTCATGCGAGAAATAAGGGAACATATGAAATGATATTGAGAAAAGTGAAAGCAACTCGTAAAATTTAATATGTAGAAGTCTTTCGTACTCCCGTAGTGGCTACCGAAATTGCTAGTCTCACTTTACAAATGACTCCTGCCAGTACCAGTCACTGATTCGCAAACATTCGCGGCTCCAGATATTCATTACTGCAGAGTAGATATACATATTGTAATAGGAGTATTTTGCGAGATACCATTGAAGCGGCATTACGATAACGTACTGCGCACCGCATCCTGACAAAGTCTGCGAATTGAAAAAAATCGTCTTGTGAAATGGAACAGGTGATTTATTCACTTTTATGGTCTTTACTAGGAGCGTTATGTGCATGCCACTGAATACACCTGCGGTGGCCATAGTGGCATTCAGGATTCCTAATGGCGCTTATTATGTGCGGAAAATGTGCACAGAGTCAGCAGCAACTCAGCGAGATCGTATTTTATGCTTAAATTAATTTAAAATACGTAAAGGGTATTACTGACAAGAATAATGCGTGGTGAAAATGGCGTATGAATGCTTGTTTTCTGCTTGCCATTTTAACGAGTGAAAGGCATCATTTAGCACTCCTCGCCTGAATCAGCAAACACCCAAACGGCGAGGGAGAGTGAACACATAGAACAACAAACGCATAGATACTGAGGATATTTAATGGAAGTAGGCAAAATGCAGATAGATGTGAAAATGTGCGCCATACTGTGAACAAAAGATTTGCAATCTTCTGTAATGCTCTGCATCGTGGCAATCAGAGGTAATAACATTTTAAAAGTTGTGTTTTATGTTGAATATTTTGTATCTTAGAAGCCGACATATATAACTGAAGAAAGAGAAGCCATGGCCTTTCCCGGGTTGAGAAGAAATATGCCGAGCAGAAACTCGCCAGATTTTATAAAGAAACCTCGAGAATATTCTACTTACTCAAATCGTCCATTCCCCCTATTTCCTCCAGAGAGTGCTTCGAAGTATTGTAGTGTAGGTCCATCTTACTTTTAACAAGCGATTGTCGCTGAAGCCGGTGCCTTATGTTCGTACACACTTGACAACCGACTGACCTCCCCCCTAATAGAACAACACGTAGCACGTAATATATCCATATATTATGTGAGAGTATCCACTTTCGGGTGATATTGACTATGAAGTCTTCAATTTTCAAAGAAGCAACAAATTTGAGGTATTATAACTTTGTTAGTAATAGTGCGATTTCCACCAAACTTGGTAAGATCATGCTCTATATTATAGCCTATATCACTACAAAATTTCATGGTACTAGGATGAACTTAAGGGGGGTTTCTAACCAATTACAAAAAATTGTGGTAATATACTATTATTAACTTTATTTAAACAGATATCGGCATGGAAGGTATTTCGGAGCCAAGGCACCATATAGTGGCAGCCTCCTGATTTTTTTCAGATTTTTGGGTTGGGTAGTTTCTGAGAATGGCCCCCTTAAAGAAGTGATCACTTTCAACCCCCGCGCTCCTCACCCTTCCAACGAATGTCAAAACTAAGATCGCCTTTGAAAAGTACTAATTGAGACCTTTAATTTGATATGACTATATTTGGTGAAAAAAAATTTTACACCCCGCTTTTGCATGTATTGGGACCCCCCCTTAATTCGACGTAAAAGGATGTAATTCACTGTATGCGTGAGCGTTCACAGTTCCAGTTTCTACCAAATTTGGTGTCAATCGCTATAACCGTCTCCGAGAAAAATGCGTGTGACGGACAGACAGACAGACAGAGGGAGCAGGTATCCCTTAAGCGCTGCTTTAGATGCCTGGAATTCGGCCACATAGCGGCGAAATGCACCGGTGACTGTGACAGGTCAAAATGTTGCAGAAAATGTGGGAGAGAAGGCCATATGTTCAGGGAATGCAAGGCTGAGCCTAAATGTATGCTCTGCAAGGAAAAAAAGGGCGTCGACTGTCGGCACGTTGCAGGCAGCAGCAGATGCCCAGTGTTTAGGCAAACCTTGAATGCAGTCAAAAAATGAGGTTGATACAAATCAACCTCAACCACTGTGAGGCAGCGCAAGACCTTCTCTCGCAGACCATCTATGAGAAGGGAATCGAAGCTGCCAAAATCAGCGAGCCCTATCGCAACAACAAGAGCGGTGCCTGGACTGCAGATGAAACTGGCAAGGCGGCAATATGGGCGTGTAGAAATCAGGCCACTCAAGAAGTGATGGAGTTTCCAGAAGTTGGATTCGTCAGGGCAAAAATAGCTGGTATCTATATATATAGTTGCCATGCTCCACCAAGCGCGACGATAATAGAATTCGAAGGAATGCTAGGTATGCTAGTCTCGGATGCAAGAAGTCGAAACCCCAAGATCATAGCTGGTGATTTCAACGCGTGGGCCGTTCATTGGGGCAGTCGCACTACGAACGCCAGGGGCCGTATCCTGCTCGAGGCTTTCGCGGAGTTAGATTTGGTGCTTGCCAACACGGGAAACGTTTCCACTTTTCGTGGGACAGGGTCGGGCTCAATAGTCGATCTGATATATGTGAGTACCACATTGGCGAGGAGAATGACAGGGTTTGTCAGTGAGCATTATACTCACAGCGACCACCAGGCGATTTTCCTCCAGATCGAATATGGGCCATGAGTTGATACGTGTTCCCGTGAGGCTAGAAACCGGGGCTGGTCCGTGAAAGGGCTTGAGGAGGATGCATTCATAGAGATGCTATTGGGAGGCCAAAGTCCCGGTGGTCCGGCTACGGAAAAGGTAGAGCAAATGATGGGACGCATAACAAGAGCATGCGACTCTGCTATGCCGAGGCGACGAGTTCTCGCAAAAAGGCGCTCAAACTATTGGTGGAATGAAGAGATGGCGGTGTTACGGGATGCATGTTTTCGTGCTAGAAGGATCTGCCAACGATCTAGAGCAAGACCAGACTTCGACGAGAAACGGCTAGCATATGTGAACCTTCGAGGTAAGCTTAAGCAGGCTATACGGACCAGCAAGCGAGAATGCTTCAAAGAGCTTTGCACAGAGGCAGACCAAAGCCCCTGGGGAACAGCGTGCAGGATAGTTATGGAGAAGATGAAAGAGCAAACACCACAATTGACCTGCTCGCACCTTCTGCCCGATATCGTGACGGCGCCCTTCCCCCCGGATAAAGGGGAGCGCAAACAACACAAGCGAGCACTCGACGTCTACACCATACCTGCGGTAACTGAGGAGGAACTTACGCAAATTTGCCGGAGAATTGGTGATAACAAAGCACCCGGCCTGGATGCTGTTCCCAATAGAGCCCTTAAACTCGCTGTTAAGACCAGACCCGACTGGTTTATCAGCGTGTTTGAAACATGCATGATAGAAGGAGTTTTCCCCGACCGGTGGAAGAGGCAAAAACTAGTTTTGCTCCCAAAGCCGAATAAACACCCAGGACACCCATCATCATACCGACCGATTTGCCTTATCGACACGGCAGGAAAGATGCTCGAAAGGGTCATCTACAACAGACTGCTCCCTATCATCGAATACAAGGATGGACTATCGGAGCGACAATTTGGATTTCGTCAAGCCCACTCAACGATCGACGCCGTAGACGTTGTTTTGAAGCTGGCTCGAGACGCGATGTCGTCTAAAAAATGCTGTACGGTAGTGACGTTGGACATCAAAAATGCGTTCAATTCCGCAAGCTGGGAGTAGATAAAAAGTTCACTGGCTAAAACGGGTGTCCCTAGTTACTTGACTAAGCTCCTCAACAGTTACCTTTCGGAGAGGACACTGTGGTACGACACGGATAAGGGATCCAGGCAGTACACCGTCACCGCAGGAGTACCACAGGGCTCAGTGTTGGGTCCTCTTTTGTGGAACGTCATGTACAATGGGGTCCTTCTCCTTCCCGTGCCAAAGGAGGCCACGATAATCGGTTTCGCAGATGATCTAGCTGTGGTTGTCGTCGCGAAAGAACCTGAAGACGTTGAAATGTACGCTAACGAAACCATTAGCGCCATAAAAGCGTGGCTGGAGATGGTTCAGTTTGACCTTGCGGAACAAAAGACGGAGGCGGTCTTGATTACCAATCGTAGGAAGAAGAATACGATTAATATTCGCGTTGGTGGTCACGTCATCACTTCGAAGCTGGTTATCAAATACCTAGGGGTGATGATTGACGCTAAAATCAATTTCAAGGGACATCTGGACTATGCCTGTGAGAAAGCGGCAAATACCAGCGTATCATTAGCGCGGATGATGCCTAACATTGGAGGTCCAAGGTACAATCGCAGATTACTTGTAGCCGGAGGGGTTCGCTCCACACTATTATACGCGGCACCAGTTTGGGAGGAAGCATTAGCGTGTGAGAGTAATCGTAGCAGAGTGAATATGACTTACCGCTTAGTGGCGCTAAGGGTGTGCAGCGCCTTCAGAACAATATCAGGCGAGGCAGCGTGTGTTATTGCGGGAATGATCCCGATAGACATTCTGGCAAGTGAGACACGCTGCCTGTAACAGACAAGGAAAATGAATCCTCTTGAAAAGGATGCAGAATGCCGAAAGGCGGCAAGGCGAGAGTCGCTGGAGAAGTGGCAGAAACGGTGGGATGACTCGCAGAGGGGTCGCTGGACCCACACTTTGATTCCCCGTATTGAAGAGTGGATCCAGCGACGACACGGTGAGAATAACTACCATCTGACGCAATTCCTGTCAGGACATGGCGGTTACAGGAAGTACCTGCACCAATTCAGGCTGGATGATTCTCCCTTGTGTCCTGAATGTGGTTGCACACCTGAGGACCCGGAGCATGTTATGTTCCACTGTCCACGATTTCTCTCAGAAAGGAGGAGTCTGGAAGACTCCCTGAAAACCACTCTAAGCCCGCAGAACATCGTCGGGGAAATGTTGAAATCGGAGGGAAACTGGTGTGCGGTGAACACCGCCATCAAACGAATACAAGAGGAACTGGCAAGAGCGGAGCGCGCAAGGAGGACGCGAAGAACGGAAGGCGTGGTCGCGTAAAGCGCAGTCCACCCCGCGAAGTAATGCTTTGCGGCGGTCCCGCGGGGAAGGAAAAAGGAGAAAGTGGGGGTGGTTTTAGTGGGTAAGAATCCCACACGCTGCTGCAACCTGGCGCGGCAGTGTCTTTTTAAGATTTCCACCTCCATCCATAAAAACAAAAAAAAAAAAGACAGACAGACAGACAGTAAACCGATTCTAATAAGGTTTTGTGTTTACACAAAACCTTAAAAAATAGCCTCTCGTCAAAAAACATGATGTTTGCAGGAACTTATCCGATCTTTAGTGTGAAAATCAGGGGAGTCTCTCAAAACCTCTTTTAGCCATAACGACAAATATAAATTACGACACGACCCAATGTTGGAGAGAAAATATATCAGAATATAAAATAGAAATTGGAACAAGAGTATTTGGAAATTGGAACAGGAGTGATTTGGAAAAACTCAGATACATATGAAATGTTTTAGGTCAAACTGAAGGACTGACGGAGGCTTTGGAATATATCAGTCCCACTTGAACCCGCTTTGCTATCGCACGTGACGTAAGAGATGAAATTATCGATAGGAACAAATAATTGTGATCATACGAGGGTGGTCTGAAAAGTTTCCAACCTAACAATGGTACAAAACATTTTTTCTTTAAATTTATTTTTATTTTTCTACACAGTTTCCTTATAAGTCCACATACTTCTCCCAGCGACGTTTCCATCTCTTTAACCAGTCCAAATAGTGCTCGGCGTCTTTCTCTGCGTCCTGACTTACGCCATCGTTCCATCTCAGGCAGGGTCTGCCTCGTCTTTTTTTTCTACCATAGGTGTTGGCCTTATAGACTTTCCGGGCTGGATCCTCCTCATCCATACGATTAAATGACTCGCCCACCGCAACCTGTTGAGCCGGATTTTATCCACAAACAGACGATTCTTCGGAAAATTCTTCTCTCGAACGCGGCCTAGAGTTCGCAGTTTTCTTTGCTAAGAACCCACGTCTCCGAGGAATACATGAGGACTGACAAGAACATAGTCTTGTACAGTAGGAGCTTTGATCCTATGGTGAGACGTTTCGAGTGAAACAGTTTTCGTAAGCTGAAATCGGTTCTGTTGGCTGCCAACAACCGTGCGCGGATTTCATTGTCATAGCTGTTGCCGGTTGTGATTTACGACCCTAGATAGGAAAAATTTTCAGCAGTCTCAAAGTTGTAGTCTTCTAACTTCATTGTTTTCGTTTGACTAGTGCGATTCGATGTTGTTCGTTCTTTTGATTTTGGCGCTGACGTTGCCTTCACTAATGTGCAACCCAAGATCCCGCGCTACCTGCTCGATCTGGATGAAGGTAGACTGCCTTGTTCTTCCCATTATGTCAATATCGTCAGTATAGGGCAGTAGTTGGGTGGACTTGAACAGAATCATGCCTCTCCCATTTACATTGACATCACGAATCACTTTCTCCAGGGTCAGGTTAAAGAGGACGCATAATAAGGCATCCCCTTGTCTTAGACCATTGTTGATATTGAATGGTCTCGAGAGTGATCCTGCTGCTTTTATCTGGCTTCGCACATTGGTCAGGGTCAGCCTAGTCAATCTTATCAATTTCTCTCATGGCCGTGTACAGTTTTACCCTGGCTATGCTGTTATAGGCGGCTTTAAAGTCGATGAGAAGATGGTGCAACTGATGTCCATATTCCAACAGTTTTTCCATCGCTTACCATAAAGAGAAAATCTGATCTGTTATTGATTTGCCTGGAGTGAAGCCTCTTTGGTATGGGCCAATGATGTTCTGGGCGTATGGGGCTATCCAGCCTAGCAAGATAGTGGAGAATATCTTATAGATGGGACTCAGTAACGTGATACCTCTATAATTGCCGCACTGCGTGATATCCCCCTTTTTATGTATGAGACAGACGTTGCCAATCTTCAGGCATTGATTTGCTGTCCCATACTTTGAGCATAAGTTGATAAACCACCACACCTTAATAACCCACGGTTAAGAAATAGTGCTGGCGTCATCATTCAAAGAGAGCTTCTTGCAAATAAGGTTCTCATATTCGTTAGCTGACTGTGTAACATAAATTCTCTAATACTCAGTCCTCCGCTCAACTGCCCCACTAAAAGGATCAAGGATCATACTGACTGTCGTGCACTTGATGATCATAATGATTTCTTTGGCTATACCTTCTAGGGTAAAACAGCAGACTACCGGTATCCCATACTCTTCAAATCATCAGTTATTAGCACAAATAATATTTTAAAGTCGATTGCCTTTCCGTTTGTCTATACATCTATGCTTGTTTCTTCGTCGTGTCGCGCAGAACTTATGTAATTGCAATGTGAAATTGCTGAGAGTGTAGGTTACAAAATATCTGACATGCACGGTGGTAGGGATAAATTGTGGGCTTAGGATGAAAATTAACCCCCCCCCCCCCCCACACTTCCACAAAAAAGCATAAGCCAAGTAAATGTGGTGAAACCTCTATTCTGAGCTCCGCTTTTACGGAAAAAACCAACAGCTGCTATTAGTGGAACCTATGATCGCAAAGAATATCACGCGCTGCGTTGCGGTAGGGGATGGTAGGTATCAGAGGCTGCTCCGCGGAATCCAACTAATGCCACAAACTCCTAACAACGCGATTGCTTTGATAAGAGCATGGGATGCAAAGTCCACCTGATTAAGATCTTTAAAGCCAACTCTTCCACTTTGCAAATAATCTCCTTTAAATTCTCCAAGAATGGTCTACCTACTGCCCTAAACCTGGCCTTGCTCAGAGCTGAGCATTTGCGAAGGAAATGCCTGGTAGTATCTCCTTCCACTACGAGTCTGGCGGCGTGGTACTCTATAGGCTAGTACCCAGCCAAGATCGCCGTAATCTGTGGACCCATGTCCCCGACTGCCCGGTTTTGGTATGAAAAGAATGGGTACAGTGTAGTTGTATCGCAAAGAGATGCATCCTCGGCAAATCTCGACAAGCCCCGGCGCAACCCTTTATTGCTCCTTATGGTGCATGACTGGCGTTATGCCATCTGGACCCGGACATTTTTTGCAATGAAACAGTTTATAGCTCAGTCATTTTATAAGTGGGCAGCTCCGGTGTATCACTGGGAGATCCCGTCCAGATAGAAGACAGAATTTTAAGATAGAATGGGCTCTTATCTTATATATGTGGCGGATGTTAAAGACCTCCCTGAGGCTGGACAGATCTTCATTCAGCATGGTGGCAATATCTTCTTGCTATAATCAGTAACTTGACCAAACTTCTTTTAGTTGATCCCACTGGAGGGTTAGAAAGGGTTGGAGACATTTACAGCGAGATATAGATTAAAAAGTAACCACCTGTGGTTGAGAAGGATCTCTGAGCAGACACTCTCCATTTCTTGGTTAGTAGGGTGATATCAAGGACCTGCGCCCAACCGTCAACCGTCTCCGAGCTGGGGAAAGAGAGGTTCGGGTACTGCCCCACACAATCACAGCCAACCACATAAAACATTGTAGTTCTTCTGGTTGAAGTGGTGGGTTGTGTAAGACGAGGAGATATATACATCCACTGACCTCGCCTTCTCAAGTTTGAGCTGGGTTAGGTTGCTGGCGTGAATACAGGGCTGTCCGGATGAATGTCCCTTGTGCTGTAGAATAAATTGTAACGTTTTCTTTGGAACCCTTTCAGGGCTCTGCTTCCTCCGAGCCAGAGCACCAGTATTAGTGAATCATCGACGTCTTCTTCTAGGAAGAAGATAAGCAGATTAGCTGACCAGAATAACACACTTCGAGTTTTGCAGATTTATCTACACTACCCTCAGCATGATTTGCTTGTGTAAAGTGTTCGTAACTCCACATCAGACTGTCGACTTCGCCTCCTCCAACAGTTTGTTGAAACGGAATACTTTCACCTTTGTGTGCTTGACTCCGAATCACACTTTACAGTCCACCTTTTCCAGTGCCTCCAGACACTGTCCTCTTATGTGGAGCAGAAATAGTTGCCTATTCCCCACCGTTAATAACCAGTTAGTCGTTCATGGGAATCCTAGGGTTTTGAAAGCGCAAGGGTCGGACGAGTTTGTCCTTTTCCATGCGGATCTTCGGTAATCTGATCCGGGCGACCGGGGAATCACGTCGTATGGAATGAAGTTGAACTTTACAGTCGATGTTCATGTTCGACACTCTGTCTTCAACACTGGTCACATCTCTGAAGTCATTTTGCTGCTAACGGAATTTCCATCCGCCAGTTCCTGGCGAAACTGAATGTTTAGCAATTCGTGCCTCGTCGGTCAACTGTTGCTGTTTCGTTGTTTGCAAAAGTTGTATAGTGTTCGAATACTCGCTTCGCTGATATTGCTGCTCAACCTCATCTTGAGATCGATTGCGTTTGAAGCAATAGACTTCGCCTTGTGTGGTTTCGCAGCCATTTGTTATCATATTCTTCTACAATCGGGTGGTATGTAGCGAAGTCCTTTCCATCCCACTAGTCGACAGTGCCGCTCAAGACAAAATCGTAGAGAAATTGGAAGTGCAAAGCGAGATTCTCTTGGGTTAGATTTACATACAACATCATACTGCCCTTTTGTGCTTAAGAGTGACCTCCACTAGTACCATGTCTGATTCATATCACCAGGATAGTCTGGTATGAGGCAACCCAATGTCTCTCGATGGCCGATGAGTGGCTCGCTCTTGAACTACGTGGCTCAGAACCTTGAATGGAATGTGCAAGCTTCTCCGAAAATTTTAGAAGGAACTGAAGCACATTGTTGAGAACCGGTGGCGATACCCCGTAGGTGTGGTTGGTGCACTATACCCACATGTCGGCCAAAAGCAACTATTGTTATGCATTCTAAAGACTCCATATATTTTGCTACTATATAGATAGGTATTATTCTTCAGATAGCAAGCTGAATAGTATGAATCCTATTGTTGGTTATGTTCTGTTAAGCCACAGTTCTACTTTCTGAAAGACCATTCATATTAAAGCGAATTTGATGAACCAAAAAATTGCGTACCCAAAGCCTATTACACTAGAAAGCCACAAATCATCCTCACCTGCAGTAGTCACTCTCAGATTTGCGTTTTGCTTATTTCGGTTTTGTTTATAAATATTTTTCGTATAATACCAATTTACTCAGCAAGAAACATTTCTTTATGTAATAGGTCCCCTCTTTACCATAGCATAAGATATGTATCCTATTAACCAACCAAATTTCAACATAAACATATTCAGGCAAAAATCCTTCATTCAAAGAAGGAATTTCGAAGTGATTTCAGCAGAGATAAAATGCCACTGAGGTAGGAATATATCAAAAGTATCTTAACGCTGCTGTCGGATTTGTTTTTATATAAACGAAAATGTTGCAATGCGAATGCGGCTCATGATGATAATTAGAACGAACATCTTTTTGCCATTAAAAGCACAACTATCATTTAGATACATTTCGCACTATCATCTCGACTTCCTCACACTTTTTTTGAAAAACATGGAAATCACACGACATAAATATTACTCAGCAAAAACTACCTTTAAATAACTTCAAAAGAAAACGGTACGACATCAGAGTAAAAATCCTGCAAAAGATTCAGAGCCAACCGGCAAGGATAAACACTCTCAGCAGGAGGTGTCTGCGGAGCACGGAGGCGATAGTTCCGTTCGCTTTTCCACCCCACATCTTTATTCAGGACATCTACTTACCACCGGTGGAGACGCACGTGATATTTATGGATGTTCCTTCATTATACGGACCCAGGATGTAGTGGGGTATGTGGTTTCCTGTATCGTCTAATATAACCAATTTTTCCGGTGGAACTGTAACGACAAAAGAGAATTATGGAAAACGTTAGAAGTGAAAAATCAACAGGAAAGATGTGCTGTAATGTAAAGCATTTCCTGTGAAGGGAAAAGTGTAGCAAAAAATGGGAAAAGTTGCCTGTCAAAACGGATTGAATGGAGGTAGAAATAGGAGTGGATGCTCGAAATTCCTCTTCTCATTCAATAAGGAAAAACGAGGAATGTTCCTTTGATTCCTAACTCAAACGGGTCTTTCCGAAACTAATTTGATATCTGAAAAAAATACCAGGAATTCTTTTCTTAAGAAGAACTTGTCGCCAATTGAAAATATCTAAGATACAAAAATACGGGCACAATAAAATGCTGAGTTGCTATAGTTTCAAATAGGATACGTCTTCCGCTGGCAGATTTACACGTCCTAGAATGCAAATAGATACTGTATATCATGATTCCTCCTCAGCTGGTAAACGAGAAGTAATAACAATTTACGCTTACCCTGCTATGCTGCTTTGTGGTTCCCGTAGAGAACATAACTCTCCCGGGAAATATATGGAGACGGGGGATTACGTATGTCTACGAGCCGCTTCATGACGGTGCCTACTTGACGGAAAATTTCATTTGTATTCTGTATTCAGCTTATGAAGGGGTTAAGTCTCGAACGTTAATCCTGCTACGCTTCAAATGCATTGCTAAGTCTTTTTGATACTGTCTGAGACTGCCGGCCTAGGGTTTAAGTAGGCTGAAGTCCTACTTATGTGTTTTCAATAAGGCAGTGGAACACTGTAGGCGTTGTCGAGACCAAATATGTTATATGTATGATATGCTGTACCTCGTAAATAATAGATATCATTGCTCTGTTCTATTTGTGATGGCAAATCAGGTTTTCAAGGGTAAGGGCTAAGAGCGGGATTCGCGATTTTTTGACTTTATGGAGGCTTGTGGATGTAGAGAGGAAACATTATATTCATTGCTTCCTTTTAAAAGTGGCAAAAGGGGATGGAAGCGAAGTTGCTAACAGGAATACTCATAAAATATGCACATAGATTCATGTGAATCCGATTCCATGAATAAATAAATTTGTCCGTATATCTGCTGAAACAATATGGTAACCTATTCGTTCTATACAGCCCAAAGAAAGTGCTGCACAAATAGAACTGCTAAGAAGGCAGTCCATACTCTTTTATAACTGGCAAGTAGTTTAGAAAAAGATATATCATTTCGATATATATTGACAACTCAAACAAATTAAAATCTTAAAATCTTCGGAGCGTTTAAGCTGATTATCTTTTGCATATAATTCCTGAGCTATACATACATAATCTTGCATGGACCTGTCTTTCGTTTTAAAGTGAAGGGATATTACCGGGTTAATTGTTTTAAGTTTACATGCCATTAGAGCCCACTTAATATCACTTTAGCTTTTCTTGATTAGTCGCAAAAGGTAAAGATTTTGGTACTCTTCTGTTAAGGAATGGGGACTCTACGTTTTAAGTTAACTGTCAATTTTGAAAATCAATGATTATTGTGTTTCACATAGTTTTGCGGATTCCACGGTCCATCTTCTAGATGGGAATGCTTGTTAAAAGTAAAGGGACCATGTCTAAATCTTGAGATTATCAGGTTACAGCAAGTTGTTTGATCCAAAGGGCAAGTAACATAGCGATTGGTTCATAGATAATTGCGTCGGGAATCCAATACATTACAGTCTCAAAAAATTTTGCAGTTCATCGTAAATTGCTTTCTAGCCCGTCAGCATTTCAGAGCATTTCCAACGTCATACCTCTTGCTTTGAGATTTTGTTTTCGTTTCATCTCTTGCCTTTTCCGGATATAGATGGGGTCTTTGCTATTTCCCTCACTTTCATGTAACTGCCTAATTGCGCGTGCATGGATCATAACGCAGATGAGACTTACATTAAGATGGATCCGAAGATACAAATATCTACCTATCCAAAGGCGCAGCAACCACTAGCCCTGTCTTAGTAAGATACTCCAGACAAGTTACACTTTATCAATTCGATATCCCTAGAAACTGTTTGGCGCCCTGACCTAAGCCATTGTTCCACCTCAAACGGTTGATATTGCTCCAATAGACCCCCCGGGCTAGATCATCTACATCAATATGGATTATACGACCACCCACTGCAGCTTATTCAGCCTAATTATATCAACGACCAGACAGTCGCGGTATCATTTGAGTTGCGTCCTACCTCTGGGCTCTGGTTCAATGAGTTCTTCAATCGTTTTATTGAGGGGGTAAAACCCAAACTGACTGGTAAAGAAGTATTATATTTCCAGTTCAGGAGATTGCTTAAGTTACCATCCGATACGATTTTTATCTTATACGGGGAACCAAGTCTGATTTAACAAGGATTACAGAATTACAACCGCAATATACACTGCGTGATTAGACATGGCGAAACACCGTGAGAAGCATCGAACTGTGTCTTTCTGGATCTATGCATCCGGTATGCATTGTCACATCATCTCGTGTCAGAAGGGCTGCGCGCTGTGTTTAATTGATCCACGGCATTTTCGAGAGTGAGTTCGAAGTACCCCATTTATACCAAAATTGCGTCGTATTTCTGTCGTTGTTTATGAAGTAAGGGTCTTCCCGCCGCTTCTATTGTATTGTTTTCAAAGCGTGTCACAACAAAGCTGATCTCGAGCAACCTCCCCAGAAGTGGAATGAGCAATTCAACCATGAGCAATTCAGGCATGAGATGGTCCAGCGTCTCTAACGCCGAACCACACTGGTCGTTCTCCACCCGTTCTTTCATGATGAACTTTCTATAAGCTCGTCTGGCGACCACGCCGCCCGGAATGGCACACATGAACCCCTCCGTCTCAACAAAGAGCTCCCCAACACACATCCATCTGTTCGACAAATGCAAATCGACAAATGGCTGCCAAAGGCAATTCACGTGTTTACCGTGCATTGCATTCGACTTCTATTCATCGATCCGCCCGTGGTCCGACCTCACCCCACTCAGAAGATTGAAAGTTCGATCCTTCAAGTTAAGAGGAGTCAGCCTCAGACAGTCTGCCTTGTGTACAGCTTCTGAGCCCTCAGGCCGTGTTGGCCCATTGTACTCGCCACCCCCGTCTAACGGAATATTCCGGATTCGTTAACGTATCGCAGGATTTCCTTTAGTGGGTGTGATGCTACCCGTCGCAATTGGAGAACATCCACACCAAAGATCTGATGCCTGATGCGTCCATAGGCGGGGCATTCACATAGAAATTGCTTCGTGGATTCCGCTTCCTCATTACAGGAGGGACGCATATCATCTCGGTAATTCCTATTCTGAACATATGCCCAGCTAGTGAATTATAGCCTGTCAGAGTGCCCGCAATATACCTATAAGTCCTCCTGTTTTTCGACAGATAAACTTTGCGGTACGTATGTTCGGTTCTGGTAGGAAAAGTTTGGTGTGTCGAGCAGCATTTAGGCTCTGCCACCTGTCATTATGGGAAGCTTGTTCCCAGTTTTTGAAAACAGACTTAGCCAATGCTACTGATACTCCAATTGGTGGTTCCGGTCCCGGCATGGGGGAGATTGACCCCTCTTTCGCTAAAGCGTCCGAGATTTAATTTCCTTCTACGCCACAGTGACCAGGTACCCAGAGTAGTTCCACCGTATTAAATCTAGAGATAGAGTTCAAACGGTTTCTGCATTCCTGAACGATTTACAAGGTAATCAAAGGACTACCCAACGCCCTCAATGCAACTTGGTTATCACTGCAGATTGTGTTGGAACCGCTCGTCAATCATCCAGTTTGCCGACCTTAGAATCGCATAAACTTCGGCTTGAAAAACCGTTACATATTGTCCCAAAGGAAAAGCCCACTTCTCGTTTTTATTCGAGCGGTAGACTCCGGCTCCAGAACGCTCTTCTGTTTTTGAGCCATCGGTGTAGAAGACTTCCGTATATCCCGGAACGCATTCGTCTGGGTCTTCCCAGTCCTCTCTACGCTTCAGGGTAACTTCATATCTTCTACCAAACAGATGTATGGTGACAGGAGAATCGGAAGGCCTTGTAAGAACTGGATTCAGTCCTCCCAGTAACTCTTCCAATGCTCTGTGCCCCCCACATCCGTTATTTTCCATAGATCTAATCGAATTAGTCTATGAGCTGCTCTCATTGCTGTGCTTTGAATAAATATATCCAGGGGCTGCAAATTGAGTAGTGCTCACGAGGCAAGTTCATCCACTCCATGGAAGAGTTTGGATGGTGCATTCGGAATTTGGACATAGTAGTCCGTATCCGCGGCTGGACGTTTTCGTCTTCGTCCACGGCAATATTCCGAATGTATAAACCAGTGAAGGGGTAGTGAATACATGCCCTTATCTTATTCTTTCCCGAAAGATGCGATTTCAGTACCAGCTTTACACGTCGCAGGAATTCGGACAGCGGAGCATCCTTCAGATCACCAACTTGAGCATGGTTTCCTACAGAATTCCTAGGTACTTGTAGAAGTTTATCTTGGTCATAGTTTGGATTTGGAGGTTACCAATGCTATGTCCGGCATGCGGCTCGTGATGACCTTTGCAGATGGCTTGAATTCGACACTTGTCTAATCCATACACCAGCCGTGGTCAGTACCAGCATACAACTTGATGTCATCTAAGTACACCGAGTGCGTCAGCTCGCACTTAGCATGTAAGCCACACTTTGCATTGTAAAACCATGCCCTCCACCATCATTCAGTAGCCCCCAAAGGGGGTTCAGTGCCGTGCAAAACCAAAAGGGGCTCAACGAATCCCCCAGGAAGATACCCTCCGTATATGGATGAGCTTTGAGGTATTAGCATCTCAGATGTACGCACTGATAAGGTGGTATCCCATGACTGTCGACAAAAACTTTATTAGTTTTGGATCAATGCCATACAGATGTAGGACATCGATTAGCCGGGTATGTGGGACACTATCGAAAGCCTTGGTACATTCGACATAGCAACTAAAGAGGTTTCTTGCGCCTCTAGTTGCTTGTCCGACATCTACCGAGTGGATAATGAGTTGCTCTTTGCATTCCCCTGACCCAATTCGACAGCCCTTCTTAAATTCGACGTAAACGGATGTAACTCACTATATGCGTTCACAGCTCCCACCTTTCTACCAAATTTGGTGCCAATCGATATAACCGTCTCCGAGGAAAATGCGTGCGACGGACAGACAGACAGACAAACAGACAGACAGACAGACAGACAGTAAACCGATTTTAATGTTTTGTGTTTACACAAAATGTATTTTCTCAGCGAAAAAGTTGCGAACTCTTCGTCGCTTTTGAAAGAAGAATATTTGGCCCCCTACATGAGGATGAACGATTCTTTAGCCTACATAACGACGAAATCTATGAGCGATAAAATCCGGCTCAATAGGTTGCGGTGGGCGGGTCACTTTATCCGTATGGATGAGAATGATCCCACCCGAAAAGTCTATAAGAGCAATATCTATGGTAGAAAAAGAAGACATGTCTTCATGACGCATAAATTTTTCGGTTCCTTAATTTTGATTTTATTTTAAGGGGGTCATCCCGTGTGTCGGATTCTCGGAATCGAATTTTTTTTTTGCATCAATTGTATCTAGATATAGTGTAAAGTATATGGGCAAGGTGGTCTTTTGATATTCGGAGTCATTCAGAAATTTAGTGTTAATCACGTGATAAGTCACATGCCAGATTTATGTCGATCGCCGTAATAAAGCGCGTATTTATCGGTACAAAGGACGTTCGAATGACTTCGCTAAAAGGACAGGATTTGAAGCCAAGGTCGTACATGTGTTTCTTCAAGAAACCTAAAGTTTATGGATTAGGTATAGCAGATTAAAGGTCAGTTAAGGTGTTATGGCTAATAATCGCATTCTACTTTTTAAATGCGTTTTTCTCGAAACCGCATGTTGAAAATCGGCTATCACTATAGCCCAAAATCTTTCCAAACAAATTTTTTTGAAATTTTCGTGACTTATTCAGAACATATTTCTATGGTCCGCAAATTAGGATAATTGCGATTCATTCAGTAGTTTTTTTTATTCATTGAAGAAGCCGTAAAAAACCCCAAAATTCAAAAAAAAGTTTAACACGACACCAAAAATGTAGTTTTTAATACTTTTTAATAATCCTAGTTTGCGGGCTGTAGTTAAGCCTGTACGTTAAAATAACGTTTATTTTTTTCTCTAAGATGATTGCAGCGCTCTCTAGCGTGGCAGCAGAAAAACACCTTTTTTGGAAAAAGTACGCAATCGGGCTGGGAAAATAACTATGCACGCTCAAGATATTAATAAATCTATGGTGAAAATTCGTGTTTGCATTTCTCCAGTTCTTCACAAAAAATTTCTAAAGAAAGCCAAAAAAACGGCCTTCACACGGGATGACCCCCTTAAGCGTTTTTTCTTATTTTTAACTTAAATATAATAGAATATAATGAATTGTCTCCTCCCCCTTACCTCGCAAAACTCTCAGTTAGGGATATCCTCTAAAATAATGGCCTGAACCTCAGAGGCCGCGCCTTACTAAACATTTGAGGCAGGAACAATGATCGAGGAGGTGATCCGTCGTGGATCCTCTTTTTCGATCGCAAAACTGTACCCATCAGCAATACTACCATTTTAAATATATGGTTAGTTGAAAACCATGCGAAGGGAAGTTTTTAAAAACAAAGAAAGGAAATATTGAAAATATTGTTTCAACTAAATTAGGATGCGGATACGGAAAGTGGTCACCGGTCAATTTTGAGGTTGAAGCTTTGATGGAGTTGAGTTTTGCAACTCTAAAGTTATACATTGGACCCCAAAGACCTCAGGAACCCTTTTCTAGACCCAATATTTGATGCGAGAAAAGCTTATGAAAACCTACGAAACCTTAGTAATACTTCCAATATAGTCATGTATTCTAGTGGGATCTATTAAATATGTTGTTTGCACAAAACAAAAAAAATGTCGTTAACCACATATTTTGTCACGATCTGTCGATCCATTTTTATATTACAATTATAAGTTTGCAGGTGATAATAATAATAATAATCGTTGGCGCAACAATCCATATTGGATCAGGGCCTTGAAGTGTGTTAGAACACTTCATTCAAGACCGTAACGGTACACTAGGAGGCAATGTGGTCAGCATTACGCTCGCCCGAGATTATTACCCTGATTTGACTTAGGTACTCATTCACAGCTGAGTCGACTGGTATCCGACTTCAAATCACGATGCAAATTCCACTGCCACCAGTGAGATTTGAACCGCGACCTACCGTATGACAGCCTAGTGCTCTAACCACTGAGCTATCCGGACAGGTGATAGGCGTACATAATTACGGTAATAAAACGGGGACGTTGTTTCGTAGGTAAATAAAATTTTATTTACCAGAAACAAAGATATTTCAAACTTTCTTCCTGTTGACGCAAGAAGCGTAATTCATCTGCATATGCCATTCCAATCTGTCCTGCTGCTTATTCGTGGATTTCGTTTGCAAAGAAGTTTAGATTTGCTTTGATCTACTACTCCCCCAGAAATTTTGGGGCTCGAAATTGTTGTCTGGGGGCAGGCGCACATTTCAGAAAACATTCACAAATTGTTTCTTTTGTCCGAGGCGTTTTTAACGTTTCGGTAGCAGTTAAGTTTCGGAATTTGCAAATTGGTATATTATGCTTTGTACATTTTTCTGAACAGGACCCTTTTTGTATCGTCGGCAGCGATTTGCGGTAGCATTTTATAAATAGATAGTATATGAAACGCAATCTAAGCAAGCTAAGTTTTCTATGCTGTCGATTGCGTTGACGAGTTGAAACAGTTAAAAGACCACTGCCGCTTAAATTTAGCCTTTTTCACAGATAGTCGAAGGAGCCCCTTCTTCAGGTCCTGGTGAACCGAGTGGTATCTTGGAGACGTTTTGCCGAAAGCGTGGTTTCCCTTAACACGATGGTTTTCCCGTCAGCGAAAGCTCCACCTTAGCAGGTGGCACCGACTAGAATTTTCTCTCACTAGATCTGACTGGAAATTTCTGGCATATTCTTTAAGAACTGAGTTGAATTGCAAGCTGAACGAAGGGCTCTCTGCATGGCAACTCTCAATATCAGGCAGACAACCATGCCTACGTCCCTTCGCTGTCATTCAGAGATAGTGGATTCCTCATAAGCAGGTTATTTTTTTAAATGGCAGCTTTCTTTGAAAATTGGATAGATTATTGCATGGACAGATGAATACGGTAGCGTACCATTGGAGCAGTAGCAATACACTACCCCACACCTCTGTGCAAGCTAGACTTTGAGCAACCTGGCGGGGGAGGGGCCTTTGGTCACTTAGACCCTTTCTCATCATTAACATAACTTTGCGTATCCTTTAACCGATACGTGGGGACCACATCGGAATGTGAAATACAAAATGGGACATCGTGTGATATTATGCTCCCATCACGAGCGTGAAACTAAAAACGGAAAGTAAAAAACATACCGGCTCAACCTTGCTCGTGGAGCTGAAAAAATTAGAGGGCCGAGTGCCACGATCGGGAGAATCCACCACGGATCAAATTCTTAATTGATGTTTTCCTTCCCTCAGATCTTTAGTTAAGCGCCATTTGTAATGACTTATATGATTGCAGCGACCCGACGCTTGGAAAATTGGACAACATTTACTATTCCATCTATACATCAAAGATAGCTTCTTCTAACCTCAATACCAGCCTGTGTAAATTTGAATATGGAAGGGATTTTGAAATTGATTGAAGCGATCGCCGAAGTGTAAAAGTCCGAGCTATCCCAAAAATCCAAAGAGGAGCCGAAATTAGCCATAAAGTTCCATCCGCAAATACTGCAGCTCCACTGATATAGCACTTTAAGCCTAACTAGCACAGAAGCGAAGAGAGAGAAGAAGAAGAGAGATAAGGAAATTTCCTAGCAATCGCTTCTAGCAAGATATACACAAATAGTAAACCCTCTCCTCCTTTTTAAAATTCTGTTCAGATATTCATTACATCAGTTTTTTCAGAGCTTGTTTATGTCTCTGTTCATTTTTAATCTTCTAGAAGAATCTTCCTAATAAAGACGAACATTATTCTTCATTCCATCGTCATCCCGTCTAGCTTGAGTTCATCTATCTCGTAATGCAAAAATTTTCAGCTGACAAGAAGATTTCCGTGGTTGCACCCATTGCATATAAAAGGAACTGCAATTGATCCGACTATTGATGCACAAATACATCAGATAACGTCTCAAGTTGGCAAAAGAATCGTCATTTTCTGAAAAAGAGTCAAATTTCCCTGACCTCGTAACAACCATCAACTGATTCAATCGATCAATCGATTACTTCAATTGGTTTACTTGTCCCTCCTTTGCGGATGGAAAATCTACCGCTTCGTGTCAGAAAGTGGTTTAAAAGCCCACAATATAGGAAAATATTGCGAATCTTATAAAACCGATTAAAATGGAGCCAAGAAACGATAAGCATATCTGATTTCAGTTTATTCTTCTCCTGATTTTCTTATTTGCTGTACTCCGAAAGGATATGGAAACACAAGCGAATCAAATAGAGAAAAAAATCCAGTGAAGAAATTCAATAAGCACTTTTTCCCGGTGACATATATCTTGAAATCTATGTAGCAGGAAAGTGATGGTTGTCTTTTATTGCTTCACGTTGCTACTTCCACAGAAGGAGCTCGAAAGTTCGTACAGTGCGGGGTCCTGGAAGTGAAAGTTTGCATAAAATTGGAAATTTTTCTGTGACAGGAAAATATTTAATATGCTCTTCTGCCGGAAGTAAATTCCAAGGACCATGGTGATCCTGAATATAAGTTAGATATCGGAGGGTGCAGTTCCTCCGTCTATCAACCCCGTATTTATATTTTCATCTGTACTGAACGGACCGTGTTACATAATCTGATTACAAGGTAAAGCGGACAAAATCTTTCGACACGCAATGTCCACATACGTTGCCTTCCTGAACATTTGCTCAGAGTCCTTTATACAGTCAATCACATCAGCCTTATGCACATATAAAAATAAAATTTTATGGTAGATTCGATAAAAGGTGACTGGGGGATTTTAACTTACTTATGACTTTGAGTTGAACCTTGGAATTCCTGGTCGGGCTTTTCTGAAAATCGACGCGACATCGGTACACACCACTATCAGCACTTTTCGTTGATTTGATTGTCAGGACGGCTGGAGTTTCAGGCGATCCTCCTGCCTGAAAACTCGCCCGTCCGCCAAAATTCTCCTCCACCCAATGGGTTCCCTTAGCGAAATTTGAATTTCGTGTGTCGACACTGAAAGTAAGGAAAGAATGTAATTTTAGTTTCATGTCATATTTGTGGTAAATGTGATAGAGAATAATACTTTAAAGAAGAATTTCGTAATGTTCGTTGGAATTCGTTGATGATACGCGAGGAGCTCTGAGATAACATAAAAAGTTTCGTTTTTCGTACGAGTAATTGATAATAAACTTTGCTTGTTCTTTGCTTCCGATGTTATATTTTCCATGAGGGTAGGTAGCTACCCGTTTAATCAATGCAAAAATATTCTGTTCCAACTGGATTGCAAAAATTCTTTCATATTTCATTACATATTGCGTTACTGAAGGCGATATCTAGATCGCTATGAGTGAGTGAAATTCCAGCTTTTCGCTTGTTGGTTAAGTAAAGAAAGTCCATCTCATCGGAATTTGCAAATGCAGAACATTGAAGGTCTGAATGCTTCCTTGCATACCAAGTACGTGAGCTGATTTTGAAGGACTCATTTAAAGATAGCCCTAACCTTGATTAAAAAAGAGCAAGGATCTCTGAGTCGACGCTATCAGTTATTAGTGTATATACTACTTCACAAAACGCATCCGATGACATGACATAAGCTTATGATTTAGTAAATGAATCGAGATAGGTTGCACATGAGATGACAGCTATGGCATTCTGATATCTGATTACCCCAGAGTGACATCTCCTGCAAACGGCTTTCAAGTCAATGTTACAGCTGCCTCTGTCCCGAGGATAATCTTGTCGGAGCTATAATAATAATCGTTGGCGCAACAATCTATATTGGATGGCCTTGAAGTGTATTAGAGCACTTCATTCAAGACCGTAACGGTACTGTAGGAGCCAATGTGGTCTGCATTGTGCTCCTCCGAGGTGAAAAATCCTACTGCCAATGAGAGAGAGAATCAATGAGATTTGAACCGCGACCTTCCGTACGACAGCCTTGTGCTCTAACCATTCAGTTACCCGGGCACCGGACGGAGCTGTGACAACATTAAGTTGGTTGTTGAGATAGACTCTCGACTAGCGCCTGATCCCGGCTCTGAAAACAAACCCTCATAAGGATTTGTGTCAACCCATGTACGGCTTTCTCGCTAGTATAGGCAATCAGGGGGGGCATTTAAAGTGACTGCACATTCTATAGGAGATGGCACCTGTTACTTGAAATGCAAAAACACCTTCAACAACAATCATGACGACACATCCGGGAATAGACGAAATTTTTAGAATATGCGGCAATATACCACGCTTACGTCTTCTGACACTAAATCGGCGGATTCTGCCACTAATCGTGTGGGTTGGTCTTGCGAAAAATGAAGGCTGATACTGTCCGTCCGCTATGGAGGTAAAAAATTACTAGCTACTCCTAACTCCACAAAACTCGTTCCTAACTCCACAAAACTCAATCGCCAGAGGGATAAGATGCAATTGATAAAAGGAAATGAGGGAAAAACGCTTCAAGGACGTAAACGGAAAAATTCAACGAAGCGGTTATTCTACGGACCAAGCGGCGACGAAAGTAGGGGACAATTCAACAACTCCACTGCAGCAAAGCCAAGGTCAATCATGACGAAAACATCAGGGCCAATGAAACCAGCAAATTGGTTGAAGGAAGATTTTTCGCCGAAGTACACGGATAAATAGCGATAAGGGATGAAAAGATATAAGCAACCTCAAAGTGGAAGTTACATCCGTCATATCCAGAGGGCAAAAATCGGCCATTGTCGCTGATCCTGAGAAGGCCAACTTCTTAATTGTAAAAAAAAAAATAAAAATAAAAATTCAAGGATAAAGTAGAGTGCAGTTTCAACCCGCGCTAACGGCTGGGAACATATCAGCAGAGCAAACACTTACGATGTGGAAAAATGCGGTATTTTTTGCAAGCATCGTAATCTGCACAAAGAAGATCTGGCTCACGTTTCCAGCTTCGGGTAGTGTTAGTTCTTCAGAGGCAACTAAAAGGTGGAAAACACATAGAAGTGTAATGTGCTCTCAACCTGATGATGCTGCAAAGAAGAGCTGACTTATTGCTCTTCAGCACATAATACCGGAGCGCCGGACAGAAGAACTGCGACTGCGACTTCGTTAGTACATTCAGCAATGAGCCTTACCACCGCAGTTTACAATGCATCAGCGAACAAAAGGAGACTGCTTCACGGAAAGTCACCTGTGCTAGTAGACAGACACGTCAGATATTGCAAGTCTACGAATGAGTTGCCTGAAACTGCTCAGCGTGCAAGAAGCCAAGACGAAGTGTCTCTTAGATCCGCGGAATTCAAGAAAGGGAAAAAGAAACTCCGCCATAAAACTAGACTAGACGGGAAGTACGTGTTGCTGGCAGCAACTAATCAACGACATAAACAGGGAGCGATGCGGCCTCAAATATAAACTTGTTACCGACAAATTCAGTGCTCATCGATTGCCGAATTCCATGGAAGCAGTGAATATGAAAGTGGTCGCGCAAATACTGTTTCCTGTGGCGCCACATGCTCGAGACGTTGCGAGGAGGTGCTGGATGATGCTTGCCACAACTTTTTCTTCTGCAAAAGCTAGGATTGCCATTGGCATCACCTATCGATGGAAGGGTATCAAGTGCCACCAGATACCATAATTGAGGCCATGTTTCTGAGCGAGGGCAATAAAACAGAAAAGCAAATTACGCTCAAGTCGTTCTTAAGGGAGGAAAAGAAGAAGATGAATAAAAGAGATGGCAGGGTAGCTGAGGCTTCCTGAACCACAGGGTGATGCTTCTAAACTGACTAGACCTGGCTTCAGGTAATATGTCGAAAGGTTCTTGGTTAATGTCCTAGATGCAACATGTGTAATTTCAGCCGGTGGTGTATCTGATATAGGAGTCCGGTACTTTGCATGTGGATTTTACCTCTGTACGTACGAAAAGTAGGGATTCCATTCCAGTCGTAGAAGGCAAGTAATTCTCACTAACGAAAAACTTTTTCAGGAAGATGGTATACACCCCGTGGAGGAGCAAGACAAGTAGACTCCCTCCCCTCCTGGTTAGACGTTGGACGTCATTACCATCAGCTTAGTTTTTAAAGGAGCAAGCTTTTGTCAATATCAGTCATAGAGTACATAGATTCTTCTTGGGGGAAAACTTTTCCAAGGCATTTTCTTTTAAGGTCTGAGACAGGAAGCTGCACATGAATCGCAGGGCTGTCCTGTTCTTTTTTGCATTGACTACACATAACTGGGACCACCAGACAAAATTTTTACTTATTTCTTGGTGGTTTAAGGGCGGTCTCCTCCTCTAGAACTTTTACTAGAAAAGCTGTCATGGTCCATTTTTTAAAGAACAATAAAATGCTGCTCTAGAGACCCCATGTTCTCCACAAAAAGATTTTCGTCTGGCGACAAAGCATTAGAGTTTCTCTATTTGCAGTTGTACTCTTTAGGGTAGACTTTACAGTGGATGGCTGAACGCAAAATACTGACTTTGGTTCACCATAGCAAATCCAGACTTTGGCAAAACAATCTGTCAGCTTATATGTACTGTTAGTTGCTATCCATTTAATCACTAAATAAATGGGAGTACATACTTAGGCAGCCCAACCTTTAAATCTGCAGTAGCAGCTTTTTGTTAAGCCTCGCCCACCAGAGGATCCAATGAATCCATTGTGGTGAAAGTCACTAAGCCCTACTTATCGCAGATTTACAGAACCAGAGCAATCGCAGACTTTCTGGTATTGTTCCTGGATATAATGCTTCCACGTTAGCTTGAAGTCGATAGGTGGTCTTAAGTACTTGACTGTTTGTATTAGCTGAATTTTCACTGCCGGAAAGGTGTGCAACGTTTAGTTGCCCCACCTAACGTTCCAAGTGAACGTGACTAGTCTAGTCTTTCTAGCATTCATCAACTGTGGATTATCTGCAGAGTTCCATTCAAGGGGTCACATATTGTCTCCGTAAATTTGCTGGTGATTATTATGACTAGATCGTCCGCAAGCGCTTGCGCAAAGGTCTTTGCCATAACAAAGAGAGAATAGCTCTACCTTGAGTGCAGCCTCTAGGACATCTTGCCACAGAAGACTTCCGTTCGACTAATATGTGAATTTTCCTTCACCACAGCATAAGAAGAATCTAATTTATTAACAACGGATCAATTTCATACTGTTTTTTCGCGTCACCAACCGGTTTGAATTAGGTATAATTGAAGGCATTTTGTATTTCTATGGATGCGCCAAATTTATCTGTGGTTTTATGGAATGCTGCTTTATATGCTTGCTCATACACTCATGACCGTGTACTTGTGAATATGTGGTTCATCAAACGATCCACTCATTTTCCTACATTCTATTGTGGGAACAATAAAATCCAAACGAATTATATTCTCCGACAGTATATAATGGTCTCCGACTGCAAACCCGTTCCCTATAAGACATCACACCTCAACATCGGCCCTTGATTACGCTCTTAAGAATCAGACTAATAATAAAACAGCGTGAGGAACGCACTGTCGTGTTTGTGTGAAAAAGGAAGAACTGATCTTACTTACCAGCAGATTACCAGTCATTAGGAATTTAGAAGAATTGTGAAACCAAGTTAAAGACACGATCCAGAAAGCGGATCACTAAACCAGGTAATCGGTTCATCAACCGAGATCTTGACCTTGGAATGACGATATCCTAATGAAGGTCGGTAAAAAGAACCGTCTATTCAACAATGGCAATCGAAAAGCTTAGAAAGCGGTTGCTGCTACCCGAGCCGTCTATTACCTGTACGATAAATTCTGTTGCGTTAATGACAAGAACGGTAATTTTCTTACCAACCGACGAGCCGCGATGGATAGATGGCAGAAATATTTCGAGCAGATTTCAATGGAAGAACTTGTCCTTTTTCTTCTTCCAAAAACGCTGCCGACATTTGGAGCAATTTCACCAGTTAGCGATACTGAATTCAAGATAGCAATAAAACGAACGGAGAAATCAACTGGACCTGATGACACCGCATCTGAGCTCTAAAGAAGGATGAGTTGCGACCATACACTGTAACTCAGTGAGTTCTTCGGTTGAGTTAATGAGGAGGAGAGAACACCACTTGACTGGAAAAAAAGAATCACGGTTCCAATATGATCCAGTTGCTATCCGATACCTTCAAAAATGACAACCATATTCGCGGCACCGTTCAAATAACCGTGAATCAAACCGGGTTGGTCAAGAACTAGTTCCCCAGTGTTCCCGTCGCAATACACGTTGCGGAATTACTCATGGATAAACCCCGTGAGGAGCATCGCCTTCCTTGCATTGCATTTCTGGACCTAGGGAAGGCGTTTGACATTGCGCCATACGAACTCATCTGGTATGCTCCATGGCAACACGTAGTATGCTAGTTGCTCTTCCATAATCCGAAAAGTAAAGTTCGAAGTGTGGCGTCGCTTCGTGTCTCTATTGGTTTTCAGCAAGGAAGCGCACATTTACCACTTCTGCTTGTTCTCGTTGTGGAAACTGTCACAACATTCAGCGCCCTGTATACCGCTTTATGCAGATGATGTTTTCGTAGCACCTCGTAGCAAAGCCGATCTTCTATAACCCCTTATAAAATTGAATAATTTCTCATGCAACACAGTCTCAGATTGAATCTGAATAAAACAGAATTTTTGACAGTGACAGTGACAGTGGCAGTGACCTACCCAGAACTGAGCGATTAAAATATCTTGGATTAGTGCTATCAGCCCATGGTGAACTGCGTTATGAAATTGTTTCACGCTGGACATATCAACGAACGTGTCAATTCGAAAGCAAACCGCGGTGCCGTCCGACCTCTATGGCTTTGAGTAGTTGCCGACTATAAAAGAAAATGAATTACGTTTCGCGATAATGGGGGCCAAGTTGTTGTGTTAGACAAGTAGCGTAACACGCTTTGATCACATCCGAAATAAGGATATCCGCGATCTTGGAAAAATTACGAGAGAGGCCTCTTCGATGACATGATCACGTAATTCGCGCTAATGAAAATTCACTCTCCAAGATTGGTGTGAACGGTCGAAGGTAAACGACCAAACGGTCGACCGAAACAATGGTGACTTGGTACGCTGGATGGTGAATCCAAACCTCAATACTGCATCTAGAGCAGGCCTTTGACAGAGCAAAAGTTTCTGAACGGGACAAAGGTTGAAAACTCTCATAAAGTCATTCACCGAATTAATAATAATAATTGTTGGCGCAACAATTCATATTGGATCAGGGCCTTGAAGTGTATTAGACCACTTCATTCAAGACCGTAACAGTAGACTACAGCACTATGTTGGACTGTAGGCGGCAATGTGGTCAGCATTGCGCTCGCCCGAGATTGTTACCCTGATTTGATTGAGGTACACAGCTGAGTCGACTAGTATTCGACGTCAAATCGTGATACAAATCCCACTGCTTTCAGTGAGATTTGAACCGCGACCTTCCGTACGACAGCCTTGTGCTCTAATCAGTCAGCTATCTGCACATTCGCCGAATTAACGATCGCAAACTTGTCAATGACACCAGCCGTGTACATACCCCACCAGTGATTGAGCAAATCTCCCATTGTCAGCCTACACATCTACAGTTCGCTTGAAATCTAGTAACCAATCTGCCACAGCAATGTTAATTCCAGTTTCACGCGGGAAGCAGGTACTCTGACCGAGATCGAATTTAGCCTGCAGTAGCACGTTCATCTAGCGTATTTAATTCTCACGTTGCTCACCCTTGTAAGCTAGAAGTAATCGATTCCGGGCTCTGCTGTTATGGCTGTTAAATGGAACTTTGAACTGTTTCCAAGGTTAATAATTCAAGAATAAAAAGGACCCGCACAATATCGAAAAACTAGATAGAAGTCATATGGATTAATTGAAACGAACTTAAGAAGTTGAAGGTCGCAAGGATGTTGTAGTATCTAGCTAAATTGACAGAATGTACCAATTACGTAAAAAAAATCCTATACCGAAGATAATAGGCAAATAAGTGTACAAAAAAAAATTCAAATAAATCTATCTCGCACCAGACGGATTTTCAACCCCCAATTTTAATATGACTGCATCTGACTTCTAATAAAAAGAAAACAAAGCAATAGCATGAATGGTAACGATTTGCATTTTATTGAAGTCGGGGAAAAAGATTTCAATATTGAAGGGAATAATTCAAAGATCTATTAACATTAACTGCATTATTTCTCATAAATTGTATATTCTGCCTCATCAGTTTCCTGGCGTTGACAAAAGTGGAACGGTTACAAAGCGTCCTTCAATTAGAATTGAAGGGAATATCTTTGGAATACACTCAGCGGGAAATACTTCCGTGGAGTACTAGTATATAACTTAAAAATTTATTTTTTAAACGGCCTCCTTGATTCCTTCCGTTCCCGGCAGAAAAGATAACGAATCCTCACCACATATTTCAATTTCGGGGTACCCCGAAGAATGTGTAAGTCTCTCTTACTTTGCCATTTTGACGCCTTCAATCCATTACCTTTGAATCGTGGCACGACGTAAATGTAACTACCACAAAGCAAAGTGTAACTCTTCCAGCCGGACATCAATCTAGAAAAAAATTCCCTCGTAAATTACCTGCATGAACTTCCTACTTTCATCTTTTCCCCTGTGATTTCAGATTCAAAGGCAAACGAGCGAAAACCAGATCAAAGAGTCTTTGTATACACCAGTAAATACCAGTAATGCCAGATCCTGTTAATGCCACTACGGCCAGTAAGCCATGAGCTATATTTCACATGTCCAATCTCCTTTGATTCCCATGATTTGCACGACCGAGTTCCGAACATCAAAAGAAATTCAGATAAAGTAAATGCTCACCTGTAAATAGGTTTCGAGTGTCCTTCTTTGTACCAAATGACTAAAGCTACTTTATCCTCGGGCACCGGTGGCGTGACATTGCACGGCAGCCTCCCGACTGTTCCTTGAACTGCTTCCGATATCATGAAGGGACCTGAAAAGGAATCAAATAGAAATCGATGAGAAACGAATTGGAAAAGAAAATCGGATAACAAACATAAATGTGAACTACTGGGAAATTGAAAATTTTCCTGAAATTTCGCATCGTAACAGTTTGAAAGGGGGATCAAATATATTTTGTGAGATAATGACAAGAGAAGAGTGAATTTCGGAAATTTTTTGGTGTGGAAAGATGCAATGGAAGCAGAAAGGCTGATAACTCCCAGCCTAGGCTGCACTTTGGCTTACTAAGCGAAAACAGCAGAATTGAGTGCTGTTATACAACATGGTGGGGTTTAGGGACATGGTGGGGTGGGTTTACGATCGTAAAAACAATGTAATCGAGTCTAGTCAGTAAATCCTTAATTTGGGCTCCATTAAACAAAAGCCTATTGAAGAATTATCGCCTTAAAGATTGAAACTTTTCCATCATAAAAGTTAAACTCGACGACAGAAAAGACAATCTCGAAGAAAGTATGTTCTCTTCAAAAAGCGCTTTAACTCGACGGTCCCTCCAGCTCCGTACTCTGACTTCCAGGGATGGTTCCCACATTATGACATTATATTGTTCCGCTCTAGTGCCATATGAAAACAACCAAACGACAGCATCCCAGATGTAATTTATGGTAAATGCTTTAATCTCATTTCCAGATCGGTACCTTTAGGATTTTCCTGCGTACACTTTTATGGATGATTTTAGCACTCTGTATGCTCATGTAAATTACTTATGCTCGGCTCCCTCGTTCCAAGACGAGCAGCGCTTTTTCATTGTCGCAAAATATATTCGGTTTTGCGGTGAGGCCTTTTGAAAATCCCATATCCCTTTCAACAGTCCCCACTGGAACGAAGCCTGGACGATTTTATAGCATAAATCTTCCACGGCGACTCTACGTACGTTAGCGAAAATGCGAGATGGATTTTCGGAATGCTTGATGAAAGGACCTACTTCAGAAGCCTTTTAGTTACATGGACTGTAGAACCAAGCCTTCTCGAAATAAAAAGTAAACATATGTATACATACATGAAAGAAAGATCTCATTTACCGTTAGAACAAGCTTTCTCATTTTCCGGGTAGCAGTTCGCTTCCATATCATTTTCCTTGAAAAGAAAATATGATAACGTGTCGACGCCTGAATTTGGAAATGTCTTAGGAAATTATGAAATATAATCTCACGGATAAATATTATACAGGTATCTTTCTTTGACTATTCGGCAGCGGAGCGACTACTCTTCTAGATTACGTCCTCAGTGAGAGATTGCCAAAAGGGTGGAATAGAAAAGCGAACATGATATGCCTTTATAATGAATATTTATGTCCGTGTATCATGTTCAAATTCTAAAATATGCATAGAAAAATCCTGTCACGGTAGATGCCAGTGAGGTCTTATTCACATGTGTGTTGCCCGGAAGTGGGGAAAGTTATCCATCTCAGGTATTCACATCGAGTCACCTAAAGGGATTTAATATTATATAACATTAGGTAGAATTTGGAAAGTTTCGGAAAAACACCATCAAAATTCACTGAATGTTGCGAACTCTACCGATGGGGGTGAGGTAACAAGATAAGGCCAGCAGAAATGCTGCGAAAATTAATTGAAATAGGTTGGGCATCCTAATCTGAATGCCAAAATGCGTGTCTATATTGTATGGAATAGTTCCAACCTTGAAGCGATCGTGACTATTAAGTATCATTCATGGGCAAGAAAATATAGTGATCTCAATGGCCACAATATAGTGCGTCAACCACACCCATGCACTATCGTTTTTTGATTAAGGAAATGTGCTTCAACAACGATTGTAGTTTGGAATATGTCTCCAGCGCCTAGCGTTGGATGGCGTAGAGAGTGTTCTTCTGTATAAGCAACTGTAACCATGTGTGCTTCCTGCTGTCGCGAAGGTATCAGTTGAAATCATACCGAAACCCAACGAGGAGCAACTCAAAAATTTGATCGACAAAGGCAAGGCTTTCGCTTTGGACCCATCTTCATTATCACATTATCGTTCGATCTACTCTTTATCGATTTGGAGAAGGCTTTCAACACCGTTAACATGTATGTCTGGAATGCTTTACGCAAGAAGGACATTTCAGAGAAATTAATAGCTAGCTAATATATATGTCTGTTTATATGATAGTGCTAAACGCCACGTGCTGCATACTGGTGAAATCCCGGAGAAGTTTCAAGTCCATATTGGGGTCCCCTAGGATTGCATTTTGTTCTTTTCGTTATCAGTAATCAGCTGCCTTTTCAAGGTTTCATTGGATGCAACATTAAAGTTGTCGATCTATTTGTAAGTAGGAAGTATGTTTCTTTGAATTCGTCCATGGAGGTGAAAAGTCTTACAAAGCAATGTCCGCTCGAGCTTAGCAACCCGGAATATCGGAGGTAGAGCATGTGGGATTCGCACCGACTAAAGACCACTTTGGTCTCTCTAAGCATAGCCGTACGGACAAACTTTTGCTTTCAGGCACTCTGCTTCTGCTCCTTTCTGTCTTCCTCTTCCCCCCTGCCCACAATTATTTCTTTAGCCAAAATGTCAATTGGCATCATGCCGACCCACCAGTACTGTCTCATCTGATGTGTTTCTAAAGCCAGCCACCGATAAACCGAACTTCTTCCGTACCCAAGAGTTTACAATTGCCTCTGCCCACACAAGTGACACAAAAAGCAGAATGAGTCACACTACCCCGGCTAGAAGCAATCTTCACCAGTGTTTCGGCCCGTCAATATTCAGCAACATTCTTGCAGTACTCACTGCTTTTTTGCATGGATGCTTTTGATGTTTCCTAAAGTTCAGTTTGGCATCAATCTCCACCCCTCAGGTATTAGGCGGGCTTGAAACGACCATATATCTACCGACTTCCATCTTCATAGTGTTCTTCTACAGTTCGTTATTAATATCACTTCCGTTTTCTGGTCCGCAAGGTTAGCCTAGCTCTTTTTACTCAAGTCTTTGCTTTTTCCGTTGCGTAGACCTCCATATGGTCTGGGTGGGTTGCTGCAACAATCGTAGCCTCTTTTGGGATCAGAAGACGAAAAATCCCTTTATACGTGAAATTCCATATCAAGTGACCTAGTACCGGGGCCTGTGGCACCCCCGCCGTGACGAAGTAATCTTTGGGGTCCCAGGCTAACCACAGACTTCTCTCTAAAAAGCAATTTCTGACCAGACTTGCAAAATATCCGGGAACAACTATGTTAGCCACAGTTCTAGTTACTGCCGTTGAATGACATTTGACATTCAATCCCAACAAAGCGCAAAAAATCTTGTTAGGTTCACCATCATGTTTATGTTAGCACTCTGAAAAGTCATTGTTGCTTTCGATGATGAGTACTAGTTTGTTATAGATAACTCCCTTATCTCCCCATTGTATCCAACAGACAATTTGACAATTTGACGCGGGATCTCCAGATTGCTTGTTGCGTTTGGGAAGCACCATCAACTTTTGTTTTTTCACTAAGCAAGGAGCATTCCTTCTTTTAGGCACGCCACAAAAAGGTCATTGATAACAATGTCATCCAAACCTTATTCTAGACGATTTTACCATATATTTTCCGCAGCTTTACTGGAAGCATCATTCCCTCATTTGGAGATGAGTAAAACCTCTAGTCTTACCTTCCCCTGATTTTCCTGAGGTTTCTGAGGTGCTTGAGGCTTCCGCATGCTCCTTGAGAGATAAGAGTGAAAAAAAGAGAGTTTGGGCGGCAGCTTCAGCCATTCTCCTCACGTACTTCATTTTTCTGGGAGTTAAGTCCTTCTTTATCTTCGGAGTTTGCCAGCCTGTTGATTCTTTCAACCGTTTGCGCTGCCTTTTCCCCGGTTACTTGTTCCTCGTGTTTTAAACAAGCATAATTTATATCGGCTGGCTTGCCGTTTCACTCCTCGCCTTCACTCTTTATTCATTTTAGACCTTGCCGTACGCCAACCTGGTGTACCTGATGACCCTTATATTCTATTGAATATTCCGGGGTTCCTTGATAAATTCGCAAAGCTAGAAAATTTTAATATCTAGTGCCATAAAGAAGCTTTCGATTTCTTGCAGCATCTTACGTCGTCACTCGGGCAATAAGGCGTCATAGTTTCCTCCTTTCTGGATCGCACTACACTTTCCCCTTTCGGAGTAGTATTTTCATCCACGGAGGCTTGTATCCATATGAGTCCAAAATGTAGCTAGTTCCGGGCGATAAAATGCCATATAAGCCTAGGTTTCGACTATTGCACTGCAATTGTAGAACACCGACGGCTGGAAGTGGGTTTTCGATGCACTGCATCGTAACTTTAATCCTGTTCTGTTCCTCCATGTTTTTTTTTATTGGTATCCTTCCCATAGCCATAAGTCGCATAAGCATGTACTTTCACGTTTGTCTCTGGATGTGTGCATTTGACTGCTCTTAACACATTCGCCGAACATTCCTTATCCTCAAAAAGGGACGCGCCTGGTAGAAGATTTGGCAACTCCCCACAGGATCTAGGAAGTATCTGAAAATATCAAGGAAGTGTGGAGCGAACTTGATTTCGCTTGTCGCAGTGACAGTGGTGACTTCATCTTCGTTACTCTGTCAAAAATTTGTTAATGTAACTGCCTCAACACCAACATCAAATTGAAGCTATTCCGCTTCAATGTTCTCTCTAAGTTACTATATAGGAGGAAAACATGACGACATGACCGCTACTGTTACTTAAAACCTCCAATTTTTCTTTAATCCATGTCTGGGGTATGCCATCGCGGTATTCTGATCCAAAGAAATAATTAACTTGGAACTGAATCGGCGTACGAGCCAGATACTCGTAAACGTGTTGATCAGAAAGTGCAAGTGGCATTGTATGTATCATACATTAAGGAAGGTCAACATCTCTGTTGTGGGTTATGTCACTATTTTGAGTCTATTCTCGTCAATTTCCAATTTTGCACTAATGTTAACCAGTGGGGTTTGGTTAGCCGAATTTCACTGTCTCCATTATCTCTAGGCTTCATTCCTTTTGCTTGTTAACCGCCAACAGGTAGATTTTCGACTTCAAATACTAGTTGGTATTACGCAAAGGACATTAGTTGTCGAGCGCCACTTCCTCCAGCTTACACTAAAGTATGAAGCAGTTTCGATCATTGAAGTTTTAGACCGTTTTGTGTGTTCATTCTCCTAAGTGACACGATTGGAGAACTCGCTGAACCAGAGTGTTATGCTCCAGTTCTATGCTCACAGCAACTCAACCGTTGGTCCCGAAGGGCGTCACAAGATGTGGCTGGAAACGGATCGATGAATATAATGGATTAAAGGGTCTATCTATCGCAACAGGTAATGGTGGGTGTGACGCGCTCGAGCTCCCAAACCTGACAAGTTCACAGTAGTGTGCGTTGTGTCAAAAGAAAATATTCTAGAACGCTAGGGACGCAAGGGCTGCCGGAGATAACAATGATTTCAGAAACGTACAGTGCATCGCGAAAAAGTTTGCATGTGCTCGTAAATCTTTCGATGGTCCTGGGAGAGATGCTAATGGTTGACTGCTCAGGAATTATGGCAAGTAGCTAATGAAGTGGCAGACGCGCTTCATCACAGTTCTTAACCGTATGACATCCGGTGAAATCTCGATCCTGCTATCCAGCTGGAGTAAAGTCGCCGAGTTTGAAGTTCTTTGCACAGTGCTTTTCATCGCTGTTCCTGCAGTCTCTACTTACCTGCTAGTTCTATTTCTACGAAAATCTCAGGAATCCGAAACCATTCTCTGAGAGTGGAAGACAATAGATAAAACCATTCTGAAATGGTTCAAGGAACATCAGGATAGTTCAGTATGCTAAATTTAGATCTCCACTTCACATGCTCTTCACTGATTTCGAGGAGGCTTTTGAGTACTCTACGCACGTATGGTGGTCAAAACCACGTGCTGTACTAAAGTAAAATCCCAGAGGAATTTTAGGTCCAAAGTGGAGTCTACCTGAGTTGTATTTTGCCAACGATACTATTCTTGTTTGTCATCGGTGAAGTTTCCCAAAGGCTCTTACCCGAGGGACGTTAAGGGCTTCAGTGGACTATGACATCTTTGTTCAAATAGGTACATAGACTACTAAGGTGATTTCTGCCGGGTTAATGATAAACGAGAATATAATTAGGATTCTCAGTATGATCGGTCATTGCAATCTTTCTGTTTACATTAGTGGGCAAAACATTACGGGCTTCGATTAGCTTGTGTATCTTGGCAACGCTATTTCTGCTGATTATGGGACTGACCTCGACGTTATCGTAGGGATTAATCTAAATCCACCTGTTTTTGCTCCTATATGGGAACTTCCACTCGAATGCTCCAAGCTTTCGTTAACACCTATATCCGTTGTGTCATCGGTTATTTGTATCTGGTTACACCCCATCACGGACGAAGAGCTGCGTCAGCGTACGGGATTGATACAGATAGATATGTTGGTGAGAAAGCTAAAATGGGTTGGAGCTGTCTTGCAAACTATATCGTGCGTGGGTTTCCCTAGAAATACATATCATAGAATAGTAGAGAGGGAGTTTAAGCTTCCATGGAGAAGGGTGCGTGGAAGGTAAGTGCGGGGATCTGGTGGCGTGATGGTTTGAAACGAATAATGGTTTTGTACCAACCCTGCCCTAATTTTAGTCGGTTGAATGGGTTGACATGCTTGTTCCATCGTGGGAGAAACTCTAATTAAACTAACACTTTTCAAAACACAGCTCTGTATTATTTTATGAAGCCAGTCATGGATATAAACCGTGAGTGGTGCATGAGTATCGATGCAAGATACAAAATAATATCCTTCCTCAAAGGAGGATAATACACTAGAGAAAAAGTTGTATTTAATATCATGTAGCTAGCTACTTAAAAATCATCTGAACTATACTCTGTAGGTGATATCCCTCGCAACTGGTAAGAGCTATGAAAAAAATCGAAGAAAGCCAATGCGTTTATACATTACTGTAATTCTCAGGTTGTAACTCTCAAGGTAGAGCAAAGGTTACTCGATCTCCATCACTTTACTATGTTGGATATCTGTTTTACACAGATAGCTCGTCGCTCTCACCACTGGAATCTGCAATAAACTGTGCAATTTTTTCAAAAAGATTTCTAACTGCTGTGTGTATTCTACAGGTAGTTGACAGCTAAATTTTTCAGCTATAACTATCATGTAAGACATTTTTAAAGCTTCTAGATGTTGAGTCAAACTCTAGTTAGAATATGCTAGAATATGTATGACTGGTTACCTGAAATTCACAACCGGCTTTCGGGGGAGAATCTCAGTTGTGGTGCACTATTTGTAGAACTTTTGTCATCTGATTAAATTATCGCTGTAATATATCTAGATGATGTTCAAATCAGGGCAGATCATTCCAAACTCTCTCGCATTCCCAACAACTGCAGCATGTGATGAATGTTTTAGAGGTAAGGATACAACGTTTAGTTTACTCAACATAGCATTATATGTTTATATTTTTTCTAACAGTGCTTGTATAGACGTTTCAAAGTTTGGTTTGAAATAGAGCTTGAATTTGTTACTGGATTTTTTGTTGTCACATAGTTGATAATTAGCAAATCCCACACCAGTTTTGACAGCAAATGTGGTAACAGTGAATTTAATAACTACACAAAGAGTAGGTAAAAAATATATATCCTAAAACCCAATGTAAGCAAACATGTGAAGGTCGGAACAAAGAGCTTTCATCTCTCATTAGTGATTATATTGTCAAGAAACATCCCGGTTGCCGCGTTATCAAATTAATCAATTTTTAGTCCCCACTTACTCCGTAAGGAGAATTAAATTTCCCACATACCCAGATTACCACCAATTTGGTCGGAAGTAACGAAACCGCAGCCAAAAGTGAAATATAGTGAAATAAGATCCCCTTCGAATTACAACATATAGAACTGAAAACGTCTTACAACTGACAAGAAAGACACGACTAAAAACTCCTACGATATCATCTGCTCCAGCCCTTTGAGAAACACGACACCCCATTTAACTAATTGGATATATTTGATCCTTTTGTTATCAACAACCATCAGACAGATTACATTCCACGAATACGGTATAATCCTGTTGCTGTTATTTCACAAATTGTTCCGAGTCATTGGTTCCCAGGAACAAATACACTCGACTACGATACTTCCCTCTTGGATTCCTTTAACCCTAAGTTCGTCGCGTTGAATATCAACAACAGCCACGTCCATGTCAGCTTTTTCGAACATTCCACTGGGTCGCACGGAGACAGCTTGACATTTTATTTATTGTCGTTGAAAGGTCAAATTGTATACATGTTAATATTTACGATATTATTCCGTGTCAGACCGTCAGAGTTTGTTGAGAAAGGTTTGAACGCTGACTCCTGCTGTACATTGATTTTTCCTCCTTTCCATTGGCAGGCATTGAAATTGCAATAACTCGCCATTTCAAATGTACAACGCAGACTTAAAAGGAAAGCGGAATTGAATTTTTTTTTCTCTTCTTCTGTAGCCTAAGCTTCTTGGGAAGATTCAGCAAGACACGAAAGTCGTACTCAGATAATTGGATGCCAACCGAATCAGCCACATAATCCCATAATGTCTGCTGGTGGTCGCGAAAAGAAATTCAGCTCAGCGTTTCTGGAGAGAAAGTGGTAGTGACTTATTGCTGCTGAAGGAACTGATAATCATCTTAGAAATGTCATTTTTGCAAGTGAGCACGACCAGGCGGCATTAGAGGTGTAGGGTAATACCAACAAAGGGAAACCGTTAGCTTTGCATCAACCAGTACTGATTTGCTCTGTGGATAATGCTCCCCATCCCCAACAAAAACTTTATCAGAATTATCCCTGCTCCATCACCTCCCGTCATACCCATGTCTACGACGACTTCTGGCTCAAAACGTCGTCCACTTCTAGTTCGAAAGCCTGCTTTATTGGAAGCCATCTGTCCTACTACCCTATTCTACTCGCAATAGGTCTAACTGTTGGTCATTATCCTTTATTCGTGACACGGTTCATTAAAGCCGACATAACACCCAAACGTATCTGTGTTCAAGCTCGAATGTTCGTAAGTGGGAAGAACGCAACGAATATGACATATATCCATGAGTATACTAATTAAGAAGCTCTCATTACTCTATGAGATGTATCTTGGTGATATGCGTCCTTAGCCACAAACAAACAAAAGATGTTGCTTCAGATCATTTCGTAACTTTGGCATTCATCTTCTGAAAAGGAAATAATTAGCTTAATATTTTCAGAAAAAAATGAAAGAATAAAATGTTGGAAATTAGCCGAATAAGTAGGAAAATTGAAAAAGTTTACCAACCATTTTCCAGTCGTAAGATAATATTCTTTCCTTCAGATTTTTTTTATATTTGGGACTGTATTTAATGCAGTAACAATTATTTGTCAATATATGGGTGATAATTCACTGATAAATATGTATGGATGCCATTTACTCCTACGTGTGGTATGTGACAATTACGCTTGAATCATGCATAGGCACACAGATAGATGAAAATCTGTTTCCCCTAGCTCCTTTATAGAAAGTCACACTTCCTCTTTTATTGTCTACGTCAAGTGTTTCTAGCACGCTTCAGTTACCGGTCACCCGGGGATAGTGGATCTTAATATATGTTTAATTTGTGACCTATTCACTGCCATTTTTCTGATCAATTGTAGGCAGAAACAATGCTATCGAGATTGTTTAACATTTTCAATTTACCCTGAAAGACTGCAAAAAGGAAAAGTGCAATAACCCGTCAGACTGAGATCCTAATTCCACAACTCGCTGGGGGGGAAGATCTGTCTTCGGCGCTGTCGACACGTTTGTGGAAAGATGTGAAGCTCCATTTGTGTCCTTCGGACTATGTATCATAGCGAACTTCAACAGAAAGGAGAAGAAAAGCGATAACGGAATACACCCCTATTAAACATCGTTTTATAAATTAATATAGCCGGTAGAGTTCATGACAGTTTCCAGTATCATACGTGGAAGAGTTCACCGTGATGCTGTACTTGCAGGTCTGATAAGAAGGTATTTTAAGGGGGTGGAGATTCCCCGGGTGCAGAGTTTCTTCGAGGAGCGTCAATTAAAATTTCAATGGAAAAAATAGATATTTGGGGGTCCGGGAAATTTCCACCCTAGACTAGTATAATTTTCAACCTGAGCCCCGTTTTCCCGCACAATTTTCATCCCGGGGGTTGAATAACATAAAAGAACACAATACCTGAAGCTGTCCCATAGTTGAATGGTATTCTAGCAAACACTTTTCGAGAAGAAGAAATGTGTTCTATAATGGATCTCTTATTCGTTAATGCCACCATTATCCTCCGAGCAGCAGAATATTAGAGTAACACTGCGTGCATTGGTACCCACGATGGAGCATAAAACCTGATAAACGCCTGCTGAACCAGATTTTGTCAGATTTTCCATCAGTCGCGACCTCAGATGGCGGATAAAGGCGTACCTATTGATGTGTAAATATGTGGTCAAGCACTGTTCTGGTACATAGATCAAAATTCTTATCGGAAGTATACCGGAACATGAAAGCACCACTAAAGGCGAGAAAAGTAGAAGGAGGGTTGGAATCCCAGCACCCGCGGTTTTTATGTGTGTCTGAGTTTGTTTAGGATAAACAAACGTGCACTATGTGTTCGGATGGCTCAAGTAGCTAGAGCGCTGGGCGCGGTCAAATCTTACGGGTGGCACAGAGATTTGTTATCGAGACTCGATATCGGATACCAGTCAACTCAGCTGTGAATGAGTACCTGAGTTAAATCAGGGTAAAAAAAAAATCTAAAAGTTTTGGAAAACCGAACGAAAAGTGCGGAAGGGGAACGAAATGCTAGACCAAAATCAGAGAATGTTATAGTAATGGCCCAAAAACATGAGGTCTAAGTATAGTGCACAGATCTCGATGAAGTCGCACCCAGAGAAGAAATCTGTGCTGCGCTAAAAGAACAATTTAGGTTGGAAAAACTGGAAGGAGTTTAACAAAATCATATGGTAGTATTCAAACGGCCATAATGGGACTATCAGTGGAAATTGTTGTCGGTTGGAAAAATTAAAATCAGATATTTTCTTCGTCGTCTGAGTGCGCAAATTTCATTGAAGAGGTACTTCGAGTGCCTCGTATTTGAAAATGCATGCATGGTCCGTTCGATGCAAAAGTTGTGATGAGATAGGCCAAGCGAAAGATGGGATAAATGGTAAATTTCCGGGGGTGGGAAATGCCACGAATTTAGGACGGTCTTGTTTGAAAGGAAAATTGAAATTTATTTGTATAAACCTCAATCATTGCAGTTTCCCTCAGGATTTACTTGGGAAGATTACCTACCAATTTCAGATGGCAATTGCCATCGTAAGTGAAAGACAGAAACCATCGTAGTGGTGTATGGATCATAGATTCGACTGGTGGAGTGGTGATATGGGCATATGGATGCAACTTTTTGTGAGAAAAAATAAGCAGTATATACGTGTATAGTGCCTCACGCATTGTCAGAATGTCCTGGTATGTTGAGGAGGACTGCATCTACAGCAATCACCAAGCAATTATATGCGAACTATGGGAGAAGCCACACGGCAGAGAAGCAGCATAACCGAAGTCATCACCACACATCAGGCTGATCTACAAAAGCGATGGAAGAGTAGACTTTTATAAGGGTGTGGCTGAATTAACTTACTAAAGTCGGTGAGCCCACGAAAAGAACCTCCTTGTGACAGAATGCATCGCCATAGCATGAAAACCCAACTACTGCTAGAATCGTGAACTAGCTAGTTTTCGATCAGCCTACCACCGAACTAGACGAATGGCTTAGGGGGCAGTAGGTAGGATCGATTAGGTGCAAAAAGGGCATGGATATTAGGAAGCCAGTGGAATCTTCAAGTTCATCCAGCGGAGTAAGGTGGAATATTTTAAAAACTGAGGTGAATATATGTGGAGGGGTACCTATAGAATTGTAAAAAGACAAATTTGAAGTCAAACAACTCCACTTTTCCTGTACCCTCTCTTTTCTTAAAAATCATTCAGGGGCTATTCCATGAACAAAGGAAGGACACTAACACCTTGGCGGCAATTCAAGCAATAACCACAAACGAGTTGTCGGAGATGTGCGAAAACATATTGAAAACTCCGGATTGAAAGAAATATCGAGTAGGACCCTTGAGCTTGCGTGAAGTGTTCGATGAGTTGTGTTCGAAGCGTGTATATCCACGGATATTTTCTGTAGTATCGAAGCGCCGAAATTGGTATTGCTGCCTAAAGCTGGTGAACATACAAGTGAATCATCCTCCTATAGACCCATATGTATTCAGGTCACCATGGGGAAAATGTTAAAGTGAGTAATCTACAACAAATTACTTCCAGTCCTTGAGAGCCAAAGGGGCCTTTCAGATCGATAATATAAATTCCAAAAAACCAGATCAACCAATGATGCCATCAAATTGGTTACTGACTTGGCCGAAAATGACATTCATGGAAAGGGTACAATCAGCAAGTATTGCGCGGCTCTGTATTATGACCACTGCTGTGTAATTAACCTTCCAGTTCTAGAGGAGGTCAAGATGGTGAATTATGTCAACAACATAGCGCTGGTTGTGGTTAAAAAGATCTCGAAGATGTAAGCAATCAAAGGGGAGAGATCTAAGGGCAGATGGAAGCAGGACCCCCCAAAAATGGTCGTTGAACATACAAGGTGATTTCTGCGATAGGAACGTAACTAGAGAGAAGTCGCAATCTCACCCAGTTTCTTAAGAGCTGTGAAGGCAAGGGTCAGTAGTTGTTCAAGTTTAAATTGGACACCTCACCTGATTGCCCAAAATATGAAGAGGTCCCGAAGGACACAGCGCATGTATTTCTCCAGTGCCCAAGGCTCACGGAAGAAAGGATAAATCTTAGGGGAAGTGGTGGTGAAAATTTTTTTCGGAGCCGGCATTCCAAGGAATTGGGATGCGATCAAGTCTATGATGGCGGCGATTCGGAGCAAACTGCGAAATGCAGAAGAGGTGAGGAAGGCGTGGTTATGAACGATGCGCGTAGACGAAAGACCTAGCTGAAAGTGGTGGCTCCGCTCCGTGAGTTAATATCTAAGGATGGTTCCAAGAGGCAAAAAATCCCACATAGCGTGTGTCCAATTAAGTGTCTTTTGAAAATTTCCGCCTCTAGGCGCCACAAGCATTGGCAGTGAATCTAATGTTTTACGCAAAACCTTACAGTGTGGTGTGCCAAAAAAGTTAGGGCACGTTGCACTCCGATCCATTTTTCTGCTAGTAACTCCAATCCGTTACTAATTTTTAGCTGGTCACATCCACTTATATGCAGTGCTTTCATGTGTTCTACCTGCGGTTGGCCGGCTGAATATAGTTTGCTTTTCATCGTTCACAGTTCCCACCATCTGGATAAATTTCATGTCGATTGGTATAGCCGTTTCTCAAAAGAGTGCGGACAAACAGACGGGCAATAGGTAAAGTCCTCGAGCGGGTAATCTATAACCGACTATATCCAATAATTGATAATGTCGGTTATTTATCAAATAGAAAGTTTGGCTTCCGAAAGGCTCGGTCAGCGGTGAATGCTACCAAAGTGGTTTTTGAACTAACCGGAAAAACCTACGACTCTCGATATTAAGAATGTGTTGAATTCTGCCGTATAGTGCGCGGCACAAACTCCTAAATATATATTAAATCTAATCTTCAACTACTTCTGATTGCTGAAGCTGCTTTATAATTCGGGGGAAAGGTCGAAGATATGATATAATTGCAACAGTTCTACAGGGGTCTGTTCTGCGTTGTCGTCGGATACAGAGATGACGTTGGAGTGATCTTTTGACCATCGCCTAGTCACATTAATCATTGCAAAAGTTATAGAATGGGTTTCTGTTAGAACGCTACATAATCGGATCATATCAATCTACGGAAAATGTGTGTTCAATTCATATGAAAGCTTAACATTTCGTTTTGTGTAAAACGGGCCTTGGGAGGGTCAGATATTACGAAAAGGTAAATAATCTGAGTTTGGTAAGCAGCCACATAAAAATATATTAGAGTTTACATTGATTTTGTTATACAACCCCCCTAAATCTCAACCAAGAAGGATGTCACTCACTGTGCATGTCTGGGCGTTCACAGTTCCCACCTTGTCACCAAATTTCGTGTCAATCGGTATAGCCGTTTCTGAGAAAAGTGCGTGTGACAGACAGACAGACGGACAGACATACAGACAGACGGACAGCCTGTGAGGAGTGGCCAGGTCTCCCATCAGGCGCGACCCCAGCTGGCGGATTGGGGCATACCTATTGATGTGTAAATATGTGTTCATGCACTTTTTTTTTCTGACTGTGTATGGGCTAGTGTTTGCTCATCTCTGGTGCGCGGACCAAAACGGCTATGGGAAGGATACCCAGAACATAAAACCACCATGGAAGACGAGAGAAGGAGTAAACTTACGGTGCAGGGGCTCGGAACCCCAGCACCGGCGACTTTTGGGAGTGAGCAAGCGGGCTCCCGGCCGTCGATATCCCTCGACCGCAGTGCCTCGGTGGTGGACAACTTGGCCACCTTGGCATATAATGTTACAAGTGATTTGGATCTGGAGAAGGAAGTGTTCAAGCGAAGTACGACCTTACCGAGAACACTAGTAGCAAGAACAGCCAAGGATGAACTAAAGTCGGACCGTTGGACGACGAAAGCTTTGACAACACCCACCGCATATGTTCAAGATGCGCGACAGCAAGAGGTGCTCCAGGAACAAGGCAGAGATCCATTCAGAAGAAGCTCGTCAACTTTGAGATCTCCACCAACGACAAAGACGATAAATGATAAAGTACAGGTCAATAAACGCCAAAAGTGAAGGAGCGTATAAAAGGAGCAACCCTGTCGGGGTTTATAGGGAGCAGAGTCCCGATCCGGAGGAATTACCCTTCACCCAGCTTGGGGCAAAAATATTTGAGCTGTCCGAGTTTATCAAGGACAAGCACAACGTGCACCAAGCCATAAAAAATATGGTTAGGGCTATTAGAGTCCTCTATAATAGATCGAAGATAGAGGAAAGGAATAATAAGGATACGCCGAACCCCGCTGTGCCAACAGTATCACAAGCGACCCAAGTAACACCTAATCGTACTGTTATCGAACCACAGCGACATAAAAGAGTACGTGAAAAAGAGAGGGGATCCTATAAATAATCTGCAGGCGCCTAAGAGAAAAAAAGGTGGACAGGACATTCTAAAAACCAGCACCAACAGCTCAGAAGGAGGAAAGCGTACAGCGAATGAAGGAAAGTCGACCAGCGTTGCGAAGCCCAAAAAGAACGAAAACGATGGATGGACTAAAGTTACCAACAAAAAAGCGAAACGAAAAGCAAAAATCTGAATTCGCCCAGATGCAATTGTTATCTCCAGTAAGGGCAATCTGTCCTACGCGGAGATACTTAAAAAGGTCAAAGCTGATCCCGACCTAAAAGAGCTGAGCGGAAATGTGAACACAATCCGAAGAACCCAGAAAGGAGATCTCATGTTCGAACTGAAAAGATCCAGCGGAGGCAAAACTGATGACTTTCGCACTCAAGTGAAAAACTCACTTGGGAAGAATGCTGCGGTGCGTGCCCAAAAATATGAGATCTATATACAATGTAAGGACCTCGATGAAGTGACATCGAAAGACGAAATTTGCACTGCTCTGAAGGAGCAATTCAAGTTGCAAGACCTTACAGAGGAGTCTGTTGTGAGCCTACGAAAAGCCTATGGTGGCACTCAAACGGCCACAATACGAGTACCAACGGAGGCAGCACAGATGTTGTTAGCTGCCGGAAAGGTTCGGATTGGATGGGTTGTTTGCCGTTTAAGAGAACAAACTTCACTAAAGAGCTGCTTTAAATGCCTCACGTTTGGGCACTTCACGAAGGCATGCACCAGCAGCATTGATCGGTCCGATCGATGCAGAAGGTGTGGGGAGAAAGGCCATGTTGCCAGAGAGTGTAATAGGGACCCCAAATGCCTATTATGCGAAGCAAAAGAGGACAAGATAACCGGCACATTGCCGGAGGTGGCAAATGTCCAGAATTTAGGAAGGCATTCACTGCAATGAGAAAATGAGGTTTATGCAAATAAACCTCAATCATTACAGGGTCGTTCAGGATTTACTTGATCAGACCACGTTCGAATCTGAGATGGAAGTTGCCATCATAAGTGAACCGTATGGAAACTGTCACGGTGGCATATGGGTCACAGATTTTACTGGTAGAGCGGCGATATGGGCTTGCGGTCGACAGGCCATACAATATACTGTGTGGGCGAAAATAAGTGGTGTATATGTATACAGCTGCTACACCCCACCAAGTTTGACAGTGTCTGAATTCGAGCAAATGCATGATAATCTTGTTCTCGATGCAAGAGGACGGAGTCCAAAGGTGATTGCTGGTGATTTCAATGCTTGGGCCCTAGAGTGAGGTAGCAGAGAATCAAATGCTAAGGTCCGTCAGCGAACGCTACACCCACAGCGATCACCGGGCAATCTTCTTTGAGACATGTGTCGAGCCACAGGGCAAAGAGCCATCATGCCCGAAACCGAAAAAGATTTCAGGCTGGTCTGCAAAATCTTTGGATGAGCAGACCTTCATAGAGGTGTGGTTAGATCAACCTGATAATGCGGGCGCCTCTACGGAAAGAGCCGTCCATCTAGCTCAATGCATCGCCGAAGCATGTGACGCGTCCATGCCTAAGAGGTGCTCATTCGCCAGTAGAAGACCAAACTACTGGTGGAATGATGAACTGACCGGCCTTCGATCAGCCTGCCACCGAGCCAGAAGAGCGGCTCAGAGAGCGGTAGGTAGAGTCGATCAGGGGCAAAAAGAGGCCGCCTATAAAGCAGCCCGCAAAACCCTCAAGCTCGCCATTCTGCAAAGCAAGAGGAAATGCTTTAAGGAGCTCAGAAGCGGGCATAAACCCGTGGGGGAGTGCTTATATCATCGTAATGGGACGACTCGGAGGCCGTTCCTCTCCGCAGATCACGTGCTCCACCCTCTAGCTGAAAATCATCCAGGGGTTATTCCCCCAGCAAGAGGAGAGCACCGACGTATTCCAACCATCTCTGAATGTGACGGCAATTCCTCCAGTCACCAGAGACGAACTGCTGGGACCCATATGTCTTTTGGACACGGTGGGGAAAATGTTAGAGAGGGTAATCTATAATAGATTACTCCCGGTAGTTGAGAGCAAAGGCGGCCTTTCAGATCGGCAGTATGGGTTCCGTAAAGCCAGATCAACCATTGATGCCATCAAATTGGTTACTGGCTTGGCCGAAGATGCAATCCACGGAAAGGGTAGTACCAGCAAATATTGCGTGGTTGTAACCCTGGACGTGAAAAATGCATTCAATTCGCCCAATTGGAATCTAATCCGGAAATCCCTAGCGAAGGTTGGTATTCCCAACTATATCGCCGCAATTGTCGATAGTTATTTAACTGAAAGGAGGCTCTGGTACGACCCTGATGACGGACCGCAGGAGTACGTCGTTTCCGCGGGTGTCCCGCAGGGCTCCGTATTGGGCCCACTACTGTGGAACATCATGTACAACGATGTACTTAATCTTCCCCTTCCGGAGGAAGCCACAGTGGTGGGTTACGCTGACGACATTGCACTATTGTTGTCGCAAAGCATCTCGAAGATGCTGAGTTATACTCAAGCAAAGCAATCAGTGCTGTTAAAAGTTGGCAAAAGAGCTCAGGTCTGACACTGGCAGAGGAAAAAACAGAAGCGGTCCTCATCACGAAGCGCCGGAAGAGAAACTATGCCTGTATAAGAATCGGGAATCATATCATCACTTCCAAGCCGACCATCAAATACTTGGGGGTGGTGATGGACAGGAAGCTCAGCTATAAGCAACACGTGCAGTATGTTTGCGATAGATCGTCCACTGCTAGTATGGCCCTGGCGAGGATGATGCCGAATGTGGGTGGGCCACGGCATACTTCTAGGTTGCTTATAGCTAGGGTGGTGACCTCAATCATGCTCTATACGACCCCAGTTTGGAGGGAGGCACTGCAGATGTCACTTAACAAACTGACTGCAGTATGCAGGAGGACAGCCTTGAGGGTATGCTCTGCCTTAAGGACTGTCTCAGATGATGCAGCATTCGTCATCTCTGGAATGATGCCGATTGACATCTTGGCAGATGAGATGGCGAATATATACAATGCGAAGCCAACCTCTCCCTTATTGCAGACGAAGAACACTGAGAGAGAGAGATCCATAAATGGATGGCAAGAGCGGTGAGAACGCCCGGGAAAAGGTCGGTGGACTCACAGGCTCATTCCTGCCATCAAGGAGTAGTTGAAGAGACGACACTGTGAGATTAATTATAATCTCAACCAGTTTTTCACGGGATATGGAGGATATCTCCAATACCTTCACAGGCTTAAATTGGAGACCTCACCCGACTACCCAAATTGTGATGGAGTCCCAGAGGACCCGAGCATGTATTCTTCCACTGTCCGAGATTTGTGGAGGGAGGAATCTAGAGGAGACTCTAGGAGAGGTGCTGGTACCAGAAAATCTGGTGCCGAAAATGCTAGCACATCAAGAGAATTGGGATGCAGTCAACTCTATTGCATCTATTCAAGATAAATTGCGAAAGGCAGAGGAAAGAAGAAAAGCGCGGTCACGTGCGCCCCGTGTGGAAGAAAGGTGACAAAGCTAGAGTGAGCTGACTCCGCCCCGTGTTGTAATACCTTATGGTGGTTCCGCGGGGCAGGGAGAGAGTCGGGGGTGGTTTTAGTGGGTAAAAATCCCACACGCTGGTGTGTCCAGACCAGTGTCTTATGAAGATTTCCACCTCCTCAAAAAAAGACAGACAGACAGACATTGAACCGATTTTATAATAATAAGATTTTGTTTTGTTTTGTTTAGCTTACGCAGAGGTATTCAGCTGCAAGTAGCATGCTATGTTCTCACCTTCCGAGTTGTTTCAGCAAATTATTTATTATTATTTATTTCTAATTTCTTTTCAACATTACATTATATCATAATTATAGCTAGAAATACACCTCCAAATTATCTAGTAGCGAATATGCAGTACTTGCTTGTGTAGGCGCACTCCTACAATTTTGAGATGCTTGTGCGGTCACTATTCCTTCTTTGTAACTCCGTCTTCGGTTTGTATATAGCAAAATGTATCTGACTTGCAGTTTATTAGTTTTAGAGTAAGACCAACCAAAAGATCAACTTCGCGCGAAATCAAAACGATTACGGTCACAAATAAAACAAAAAATTTTGATTCAATATTTTATGAAATGTTCACCCTGGCCAATCAGTAAATTTTTATAAATATTCAACGAAATCCGGGCAACATTGAACAACTCAATTTATTGAAAAGGTCATAAGTTTCGTAACAGAAGTTGGACCATTTACAAATTTCTGTGCCCGAATACCAACCGGATGACTATTTTACACGGCAAACCTTCACGTTGGATACCAAACAAATGACTTTAATTCCATATCCAAACTTTTGATTTAATTCCTGCTGTTGTCAGTTGGTTATTCTCGCCAGATTAACTGAAATAATCAATTTCCATCCCTCTACATAATATAAATCAAGAACATTTTTCTCCCAAAATTGACCGGGATCCTAGCAAAACATAATGTACAGCTGTCGCCCCTTACAAGGACTCAATGTGGTAGTTACACGTATAATCTCATCCTTCAATAAAAACAGAAATCCCGTTGAAATTCGACGCGGAGCGCATTAATAGTTACGATGGATAATAAATGTCGTCCTCAGGTTTTCGTCACCAAACCTGACTCAGCGCGCTTTCAAGGGATGGCAATTACTGCCCGATGTTTCACCGTCATCGTTCCCTTGATTCTGGCTCGTAATCGTGCTCGTAGTCGTAATCCTTTTGTCCTGTCAGAGAAATTCGTAAAAAGGAAAAGGTCAGCAATGTTCCGAAAACTGATGTAAATGACATTTTGTTTGTGCTCTGAAAGCCTTCAGCTCTCATCTACCACTTAAAGGGCTGGACTTATTGAATCTCTGGCAAACAAACACATGGTAAAATTGGATTTCGGCTGTGATACAAACGCCGGTCATGCTCTCGTACTTTGACCTTTTTTAGTTTCATTTACCATTTTTTCCAGAACTTTCCAAAATCGGCTGTAAAGTTCTGCGCCAATATACTGTTTATAGTACTTTTAGAGAGAAGTTTTTTTCATGGAAAGTCAAATAAAAGTGGAGTGAAAGTACAATAGGAGTTTCAGGAGGAAAAACTGCTTATGGCATAAACTCCATTCCCGGAAAATATATTCAAATTCTATGAATAATATTCAGGAAACTCTACCTTTAAATCTTGTATTGGCACAGACAGGTAAACAGTCTAGAAAAAGGGATGACAAGCTAAAGCTGGTGGCCAGAAATATCTGCCCCTGGTCCTTGCTTTGTTAATCTTGGAGGCCTTTTTATTTTATGCATCCAACTGAAGAATCGTCAAAATTTTGGCGACATATTAATTACGCTTTATTGAGGAAATGGTACAATCTTCCTTTATAATTCAGCGAAGGTTAGTTAGCCTCAAGTGACTTTGTCTGCTTTTGATTAGTTAAGAAAGAGATTGATGAAATTAAATAAAGATATCTTTTCATCTCTAAGAGTTAAAATAACTAATGCCAGAATGGACGCAGCACAGTAATTTGGAAGATGCCTGTAATTGACATGTAACAGTTGAATCGCCTTAAGTAAGTAGCACCGATGTTTACGAAGAGATGTAGTGATGTCAACGTTGCTGAAAACAGTGCTCGTGACAGCCAGATAGGCAGACAGACCTGTGAGGAGTTGGCAGTTCTTCAATCAGGCTAAATCGCAGGTCGCGAATAGGAGCAAACTTATTAATGTGTAAATTTGTGTTCATGTACTTTTTCAAGGTTTTGTGCAAACACAAAACCTTATTAAAATCGATTTACTGTCTATCTGTCTGTCCTTCACACGCATTTTTCTCGGAGGCGATTAGAGCGATTGACACCAAATTTGGGAAAAAGGTGGGAACAGTGAACGCTCACGCATACAGTGAGTTACATCCTTTCACATCGAATTTAAGGGGGGTCCCCATACATTTTATATCATATCAATCAAATCAAATATATCATGTGGGGTATCAAATTAAAGGTCTCGGTTAGTACTTTCCGAAGCCGGTCTTAGTTTTGACATTTGTTGGAAAGGTTGGGAGTGCGGGGGTTGAAAGTGATCATTCCTTTAAGGGGGTCATTCTCGGAAACGACCCAACTGTATGGCCACTATATGGTGCCTGGGCTCCGAAATACCTTCCATACTGATACCTGTAAAAATAAAGTTAATAATAATAATAATAATTTTTAGTAATTGGTTGCAAAACCGCCCTTAAGTTCATCCTAGCACTACGATATTTCCAACAATATAGGGTATAACATAGAGCATGATCCCACCAAGCTTGGTGGAAATCGCACTATTACTAACAAAGTTTTAATACGTCAAATTTGTCGCTTCTTTGCAAATTCAAGACTATGAATGTCAATATCATCTGAAAGTGGATATTCTCTCATAATATATGCACACATTACGTGCTTCGTACTAAGAAATCTGCAAAACCTTTTATCTGAAGCGTCCAGCTTCCGGTTTCCCGACTTGTTTCAGACTATGCATGGGCTAGTGTTTGCCCGTCTCTGATGCGTGAGCCAAAATGGCTATATGAAGGATAATAGTTCTAATCATTGATGCAACAATCCAGCCTTGGAGTGTGTTAGAGTACCTCATTCAAGACCGTAACGATACACTACAAGATTCGGAACCACAGTATCGGTGGCTTTGAGAGTGAACAAGCGGGTTGTCGGTCGTCGTCGTCGTAGCATCTGATGCTACAAATCATTTAGATAGACTTTGAGAACTCCATTAATACTAAAGATCCTTATTGAATATCAACGGTGAAGGACTATTTAAAAAGAATAATCCGGTCAGAACTCATGGAGATCTAAAGGAATTATCCATCAGATAGCTTGGTGCAAAAACATTTGAGCAGTCCGAGTTTATCAAGGTCAACTGCAACGTGCACCAAGCTGTACAAAAATATGGCAAGAGCTATTAGAGTTTTCTAAACAAATCGCAGTAGAAAGAACAAAATTCCAAAGATAAGTCGAAATTCGCTGCCCCAATAGTGTCACAGGCGAAGCAAGTGACACCTATTCATATTGCCACCAACTTTCCACCAGTTCTCAGTTATAAACAACACGTGCAGTAACTTCCCACGAACAAGGAGGGGGGGGGGGGGGGTGGCCGTGTTAGTAACTACTACACAAAAAATGTAGATGGGCGATCCACTACTATGAGAACTGCATAATTTGCCAATACACGCTCAAGCTTATGCTGATGACCTGGTTATGCTTGCTGTTGATCAGGATCTTAGAACGCTGTGTAGAAATATTTGGCCGGCCGTTGATTTGATAGACAGTTGGTGAATCAGGCATGGACTTTTGATTAATCTAAATAGAACCGCAAAGGTATTAGTTACAAAAAGAAGAAAACTGGATGGACTTTGCCTCCCCGAGATGAGGGGTTCAACTGTTGAACTCTCCGAAGAAATGAAATATATGGGAGTCAATCTAGGCAAAAACTTCTCTGGAACAAACATTTAGGATTGAAACGAGGTCTCACAACCTATGGGCATAGGGACATAGGGACTCAGGCCTCACGTGGTAGTGTGGATATATGTTGATAACATTAAGCCAATATTCACACATGCATCCGTATTGTCGTGGGTTAAAGTGAAAGAAAAGGGTTTTCGCTGTAAACTACTCGCACTGTCAAGAACTGTGATTCTGAGGGTTACCGTTAATAGAAGAATGTGTGTTAGTTATACGGAAGTCTTCTACACCGATGGCTCAAAAACAGGGAAGGAATCTGGAGCGGAAGTGTACCTCTCGAATAAAAACGAGAAGTGGGTTTTTCCTTTGGGGCAATGTGCAACGGTTTTTTCAGGCTGAAATATAAGCGATTCTAAAGGCGGCAAGGTGTCCTGATAGCTGAGTGGTTAGAGCGCAAGGCTGTCGTATGGAAGGTCGCGGTCCAAATCTGACTGGTGGCAGTGGAATTTGTATCGTGATTTGACGTCGGATACCAGTCGACTCAACTGTGAATGAGTACTTGAGACAAATCAGGGTAATAATCTCGGGCGAGCGCAATGCTGACCATATTGCCTCCTAGTGTACCGTTACGGTTTTGAATGAAGTGCTCTAACACACTTCAAGGCCCTGATCCAACATGGATTGTTGCGCCAACGGTTATTATTAAAGGCGGCAAATTGGGTGATTGGCGATTGAAAAGCTGACGCATCGCAATCTGCAGTGATAGCTAGGCTGCATTGCACCAATATAGTCGGTCGGGTTGATTATAGTTCACTTTAGATGCACAGTAAGCAAATTTTCCGACTACTATGCGATAGTCAGATTGCGGAGACGTTCGTATTGAATTTTGCGGCCGACGTTCTGCTTCCCGGCGAGTATACGCATCAAATAGTGATCCATTCCTAGGCCGAGGTCAGCGTCTCCCCTGTTACGAATATTTAGAGGGAAACTCCTAAATCAGTTAGTCGAAATTCGATTGGCTTTGTATCAGGTGTTTGAAGAGTGTGCCGTAATATATATCTATGAGGAGAGAGTGAAAGCTGCGGAGTCTACAAATCATTCATCGTTGTTGTTAGGATCACCAACACTATGTTTCCCCATCAATGCCTGAGCGAGGTATCATTTTGGCATTAGGAACACCCATCAGACGTAACCTTCAGGAAACCTACCTTACACTGCTTTAAGTTGCTCATAGAAACCATCACGCAATGAAGTTACCGCTCCCATTTTATGAATGTGTGCCTTATGCAAGTCACCCGCTACCACTAGGTTTTCCAGAGTAGAAAAGTACCGTAGCGCTAGGAAGTATTCTCCAGAGTCCAAACAACACATTTCGTTCGGAATATCCAGTTGATATCAAGGGAATTTTCGCTCAAACAGGAGAATGCAGATATTCTGACTTTAATAGTAATGAAGATGAAGGCTCATTGTGTAACGTTTTGAAATTTCATTTCATTTCAAATGCGAGACATTGTTAATGACAGCGAACTATCCAGATCGAATTCCTGAAATCTAAAATCTCCGGCTTTCACTCGCAGCCTCGACCCCATTATATACTGGTACCATTGACAGTAAGTGATCTGCCTTATAACATACTATGATTATGTCTAAAGCTTCGTCCAATTGGAGTAAGTAGTTACTAGCATGATTTATTTAGTGTTCTCCCATGGTATTTACATAGGATGCTCATACAAGCCCAGGTAAAGGGGGGTTTGAAGCAACGTACTTTGCAATATCCTGAGTAAGGATAAGCATAAAAATAAAATGAAAAGTTACTCCATTATACTAAATCCTACCTGATATGACTTGGTGACAGTCCCAACAACAGGACAACCAAGGACACGCACTCAAAGTTTTTAAAAAAGTGATATTGAAAGTTGAATAAAAAGCCTCAAGTGCAGCTAGGGTGTTAACATCAGAAAATGCCCTGGTTCTATTGAGACATCAGCCAACGATCGCTTTAGGATGTAATTAAATTATCCAAAGTCAAATAGATTGCTGTTTGCACGCTTCTCACTGGAAAGATGGAGGAATTTATATGAACCTTTCGGAATCGCATCCAAGCGCAAGAGAGAAACTCAACGATAATGAGATCCACTAAAAGACATGGGCCAAAAGAGCTCCGCAAAACTCCCAAAATTCGCCGAAACAAGAGTTGGGGTCACTCTGGGGAAAAAAACTTTTGCTTGGAGCCAAAGTTGTTCAGCGATCGAAAATCATCACAGACAACCAGAGTGCTGCCCGCATGCTCATGAAATCATTATGCAGTACAAGGACTTAGACTGGGTCACTTGTAAGGCACAATTCTGCACTATAGTTCAAGCTGCACGACTTAAGGAGGCATTCCATATAAGTCTCAGAAACACCCAGAGAGGCTGCGGGTATGTTGCTCCACGTTGTGAAGATCCGCATTTGATGAGTAGCTTGTCACCTTAGGGAGTAGATCTCGTTGAAGAAATCCTTCAAGTGTATATTGTATGGACATCTGTCAATCAACCGTACTTGCGCATCAGTCTGATCACTGCAGATAGTGCGGAAAAAGGGTTACATTGTCCGGAAATGTTGCAAGGATCACAAATGCATTCTGTAAAATAGAGAAGATGATCTGCACAAATAATAATATAAATAAATCTCAACCACTGCAGGGTCGCTGAAGACTTGCTTTCGCACACTACCTAGGAATCGGACGTGCAAGTGACTATAATAAATGAATCCTATGGAAACCGTAACAATAATCTATGCATAGCCAATCCAAAATGTAAGGCAACTTCGTGGGCATGCGGTGATCAAACCATACAAGAATAAGTAGGAATAAGCATAGTTGCTAGGCTCCTTCAAGTCAGGCTTTGGCTGAATTTCTAAACATATTGGGCGGGTAGATCTTGAATGCGAAAGGACTGAAACCAAAAGTCAGTGCCGTTGACTTCAATGCATGGGCCAAACAGTGATGATTACCAGGGAGTCGTCATTGACCTGAAGGTAAAGGTAAAGTTGTTGGGGAGGTGCCTGTTCAGGAGAGTCCAGAGAACTTTCGATTTGGCTGTAATACCCCCAGTAACGACAAAAGAAGTACTGGAGATTTGCTGTAGACTGAAAGGCAGCAAAGTAGCAGGCATCGACGTCATATCAAACATGGGATCGGATCTTTCCTGAGAAAAACTAGTGTTGTAATCTAAAGCTGAAAACCTCTTGGGGGAACTGCGGGCAAAAAAAATTGAATGATAGAATGATATGTAACATTTTTCTTCGCACTGCAGAAACACTGGGAGGTCTATCAAAGTATTTAACTGGATCAACCATCGACGTGATCAAACTGATTTAACTGAAAGTGTGATGCACGGAAAGAATAGTACTACCAAGAATTGCGCAATAATTAGCTTTCATGTGCAAAATGCATTTAAATGTACATGCAGCAACAATTGAAACCTTATAAGAAGGTACGTACCTAGTTATTTAACGGTGCTTGAATAGGAAGAAGGTTTTAATACGGTACAGACAATGGATCCAGGGAACACATTTCCTCTGCACAGGGATCGCTGCTGAGACTACTATTGTAGAATGTGGGACACCATGTTCGTGTCCAATGATGTCCTCAGTGTTCCAGTTGCTGGCGAGGACACAATAGCACATTGTTGTTGGAAAAGGTCTAACGAATGTGGATTGGTATTCGTCTGAAGCAATTATTGCTATGAAATTGTCGCTGAAAGATGCAGATCTTGCACCCGCAGTGGACAAAACAAAACAAGCGACTTTTCGCATCAGAATAGGATGCCAAACATTGAAGTCTGGCAATGCACCATTAGCCTGTTTGTAGTGGTGGCCCCTAAACTGTTCCATGCAGCGCCAGTTTGCTGGTTGCTTTCCACAAGCAATATTCAAAAGGTGAGCGCGTTGTTTATGAGGATCTAGTTAGAATAAGCCGTGGCTTTAGAGCCATCTCAGATGAAGCGGCCCAAGCGGTAGCGGAATGATGCGGATCGACAACGCGGAGAGAGAGGAAACGCTGAGTAGGCGGCAACGACGGTGGGAACGGGCGAAAAAATGGCACATTTATTGCCAATGAAATGCACTATCAGCTCACGTAATCTCTCACGGGACATGGCGGATACCGTGAACATCTACATAGGTTTAAATTGAACAGCTCAACTAACATATCTACCATGAGATGTAATACTTTGCGGCGGTTCCATAGAATAGAGGGCAAGAGTTAGAGAGAACATATGCAACAGTTTTGTTTAAGGATTTGAGGAAGTTCTGAGTTCGCCGTCATGTTTATGGTGAAAGGGACAATCGGAAAAAAACTTATATCGATTTTTTCTGGTCGAACTCTCTATTCTGGACTATAGCCCAAATTTTTATTAAAACTATACGACTGGCGGTTTTGTCCAAGGCAGAGGCAATTCGCCAGATGCTGCTTCTCCTTGCCCTGTAAAAAGTCTTTACTAGATGCTGCTTGCCCGCTTAAGGGGTTAGGGGTAGTCAGAGGCCCGAAAACATGATGATTTTCAAGAATTTTTTTTTCTAGTTCATTGCTTTATTTTACAAAAATAAAAACATAGCTTTAATACATGTTTCGACTTGACTTCACCAAAATTTAAAAAAAAAAAATTAATAATTTGAAAAGTTATCGCTGTTTGTGTGGAGCCCGTTCCTCCAGAAGTCCCTTGCGGTGATCATCACAAGTCCTTGGAGATTCATCTGAATTCAATCGGATAAGAGAAATTCGTTTCATTAATAGATAATCTTGTGCCTGATCGAAGCTTTTCTTTTTTTTTTCAAAATTAACAAAATGGCGGCCTCAGGAAATTTTTTTCAGATTTTCGAGAAAAAAACCGACAGTTAATTGTTAAAAAAAAATCGAAATTTATGAAAGAAAAAAAATCCTTCGATCAGGCACGAGTTTTTTATGTTTTCCATAAGCAGTATAAATTTTATTGAAATCTACCGAGCGGTTTTTAAGTTACAGTGATCACCAGTTCAAAAAACATAGTTTTGAGAAAAACGCATTTAAAGTTTTGCTATTGCTTTATGTAGAGTTATACAAATTATTTATTTACTTACACTGTGTCATCTATTCCTGGGCCATATATATTTTCAGAACTTCGAAGTTGTCTTGAAACCTTTCTACAATCACGTCCCATGGTAAATCACTTGAAAAATAATTTATTTTAACACAAAACTATCGACTATCGACTGCAGCTGCTGCTAGCTACCTGCTCTCGAACGCTCCGTAGCGCCCAAGCGCCCTTTGTTAATTGTTGAATGTCTCGAAAAGAATTTGTCGGATTCACTTTAAATTTTCACAAAATATTTTTAAAATATTATACTTTAAGAATATGCAAAAAAAAAAAAATCAATTTTTTGAAAATTCTGACTACCCCTAACCCCTTAAATTTAATTCATAAAAGACATGAGTATGAATTATATTGATGACGAAAACCGCCTAAGAAATTCAGGCCTAAAAACAAAACAAAACCTAATTAAAATCGGTTTACTGTCTGTCTGTCTGTCCGTCTGCCTGTCTGTCTGTCTGTCCGTCACACGCATTTTTCTCGGAGACGGTTATAGCGATTGACACCAAATTTGGTAGAAAGGTGGGAACTGTGAACGCTCACGCATATAGTGAGCTACATCCTTTTACGACGAATTTAAGGGGGAACCCCATACATGCAAAAGGAGGGTGTAAATTTTTTTTTCATCAAATATAGTCATGTGGGGTATCAAATTAAAGGTCTTGGTTAGTACTTTTCGAAGCCGGTCTTAGTTTTGACTTTCGTTGAAAAGATGGGGAGTGCGGGGGTTTGAAAGTGGTCATTTTTTTAAGGAACCCATTCTCAGGAACTACCCAACCGAAAAATCTAGAAAAAATCAGGGGGCTGCCACTGTATGGTGCCTAGGCTCCGAAATACCCTCCATAACGATACCTGTTCAAATAAAGTTAATAATAGTATATTACTTTAATTTTTAGTAATTGACATGAAAACCCCCCTTAAGTTCACCCTAGAATCACAAAATTTTGCAGCAATGTAGGCTACAGTATAGATCATGATCCTGCCAAATTTGGTGAAAATCGCACTATTACTAACAAAGTTATACTAGGTGAAATCTGTCGCTCCTCTGCAAATTCAAGACTATGAATGTCAATATCACTTGAAAGTGGATATTTTCATGCTAATGGGACAAATGTACACCCAAATCTCTTTATAAAAGAAATACACAAAACCTTTCATACCTGAAGCGTGAAACTTCCGGTTTCCCGACTTGTTTTAGGATTTGAGGGAGTCATGGGTCCTCCACCCACTAGATTGTGAACCAGACTAACTGGAAAAACACTTAGTAACCAATCCGGTCACCCTACTCCCAGAGGAAATATGAGGCAGCGCCTGCGGAGCTGCCTCTACCCTATTCTAAAAAGACTGTAGCGCCACCATATTTTGACTTCCATTATAAGTGTGACTCTTTGGACCGTTATATACCCTCACATGAATAAATTGAGAAACAGGCGTCAAATTTCAACTCCAATTTCAAATTTCATTAGTTTTGAATATTTCATTCTTACTTATTTCCCTAAAATTTCCACCCTCCTGTTACTCTATCCCCCTTAAATTTATCGCTGCATTCTGTTTTTTCTACTTGACTCTTTTCTAAAAAACACCATTCAGTCCTTGTGTTGATTTTGTGCACAAACACTTGAATCCAAAAGCATTGTCCTGACATAATAAGAAAAGGAATTGTTGCCGACGCTCGTAAACTACGAACGAGCTAGAACCTGAGATCTGCTTTTTATGCTTCAAGTTGTTGGGTAAATTACCTTCGACGGATTAGTTGGACTCGTAACTTTGAACTTGACTGGTCCTGATGGGGGTAGTGACGGACGATGGGGATTTCATGCAATTTGAGCGATAGTTGTTTTATGACTATGTTTAGGGACGGACGCAAGGATCAGATAAATGCCTCTGGAGAACGACAAGCTGTTTGAATTGCATCTTGGAGCTAAGTAGCACTAAAGTCACTGATAAAGACTTTACGTTACGTATGCATATATGTGTATATGTGTGGTAGTTCTTCAACGAAATGCAGAATTTCAGGAATGGCTCACTATGGTACTAGCATGATAGCCACCTACTTACGTGAGTGGAAATTTATCCCATTGAAATTGTGGTACAAAATTGCAAACACGTCGACATAGCATGCTGGAAAGTTGATTAATAGTAGAAATCATATTATAATTCTACCTTCGAGTTCCGTCCTCTTCAAATGAGAGCGAATTTAATTCCATGTAAACTGTTATTGAGAATCCTGAAAATAATACCGCAACCATGGCTGAGTACTCTACATTTCTCGTAATACCATCGACGATGCTTAATTATACCATCCCTAATATGGGCAAAATGCAAACCAAAATCTGATTACAAATGAGTGACCAAAGGATTTATTTCTGAATGTTGCAGACAACTTACTGTAGGAGAAGTTTTGAAGGAGAATTTGGCTTTTTCTGTTTGGCTCTTTGGGGTGTTTTGAAGTAATCGGATATATGTGTTATTGACCTGACTTCCATTTTCAAAGAGAAAAGTAAATTTACAGATTTTCAATTTCCGCGTCACTGAAAGCCTTAAAAAATCTTCCGAATTATTTTCAGCCCTTTTAAAGTTCATTGAAAATATGTATGAATGGCATTCACTTCGGAACTAAACGTAGCGCGATCGAAAAAGGAGTATAATCATTGAAGACCCGACTGTCCCGAAAATCCAGCGTCTTATTTTTAACTACCGGAAGCACTGTCCGAAAGAGAACACCAAGGGATATCTTGCGGCACCATTGGCGATAATTGAACGAGCAATGGATATTCTCCGCAACGAATGATGAGATCTAATAGCTAAACTATCTTTGTTCCGATCATTCGTACTTCACAAAAAGTTTTTTTCGATACTGTAAGGCACAACCATTTCAAATAGAGAGACGACATAATTCAGTGACTTAACAGTTCCGAGGGAACTTGGAAGAAGTCAGGTGCGTCAGCTGCAACATCGAACAATTAAAACACCACAGTAGTTCCCGCATCATTACGGCATTCGTTAAACAACAGTAATGTCAGATATGTGCGGCTACGCCGAGATCATCAACCTATCTGGCAAAGCACGACAGGTCAATCAGGACAGGGATGCACGACAACGACGTCTCGACAGTCGATGATGGAGGGCAATATCATTCTTGGCTAACTGACATAACAATCAACAACTAGAACCGCCTCATTTATATCCACATAGAAACTATATGATATTACTAAAGAACGTTTCCTTGGCTCAATCAATTTTTAACTGAATCGGGAAGGATTGGACCGTACAACCGGATGAAAAATCTCGACAGAACCAGTCATACTCTCAAGCACTATCCAAACCATCGATTCATAGCATCCCTCGAACGGCAGTTCCAAGCATTAGAGACCATGAAGCACCGTTTTAAAATAAATCAACATTCCACTTGTCAACTACATAGGTATCTATAAAGCATTACTCAGCTCTTACCAGCAAGAATTGCAACGAGTCGCACCGACCCCGCTCGTACGACAAATTCAAAAATTGAACCCGAGAAGCCCCCCTCGCCAGAACTAAAGGACTGAAACTTTGCCTGAATTGTTTACGTGTTTAAAGTGTATCAGAAAACATCCTACGCTATTACATTTTGACCCTCCCAATTGAGCCAACATCAGCATCGAAAACCAACCAACCAACAATATCAAACCGCTCTGGTCAAACGGGAAGCATAAAGATACGAGATTACAACTTTGAGACCGTTGATAATTTCTCCTATCTAGGGTCGAAAATCCTTCGAAGAATTACTACTTGACGATGGACGATTCCGCAGCCTACATAACGACAAAATCTATGAGCGATACCATAACCGTCCGGTGGTGGATAAAATCCGGCTCAATAGGTTAGACCCTGCCAAAGATAGAGCGATGGCGTAGGTCAGGACGCCAGACAGCTTTTAGGGATATCGAATTGGTGGACTTCGACGCAAAACCGGCATGTCTGGAATTCCTTATTAAGGCAGGCCTAGACCGGATACCGGTTGTTGCGCGGTTGATGATGATGAATTGAGGCATCACTAATGCGAATGTAATTGCAAAATTTTTCCCAGTGTGGGCTGGCATCGACTACAGGTACAGGGAAAATATCTTCGCAGGCATATGATGTTGTCACCAAAATAAGGAAGTTGGAAGGTCAACCAGTTGAACTGAGAGCCGTTCCCAGATCACCATCGTAAATGAAATCGCCGTAACCAAAGTGGGACTGCCTCTTGTAAAACGCAACATATGCATTCAAAACTTATGTGGAGTTAGAGGAGGTATACCCGGTCCTGACTATATCAGTCCTCTCCCTTGCGCACGATGGAAATTATCATTCAAAACAGAAACAAAGACTCATAAAACCGACGAAACATCAAGGAAGGAGAAAGAGTTTACTGCGTTTGGGGGCAGCACCCAATGAAAGAGGCGCGAGGACTGAAATACCCGACGAAACTTCAGGACGTGCAAGCAAAAAGGAAGCTATGTAAACTGGTTCAGCTGCCGGCGCAAGGAAGGAAACTCCAGTGCCTTGCAGCGTCGCTGTTCCGTTTTGTAACGTCGGTGTTCCGGAAGAAGGTCAGTAAAAATCGCTGGACCTGAGCAGCTGAATTTGGACACGAACCGAGTGTCTTTACTAGAGCGGAAAGGAAAACCGCGGCAGTTTCGAAGCGTGTGAGGTGAAAAACGGGGTGATGAAACTGGAACAACTACTGCTCCTTCTACAAGGGAACATGGGCAGCAGCGAAAGACTCGCGTAAATCAGAAACAGCCACGATTCCCGCAGGCAGCCCACTGCAAAGCGAACTGGAAAAAAGCGGAAAGAGGAAGACGTGTCTGAAGGTGACTTGATCTAAACAGTCTCCAAAGCCTAAAAAAAATATGAAGAAGGACAAAAGGAAACAAAACGCAAAATCGTCGGTCTAAAGCCGAAGATGCGACGAATGGTAAACCACTAATAGATAAGACAAGGAAATGAAGAAAAATTAAATCGTCCTTCTGCTCATTAAACCGACGGAAGACAAGACATTTGCTAATGCTTTTAGTGAAACTTGGACACACTGGAGCAGAAGTGATTTCCAAATGGAAAACGAAGGGTGACGAGTCCTCGTTGAATTAATTCCAAAGACAGCCAGAGTACGTTTTGAGGGACGATCAATGGGATACTAGGGAAAAAGTTTGCCGTTTCTTGTCTGAAGCTTATGCGGTTCTTGAAATCCGATATCTTGGCTTCCTCACAGAAAATGTCAAAGTGGAGGAGGCCATCAAGCATGAATATCCTCAGGTAATTAACGCCCGGCTAGGGGTCGGTTCTGTGAATGATCGAGCCCAAAAAGGAACCCTACTGGTAGTTAATAGCCGTGGAAACTCCTTAACAGCGGGAAAACCAACATTAAAAAAGTAGTATGCAGGAATACTGATAATTCCCATCAAGCGTTACAGGTGCCTGGACTATGAGCACTCGTCTACAACTGGCTCGGGACGGTACCAGCGTGTCTTTCCTTGCTCAGGACTTTGTCTGGATTCGGTGTTTAAGAATAATGTCTCTTAGAGTTTGCTTAATATCGAATGAGACGATTCCAGACTTCGATGTACTGGCAGGCGGCGTAAATTGCCGACCTATGGAGGGATTTCCAAAAGCTTTGTCATTTCGCACAACATTTATATGCCCACGAGGAGGCAGAGCACAGTTCAGCTAAAGGGAGACTGCGCAGAGCGATAAATAAAAGTAAACCTTCCGGCTGATAAACCCTAATAAACGAGGCCAATGGGGATCCATGGGGACTCAGCAATAAACTTACCGGAAAATCCGGACTCTGCGGAAACCCTGTATACTCAGTACCAACCAGATCGGACCACATAGTCCGGACATTATTTCACCGACATTTCGTGCGGGTTGGTGGTTATAGCGCGGGAGACAGAAGAATACCCGCTATAAACAAACAGAATTCAACGCTTGTCTGAGGGAGGACATTTTCGTTGCCAGTGGAAGGTGACGAAGTTCGCGCTGATCAGCAAATGAAGAGAGATCTTACGTTGCCGTTTACATACCGACCGCTGGGTATACCTAATATGGCCGGGAAAGGCTCATCAGAAGTAGGTTGGTGCAGTAATCCGTTCTATCGGGACCTTATTGTCAAGGCAATTCGGGTTCAGAGCAGGGAGATTTGCAGCGGTTGCCGCTACGGCGGCTTTGGATGCCGCTCATGGAGTTGGACATACAACCGCCCATCTCTACGAATAGTACTCCGCATAATGCTCTCAGAAATGCTTTTGATTCCGGAAAATGGGCAGATATGCTAGCCACGTTTGAAAACTCATTCCACGTCAGGAGTAGCACGGAGATTCATCCAGAGGTTGAAATTCTGGAAACATTCTAACGATAGTGTGCCAAGACTTGGCATGCCCGAAGAGGCACACCTAGTCGGTTATACAGATAACTTTGTGGCCCCTGTTTCCGGACGTGCTCCGAAAAAAAAACTGGAGTAGTCATCCTGATCAGCGAAAGTATCACGGCCCTCATATCGATCTCCGAGTTGATTACAGAGTCAAAACCAGTGGTTAAATACGTAGGTTTAATGCTGAACTGTCTTGGCAACATGAATCAAGAAGCAGGTAGACTGCGCCGATCACCAGCAATTTAGATCCATGTTTGAATAGAAAGCATGATGAGATCGGCTAGTTCCTTGTCCAACTTCTACCCGGGAATGGACGTACTTAGTTTTACCTGCCTAAGATTGGGAACGCACGATCCCCTGATTGTGTTTTCTCGAGTGGAGTAGGGAAAGACGCCGGTCACACTTTTTCTCTTTTAGGAGTTGGGGTGGAATTCATTAGCAACTTTATGCAGACACAGAGGAGCTCTCCAGCCAACGTTGTCAGAGAGATGCCGAAGGGCGTTGGAAGATGGAGTCGTGTTTCGCATAACGTTTGGGTTCTTCTTGATGCGAAAAAGATTGAGCTCGACTGGATGGCAAGGGATTCCTCGAACTAACAACTCCTCTCCTTCACTCTCCTCCAATTGGTTCCCAGTGTTCCCGGTTCCCAGAGATGAAGGCTCCCTTGGGTGAGAGCCCTGGAGGATTAGCAAAAAGTAATGTGTCCAGATGGGTCAAGTGATAAGAGTGCTAGGCTGCTGTTCGGGAGGTCCCACTGTTCGCCGAGGGATTTGCTATGGTGACTGGATGTCGGTTAGCAGTCGACTTAGCTATCAATGAGTTCCTGAATCATATCAGGGTAATAATCACGGACGAGCGTAATGCTGACCAAATTTTCTCCTACAGTGCACTGTAATGTACCGTTATGGTCGTGAATGAAGTGCCCTAACACAATTCAAGATCCTGGTCCAATAGCGATTGTTGCGCGAACAATTATTATTCAAAAAAGTGAAGCGATGGCGGCTTTACGGTTTCTTACCAGGGCAGCGGCAAATCGTCAGACGCTGCCTCACCTCTGCCCTGGGAGCAGCGTGACCGTAGCGGCTCGCAGATGTTGAGTGCTCCTTTATATAATTCGTAGAACACGACATGACTACGAATTATATTGAGCGCAAATCCGCCTTATTGACCAGAGCTGAAATATTCGTTTTGAGAATGAGGGGGTCCTAAGTCCGCATCAACTTAATGCTGCACCGGACTAAATGGGAAGCACTACTCCCTCTTTCCTGGTCACGCTGCTCCCAGGGCAGAGGTGAGGCAGCGTCTGACGATTTGCCTCTGCCCTGGTAAGAAACCGTAAAGCCGCCATCGCTTCACTTTTTTGAGAAGTTTGGGTGCAAGCCCTAAGCGAGGGGTCCGTGGACCAGGAAAGAGGGAGTAAGTTGCTTCCCATTTGGTCCGGTCCTGCATTAAGTTGATGCGGACTTAGGACCCCATCATTCCTAAAACGAACAATTATTATTATTATTGTGTCAAACGGTTACAACTAAGTTCGCTGATGATGGGGAAATGTTTAGTTGACAGTCCGACGGCGTACCGTTGCAGAAGTCCAACACTCGGTGTATAAACACATTCACCTATCATACTCCAAAAGAGCCAGAAAGCACTTTTTCGTCGCTCTAGCGCCCATGTCGTGAAGGCTTGGCTTGTATGACGTGTTGTTCGCCGAATCAATCATTGAACCTGACCTATTTAAAATTCTCGTAACAAATAAAGGTAGGAAATTTCAGCTTGCCGTATCGTGAGATCGTCCAAGCGAAGAATGAGATGGCCAAGGACTTTTTCGGCAGCAAAATGTCTCTAACAGTTGTCACTGTGACTTTTAAACGACGATGTGCAGTAAAGAACAAACGCCGTCAGAGAAACCCTTGGCGAACAATAGAAACTGCGAAATATCTTGGAATCAGCAGGTTAGTCTAGCTGGATAATCTAAATGCTCACCGGCCATCGGTCCCAAATGTCTATGTAATGAACGATTTTGAGGTCGTTGACGTTGACAACATTGTTTTTTTCGGCAATAAGAATGCTTTGGCCTTTTCGTCCAGTAAACCCAGTTCAATTATTCGTAACCATATTTTGATAGTATGAACAGTTTCATTTCCAAACAGTTCTACTACCTCCTCTTGCTTAGCAACTGCAACTATCGCCAAAGTCCTGGAAAACGAATTAACGTTGTCTTCTACATAGGTAACCAAGTATTATACCATACGTTATATGATAAAGGACTCCAATAAGGAACTTTAGGAAGCACTTACCCTCACAAATTCCGTTGGCAGAATTAAAAAGGTTTCCGACATTTAGCTTTACCACTGCGCTGTATTTTCCGATGATCCTCCCATCAAGAACTCCGGGATGATATGGCCGAATTCGTGGCCGAACTTTCCGCCGGCATGCAAAGATTTTGCTAGAAAACTACTTTGTACTTTGACAAGATCTCCTTACTAGATAATTTTGATGTCATGGCTAATTGTCATTACTAGGATTAAAATTGACGTCACATGTATTTGTTCCAAAGTGATTTTCGTCAGAATAGCATATGTTATTCTTATTCTTCGTCGGGATAAAGTGACAGGTAATATGAAATTTTGATGGGATACGGAAGCAATCGGCTAAAGCTGTGTATACTCCGTCCTCAGTTTTCGTGTTGCGCTCTGATTCCAAACGAAGAAAATTGAATTCTCACAATTTCATCTTAATGTGTTATGTCATGGGGACCATCTTAGTTGATGCTTCCCCTTTTTGACTCATGCAGTATCTCCGGAAGTTATTCCTGCGGACATGAAATCATCAAATTTTTGCTTTCAGATAGATGGCCCAGTTTTGCAGGTTGTGTGTGGATTTGACTAGTTATGTGAATCTCTCACTCGATAAAACTACTTCCTTCTTCTTTCACTCACCCACAGAGCTTCTATAAAGCATTGCATCGCGGGGATGGATCACTTCTTAGATACGGCTTATTATGATTCTCGCCGTTCTTGTTTTTTCACAAATCTTCTTGCCTAAGCTGTTAATGAATAGTTTTCAACTACTAACAACTTAATTCCATGGAGCCGTTGACTCGTGACCAAATCGATGTAGATAAGTCTGACAACCTTAATTTCCACTTAGGAAATGCGTTAGTTCGTGCCTTAATTCATCTTCGAATGTGCGGAATGACCCGGTAAGTCCAGCGACTAGTTTGTGCCTCGTTCCACTTCTTTTTCCATTCAACGATGGATTCACGCCGTGCTAGCTGTCGTCAAAATAAAGTAGACTCTCTTCGATTGCTTAGATTGCGATTGTTCTAGAGCCACCGACTTTTATTCGTCAAGATGTCTATGGAGATTATCATATATATCATCATGATCATCAACGGCGCAACAACCGGTATCCGGTCTAGGCTTGCCTTAATAAGGAACTCCAGACATCCCGGTTTTGCGCCGAAGTCACAAATTCAATATCTCTAAAAGCTGTTTGGCGTCCTGACCTAGGCCATCGCTCTATCTCAGGCAGGCTCGGCCTCGTCTTCTTTTTTTACCATAGAAATTGCCCTTATAGACTTTGCGGGCTGGATCATCCTCATCCATACGGATTAAGTGACCCACCCGCCGCAACCTATTGAACCGGATTTCGGTAGAATCCTCAAGATCGTTACAGTGATAGAAGATGCCTTAGTTGCAAGGGACTATGCGATTAATAATAATCGTTGGCGCAACAATCCATATTGGATCAGGGCCATGAAGTGGGGGGCATGGGATTTGTTTAGAAACGAAGTCAGGCCTCCATGGTTTCAGAGACCATTTCTCAATGCACGAATTTACTTAGGAGAAGTTCTCGAGAAGTACCATACGTCGCCAGTTTAGTCAAGGATTACCTTGATGAGGTCTATGTCCAAACCTTAGTGGTGCGAACTTCAGCACTATTGCACATCTTTGGGACCATTTTATGGAGTCCATCCGACAGCGAAATAAGCCTCCGCGAGACCTTCAAAAGTTGAGAACTGTCGCCGAAGGGCAATGGGACCATATTTCTCAAGTTACAGTGGCCAATCTAATAAGGAGCATACCTGCAAGGGAATTTAAAATTGAAATTAAATTAACTTTTATCAAGAATATAAAAAGATATTTATATTACTTAATTAATAATATATAATTTAAAACTTAATTGAAACTAATTTACTTTTGAGTTATTATCTAAGTTACTTTTCCTTAAAAAGTTTTGAGAAAAAATTCCTTTTTTTTGGCTTGGCGGGAATGAGCGGCGAGCCGCCGGCGGGTGGCGGACCAGACCGGCCCCCCACCATAAGGCCTAGGGGCACTCGGATCGGTCGTGGAGTCCGCAACGAAGAGGATCCAGACTTGAAAATTGCCAAAGTGAGGATAGCCAATCTTGAAAGGAGAAATGGCGAGCTGGCGAAGACACTCGAAGATTTCAAAAAGCAAATGACAACATTGATAAAAAAAATGAAAAGCTTACAGAGCAGCTAATGGCTGGGGAGGCGGGCCCGCCGTCTCCAAAGGTAGCCAGAAAAAAGGTTAAGCTATCTTCGACTACTTTTGCAATCATGGAGGAACCGGGCTGCCTTGAGGGCGAACAAGTTCTCGACAGCGAATCTGTCCGTATGGAGGACATAGAGAGCAGTAAAGCAGACGATACGAGAGTCGGCGACAACGGTGGCGATGGAAATGTCCCAGAAGAGGATGCTAACCAGGCAAGTTGCAATAGTGAAGATGGAAAATTGGGTGAGTTTTTGGTCTATGTTTCCAAAAAATTAAAGAAAAAAAACAAAACTCAAGAAAAAATATTAAATAATGTTAAAAATAATGCAAGTACGAGTGAAAATTTAAAAAATAATGCAAGTACGAGTGAAAATTTAAAAAATAATGCAAGTACGAGTGAAAATTTAAAAAATGGTCCGACTGGGGATACAATTAGCACCCGAAATAAAGAAAAGGGGAAAAGGGTGCCCCCCATTAATGTTTATAAATTAGGTGGTAGAGATTTAGCCACTCTACTTAATAGGAGCGCGGGGCTCTCAAATTTTGTTATTAAAAAGACGGGGGCCGAGAGAGCCCAAGTCAAATGCAATAAAATTGCAGATTACAAAAAAGCACGGGAGGTCCTCGAGCGAGTGAAGGCTCCTCACTTCACCTACACTGCAAAGGAAGAGAAGGTGCAAACCTTCCTTCTGAAAGGCTTGGATGCAGAGGAAGAGCCCGATGAGGTGCTCAAAATGCTCCGGGAGACGGGAACTGAGGTTAAGTTCCTCTCAGTGTCACGGTTTAGTACGAGGAGGTCCGTTTTGGAAAAACAAATCCTGCCGCACTTCCTCGTGCAGATAAGCCCGGAGAGCCGGGGAAGCGATCTGATCGGCATCAGGTCGCTTAATTACCAGGCCATTCGTTTTGAGCGCCTGCTAAGGGGCGAAATAGTCCAGTGTCGAAGATGCCAGCGCTATGGTCACTCGGCAGTGAACTGTCAAATGACCTTACGATGTGTAAAGTGCGGGAAAGACCATACCGCAGCTGAATGTTCGCTGACTGAAGCAGATGGCAAGGAAAAAACTTTCTGTGTTAACTGCGGAAGCGGAGGGCATCCGGCTTCGTACCGTGGATGTCCTGCATACCGCAATGTTAAGGTCACAAGGCAGCAAGCACCGAGATCGGCCCAAAAAACGAAGGTGTCAGCGGCGTTGGATGGTACCGTCCCTTCGGCACCAATCGTCTCGGGGATCCCATTTGCAGAAGTAGTTCGACAAGGAGGAGCTAAGAAGCCCCAACAAGATGCAAGTGGCGGGATGAACACTATCCTCAATAAAATACTAACCATGTGTGAAAACATGCAGCATACGCTACACGTACACAATACAAAAATAAATAGCATAACAGAATATTTACACAAACAGCATGCCCGCTGCTAGGTCTGCAGTCACAGCGGTACCACTGGATGGTCTCCGGATCATCGCGATTAATGTGAATTCCATCGTAGGAATCCATCGAAGAGCGGAGCTCCTTGATTTCGCTGCCAGACAACAGCCTGACATAGTCTTGATTTCAGAAACCCACCTCAATGTATACATTGAACGGGTGCTGATTTTGTCTCCAGTTGTAACTTATAAATACATACGTTATTATTCTTTGTTTTTTTTTGTATGGATGTTATTGTAAAAAAAAAGAAAAAATGTGTAGTATAAAATCTATAATTATGATAGTTTTAAGAACAATAATTTAAGTTAAAAGTATCTTTTGAAGCGATCAAATATTTATTATTACTTTTTATATTTCTTTATTTGCCACTAAGGCCAAGTGAATTCTGTCGGGTTTTTGACCATTTCCCGACAACTTATTGTAAAATTAGATTTTCATTTCTTACTGTTTCTCTTCTCTGTCTGTAAATCGTTATTCAAAAATTTTGAGAGCCCACAGTGGCCATTAGATTTAAGTTATTTTTGTTATTTTAAAAGATTGTTTTTTATTGTTCATTTTTCCAATCTATATACTATTGTTACCTATTTCTTAAAAATAAAAATGATTTTAAAAACATAAAAACAAAACATACCTGCAAGGCTATTATTCAAGCAAAAAACGAAAACACTCGATGTTTGAGACTATGAATTCCTTGCTAACTTTACTTTTTAGGGAAGTTTTTTTTTATGTTTGATTTTAATTTATTTTAATTATGTTTATTTTGTTGTTCGATAATTTTTTTTGCTCTAAAATTGTATGTTTTTTTACGTGACCTTTTAAGGCATATAAAAAGAATATGTGGTCCGGATAGCTGAATGGTTAGAGCACAAGGCTGACGTACGGAAGGTCGCGTTTCGAATCTCACTGGTGGTAGTGTAGTTGGGTATCGTGATTTAACGTCGGATGCCAGTCGACTCAGCTGTAAATGAGCACCTGAGTCAAATCAGGTTAATAATCTTGGGCGAGCTCAATGCTGACCAGTTTGCCTCCCACAGGGTACTATAATCCTGTAGTGTACCGTTACGGTCTTGAATGAAGTGCTTTAACACACTTCAAGGTCCTGATCTTATTGGATTGTTGTGCCAACAATTATTTTTATTATTGAAAGAATATGTACACTACATTAAGCTAAAAAATCGGCAAATTTTATAGAGTCGGGAAAAATGGAAAAAACATAATAAGCGAAAATTCAAGGTTCAGTTTAGGGGATTTTTTTTCACTCGAGTGTAGGTCAGCAATTCCTTTTTTGCATCATTTCGCGGATCAATTTCTGGACTTGCTAGCCGAAAGCTTTCTCCGATATTTATTAGGATGCACCGAAGCTTGTACCTCGGTTGCTGCAACTACGTCGGGAACCGGAATGATGAAAACCTTGCGCCGAAGTTTGCGGTCCGAAATAGTGTTACCACTGTTTCCAATCCATATCTCCGGAAGTTAGCTGTATGTGTCAACAAATTCGAGAGCCAGTAGGATAGTTTAGCTGTTCGTAAGTTCGCTGAGATGGCCGCTCCTAAACATCAGCCAGCGGAGTTAGATACTAAGAGGACGTTTTGATAAACCGTCGACTGGGGATATTATCGAAACTCTGGAGGTCGAGGTGGAAGCTGGAGCCGTGGAGCAACGGGTCATCGGAGGCAGAAATGTTTGGAGTAAAGGCGTTGCTTCTGTTACGGTGGCCCTAACGTTCTCAAGCCATAATAGTTGCACTGTGCACTGCAAAAAAACGGAAGGGCACGACTGTCAGAAGAAGTAGATCGGAAAACCAAGCTTTCTCCCAAACTACGATTGCAGTATCACCGCCCCGGCTCAGAAATAATATTCAACAGATAAGAATATCACAGGCTTGGGTGGAAGGGTGCCAAGACTATTCATACATTAGCCACCATAACCGTTTGGCTTCAGTACAGAGAATTGCCGACTGACGTTCGGTACAAACGGCAGACTTCGCGCATCGATCTCAAGGCAGCGGGTGAGACTAGCCACTTGAACGTAGCAGGAGGGTCGTATGTCATTACGATTCGCGTTCGCACGATCTCGTTCCGAACTGTAATTTCTTAAGAGATTGAGGCATAGCTAAATGATATTCAGCTAGTGGAATTGCAGTATTTGTGGCAAACTTTGCGTCAACTTCGCCGTTTCTTTAGGTTTTTGGAATAATCCCACCCTCTTAGTTAACCGTAGTCATCCCTGATGGTCTTTTGATCATCCTATAACCTTTTCTTACCCCCAACCAACCTTAAATCGTTACAGGAAGGCAAATGAATCTCCGGGCTATGAAAACACAGCCTTCACCAGGCATGTTTCTGGATGGATGGATGTGCTGGTGCCTGAAGAAGGTAAAACTTCAATGAAACCATCTGCCCATAAACATTCTGGGCGAATTTCAGAACCTGTGATGTACAACAATGTGTTGCCAGTACTTAAGAAGCCTATCAGATTGACTGCATAGTTTCCTTCCATGGCGACCATGTTTTGAAGATGTTGGCTATCTTAGGGGAGGTGTCCGGTGTTTTGTACATCCGATCCGCCAGCTGACACGAACGCTACTGTCTACCAATTCCCATGGGCTTATGCCTCCTCCATCAGATCTATTGACCATTTCATCGTTAACTAGTGTTCATTGATTCTATGCAAAACAAAAGGTGGAAAATCTACTTTAATCAAAAAGGAATTTTGCAAACTTGACCCATTTATGATTTCGTATGAAATTCAATAAACGAACTGGAAATGAAAGCAATTTAGATTGAATATTAAAAATGTAGTCTACAGATTCACGGATTTAGAAATAAATAGATAAGATGAATTGTATTTCTATGGAAGCTTCTTATTTTCAAGAAATTAAAAATAAAAGTGTGTATTACTTATGACGCCATAATCAACGTGTCCTTGGGTTAAATAAAGACGTACACCCTGAAAAATAATACAAGAAAGGTTCGTCTTTTGTAAAGAAAATTCTCCGCTCTCATTGCTTATACTTTCATGTTTTCTCAAGAGGAAAATCCTTGAAAAGATTAGATAAGGAAAAAATTGTTCCATTGTAAAAGTCTGAGCTTAAGACAACATTGTGAGCACAAGTCGTAACTTCTTTTATTTTGTTGTGAAGAAATTACTTATTTGCTTTTATTGCTGGCCCAGGGATTTTCAGTATTACGTTTAATTTTATCCGTAATAAATCTTGATTTTTAAGATAATACGCATCGCTTGGGGCTGAGTCCAGTTGAGTTGCATTTACAAATAACAACTCATTAATTTGAAGAACAGGCAGAAGTGCACCTGGATTTTCTGAACTTGATGATGCTTCAAGAAGCACTTGAGCAAATTGGTTCTAGGAGTAGTCAAGCAGTTTACTGGGTTCCCTATACCTAGTCCTACTTTTCAACGAATGTTTTCCGAAAAGTTCTAGGAATTATGGATCTTCAGACATTTTTCTAAGAAGTAATGGAATTCCCCATCTTGTAACAGGATTCCTGATTACTTTAAAAAAAATTGAGACACTCATTTGCCTGTTTCGACGTAACTTAACTCATTTAACAACTATTGTCCAGGAATGCATCTATCTTCCATCCTGATGGGGTATTCAATTTATTATTCTACCATATCTTTATCGCGCTATTATTTGTGAAGAAGAACGAGTGAATTGAGGTTGTAAACGGTTGATGCGTTCTAATTTTGATGATAATAATAATAATCGTTGGTGCGACAATCCAATTGGATCAGGGCCTTAAAGAGCACTTCACTCAAAACCGTTACGGTACACTACAGGATTATAGTATCCTGTAGGAGACAATGTGGTCAACATTGCTCTCACCCGTGATTATCACCATGACTTCACTCAGGTACTAACGCACAGCTGAGTCGACTGGGATGCTCCAGTGATATTTGAACCATACGACAGACTAGTGCTCTAACCACCGAGCACCAACTTTGACGGCGCCATAAGTTCCCTAAATTTAGAAACGAAGTTTTATCATAGAACGGGTTACAAAAACACCAAATAGAAACAATTTAAGATTCCTAATTTTTAATAATAATAATTTTTGATAGTAATAATAATTGGATCAGGGCCTAGAAGTGTGTTACAGCACTTCATTCAAGACCGTAACGGTACATTACACTACACTGTAGGAGGCAATGTGGTCAGCATTGCGCTCGCCCCTGATTTGACTCAGGTACTCATTCACTACTGAATCGACTGGTATCCGACGTCAAATCAAGATACAAATCCCACTGTCACCAGTAAGATTTGAACCGTGACCTTTGGTACGACAGCCTTGTGCTCTAACGGCTCAGCTATCCGGACACTTCCTGATTTTTGGCATCATTTTTCTTTTCAGTGATTTGGGATTTAAGAATACACTCAAAGTATTCACTTGTCGTAAAAGGGTTTACAAGGGAATAGACCTTTGTGAGCTAGAAACTGCCACATTTTGAAAGTTCCCACAACGTCAGCAAAGTTTTCGATAGCAACTGGCCTCTCGACTATTCTCATTGGCTCTTGAAAACGGAATATACTCACTGTTGTCGATAACTCTATCGAAGGTTGTCAAAATGTTCGATCTCTCTTACTAGAGCGAAAATATTTTGAGCTAAGACGAAATAAGATAATGGAGCTCTGGAGAGTGCTCGCCTTACGGCACTGTGCTGCTAGCAGAGCCAGATCTGATATCAGACTGTTGTCAACAGCTACCGAAAGATGCTTTCTCATTATCTTAGAGTCGAAGGGCACACACAGGGCCTAATCTAATCAGATTAACCATTTCGCAATCAGCAGTGGATTCAGAAGTTGGTTTCCTTTTTGTCCATAACGAAAAAGTACTGATATTTGCCTCGAAGGGAACCACTTGCCTTCGCAGTCTTGTGGCCACTGTATCTGTTCGCAAGGGTGCAGAACATATGTTCTCATATTCAATATGCACCATCTCTGCGGTCTAGCTGTCGTCCAGTGGTGGAAAAACTTTCTTATTGCGTCAACAACGAAAACTCCGAACAACCCGCCGAAAATAATGATGGACACTGGGTCGCTTTGACAAGTATATTTATTTCTTGTACGGGCAAATATGTTACCACTTCCTAAAAGGGCATTATAACACCTTGCTGACTACGAAAATGTGAAGGCAAGTCGATGAATATAAGAATCTTAAAGTTGTGTTCATGCCTACGATCAGGAGTGAGCGTGACGCAATGAAGTTTCTTCACGGTGAAAAAGTATTCCACCATACCCTTACTGAGGCAAGCAGAAACTGCAACAAATAGCAATAACTTCGCCATCGTGTAGTGCATCACAAAAAACGTGGCTTTTAGATTATCCTTCGAGGAATTTTGCCTTATACTTCTCATTTTCGATGACGAACATCTGAAGAGGTGAAAGGAGCACCTTAATACGATTCTTCATAGCATAACAACCGGTGCCTTTCCATCTCTTTTGGATGATGTGGTATGCCACCGAAACATGCGGATGCAGACTGTTCCTATAATCAGAAATAACATTACCTTTTTCATTAACACACTCAAACGAAGCAAAACTGCCAGCCTTCTCGGTCTTCCTGATGAACTACTTCTTTGAACCCTTGCAGTTTCTGCAGGGTAGCTACAACTCATTAGGAAATGTTGGGAACCTACGAGCTTTCTCAATGAGGGGAAGACGTGGACCATCGTTAATATTACAAGATGAGTGCGACAATTGGATGGATATTTAGGGGCACCTTGCTGTTGCGATGATATTGGCTAAAACCAGGCCGAAGTGCATCAAGAAAAGGGGAGAGTGCATCAAAAAGCTAGGGGAGCCAAACTCAACATTTACCTGCCATGAACGCCACAATAACAAAGAGTGGAGGGCAGAGGCAAGCAGGACTACTTTCCAGTGGCCCAGGATTCAAAAGGTACTTGGGGTATCTAAAGAAATGGATTCTGGCAAAATGACCGGAAAGTAGAGGAATCTTTTTAAAAATTTTAAGGGCTCACATCTCCGTTTATATTGGGAATTTCGAGGAAAGGAGCTTAATTCGTGATCACTAGTTTAGAGTTGAATTAGACCTTTGAAATGGTATATAGGTTTAGGTTCCAGCTGTTGGGAAAATAGCCAGAAAGTGAAGGAACCTTTTGAAAAACTTTAAATGCTGGTATCTGCATCTGGGTGTCGGGAAAATGGCCAGAAAGTTGATAAATATTTTAAAAAACTTTAAACGGTCGCATTTCCTTTAATTTCGTGAAATGGGAGGAGCACAACAAGAAAGTTTAGAATACACCTATACCTTTTCCTAGAATAATTGAAAAAGAGGGGAAGACCGGAGATCAGCCTCTTTGGGGGAATGCTCTCAAGAAACCCAAGCTAGCGCGATTAAGTGTGTTCGCTTAACTCTCGTTGCTACTAACTTGATAGGAGCAGGAAATAATCAAAAACTTACAATCGAACAGATGTGAAATGCGATGTCTGGTTCAACGGCATGTGCTTTCCACCAGATAATAGTAATAGATTATGCGGCGAAAAACAGGGGTGAATGGCTGAAGACCATGGCTTTGATATCGTCAAGTTGGAAAGGAGTGGAAGTCTAACATCTGTCGGAAATGGCACACACAAGGTATACATAGTGACAATTCATCTCCCTAAGGTCGCTACGATGGAGACGGAGGAGCTTCTAAACGTCATGATTGCCTAAAAAGAAGAGCCTCCACACGGAAGTTGAGAGAGCTAAAAGCAAAACAAAAAGAAGGAAAACTGCACTGATCTCTGAAGACAACCAGGAACAATAAGGGCTGTACCAACAACAGCTTTGGTAATTTCTTAGTGCTTGTGCAGAATAACAGACCACGGATGGATTCTTCAACTTAATCATGTACGAAATCTGCAGAAGTTCCTGACATTTCGTCAGGATATTATAGTCCTCCGTACTGAAGAAAAGAGTCTATACCATCTCAACTTGTATTTTGTAAGGTATGATACTGTTGCCATGTAAAAAATTGAATAATCCTATATTCTGCTAACCTTTTGGAAATCCCTAGTCAACATCAAAGAGCATCTCAGCAAAACTAAAAAAGGCACGGGAAAGCTGAAGCACTTTGCTTATTCGAGGTTCATGGTAAGTTCTTTGCTTTTTCGATTTGGTTTTAAAAGCAAGTGTTCAGCAAGTGCGCAAAAGGATAGTCTCCGTACTCTCGGTTTCTGGGAGACGCCTTTAACCTTCCGAAAGCCTTTTAGTTTCTATTCACCTATATGGAACATTAGGCAAGAGTACAGTGCAAATAAAATTTTAAATTCGATTGTGACGTGTATAGTTCAACGGCATGTTGATACTAGGCAAGTGAAGATGAATCTAGATGCAAGAAGACTTGATAATTTACCAAAAAGAGAAGTAACTCTGTTCCACGATTCCCAAAGGCAACTCCTGTTAATAATTTGTCCACCTTGAAACAAACATTTATAGATTGGATGTGTGTGTATATGAGATAGGGGAGAGCTATAGCCTCTCCGTAGGGAATACCCCAAATTCATTGAAGTGTCGCAGGATTTCCGCTAGTGGATGTGACGAAACCCGCGACTGCTGCAGCGTATGAGCACCATAAATCTGATGCTCAATATGTCCATAGGCGGGACCCTGATACGCCAGAATGCCTGCAATACCCCTGCAGGTCTTCTTTTTTGTTGCCAGGATAAACTTTGCAGTAAAATAGTTTTGGTTTTGACAGGGAGAATTTTATGTGGAATTAAGATTCTGCCACTTGTCCCTGTTGCAAGTTTGTTCCTTGCTGTTGGTAGTCTGCTTAGCCAATATTCAATTGCTGGTTGTGGACCAGGCGTGGGAAAATTGAAACCTTCGTGGCTAAGGTATCCGAGATTTTGTTTCCAACTACACCATAGTGATCAGATACCCAAAGTACTTTCAATAGTGTCCCAAAAAAGAAGCCACTTTTCCTTTTCATTCGGAACCCTGCCCTGTTTCTGAGCCATCGGTGTACAAGATCTCAATATATACCGCCAATTATTCCTCTAGTTTTCTCACTTTTCTCTACGTTTGAGGATAACTTCATATCTTCTACTGAACAGATATACACGGAGTCGAAAATCAGAAGGTGTTACTAAAACTGGCTTCAATTCTGGCATCAAACCTTCCAGTGCTCTGCATCCTTCATGCTTTTTTTTTTTCTATTGATTTAAACGAAGTAATCTATGAACTGCTCTTATTGCAGTGGGGCCCTTAAACTAATATCCAGACATCCAATTCTTTGCAGCTAGTTTACAATGTAATAATATAATAATACAATGCATAACAAACATTGGCCTACAAATAGTAATATATATCAACGTTACCACATGGGGTCTAAGTCCACATGACTAGGCAAATCGAAATCTTAGCTCTAGAGTAACTCTCAGATATTTCACCTCCTCGAACAGTGGAAGGATGGTTTGCCGTCCAGTGGTAAAGTTTCTTAGTTTTCGTAAATTATGCCATTCTGGCTCTATTTGAATTTACTGAGCACATGCCGATTGTAAATTAAACCAAGGGCGCATTATATATTTCTTTTCACCGTTCTGAGATCTCCATCAACAGCTAGTATAGCTACGTCCGTCGCATAACCTTGCTCGTGTATTAGCAAATTTTTCAGTTCGCGTAATAACTATGGTCTGTTGGAGCATACAGCCTTGGAGGCTGTGTTTCGTTGCTTTTGTTGACAAGTATTGATCAACACCCCCTTCTGCACACAGCAATCTCTGCGTAAATGTAGCATAGATTCACTCAACTAAAGTATCATGGATACCATGCTCTCTGACTGCATTACAAAGTCTTTAAAAAGGCTTACACTCAGATGCCTTTCATCTTCATGAACATCCCGTCGCAAGCTTGCCATTCAGAGTAGCGTCCAATATCTTTGGAACAAAAGAGTGAGTGTGAACCTTTGACGCTGATAAGCATATTAGTTTTCATTTAGCTCAAAGGACGATACAACAGCTCTTGATTTTTGATTGGTAACCGCCACTTTCGCATTTCCAACACGACGAGACTCATCTCATCTCATCTCATTTCTTTCACCAGTTCTCTGGTATATTTGCAAGAGAGTATGTACAGACTCAACTCTGCAGCTTGTGAAAGTTTCATCCAATTTCTGTAAAGAATCCAACTTGGGTAATTTATCCCTTTTAAGTACACTACCGTACACTACCGTACGGAAGGTCGCGGTTCAAATCTCACTGGTGACAGTGGAATTTGTATCGTGATTTGACGTCGGATACCAGTCGACTCAGCTGTGAATGAGTACCTGAGTCAAATCAGGGTAATAATCTCGGGCGAGCGCAATGCTGACCACATTGCCTCCTACAGTCTACTGTAGTGTACCGTTACGGTCTTGAATGAAGTGCTCTAACACACTTCAAGGCCTAGATCCAATATGGATTGTTGCGCCAACGATTATTATTATTATTATTATTATTAAGTACACTACACAGCTTGAAGTGTCCCTTTCGCCTTCCAGTTCTGCACGGTATGTTCTAAAGGAAGTTCGCTTCAAAAGTTTAACAACACTTCATTCTGACTACTCGCGCAAGCACGATTATGAGGTCGTCTAGTTGATTTCCTGAGTTTTTGCAGTTTTAAGTTGCGCCAAGGAACCCTTTTATCACTTTTGCCTTGAATGATTAAGAAAACTTCTTTAAAACACTGTAAAAATGTTCCAATTGACCGTCTATCACCAAAGAAGTCCTTATTCGCCTAGGAAGCAGCACTTTGTTACCAAGAAATCCATTGAACTAAGTCCCCTTTCCTAGGATTCCCTCCTTGTATTACAGTATGTTTGCCTGCAATAGTTCGATTAGTTTCTAAGTATCGGCGGTCTGATAGCGAGCTATTTCAGAAATTCTGGCTCAAGGTAGAGATCACAAGCATTTTATGGATTACCAATCATTATCAAAAAGCATTCATACATTCCAACCAATAAGACGACGGACAAATACTGTCACCACCAAGAATAGAAGAAACGGTCCGTGCAATTCATCGGCTAAAAAATCATAAGTCGCCAGGAGCCGATGGAATTACAACCGAATTAGTTAAATATGAAGGCGACCAATTACACCAAGTGGTTCATCAACTTGTGCTCAAGGTATGGGACAGCGAATCAATGCCTGACGATTGGCAACGAGGCATTATCTGTCTCATACATAAAATAGGTAAAAAGGGAGATATCACACAGTGCAGCAATTATAGAGGTATCACGTTGCTGAGTACCATCTCTAAAATATTCTCCACTATCTCGCTAGGCCGGATAGCCCCATAGGCCCAGAACATCATTGGCCCATACCAAAGAGGCTTCACTCCAGGCAAATCAGCAACAGATCAGATTTTCTCTCTGCGGAAGCGATGGAAAAACTGTTGGAATATGGACAACAGTTGCACCACCTATTCATCGACTTTAAAGCCGCCTATGATAGCATAACCAGGGTAAAACTGTACACGGCCATGAGAGAATTCAGTATCCCGCCGAAGTTAATAAGACTCACTTAAACCGTATGGATGAGGATGATCCTGCCCGGAAAGTCAATCATATCTATGGTAGAAAAAGAAGACGAGGCAGACCCTGCCTAAGATGGAACGATGGCGTAGGTCAAGACGCCAGACAGCTCTTAGGGATATCGAATTGGTGGACCTCGGCGCAAAACCAGGATGATGTCTGGAGTTCCTTATCAAGGCAGGCCTAGACCGAATACCGGTTGTTGCGTCGTTGATAATGGTGATGAAACACTCATTTTATTTCAGGTCACAATCGAGTCCTGTCCTTACCGGATATATAGCGTTTTATTAGCAATTTTAAAGTCCGGAAATTGCCGAAATATTTTGTGACTATGTAGATGGTAGCGAGTCTTTCTACTCTACCTGGGGACTACTTTTATGAAGCTGTAGACTATAGCCACAGGATAATGGGTCAAAAACGTAATTAAAGAAGTATGTTGTCGAGCTAAATTCATTTGCATTTTTCCGACCTTAGCTACCTGGATAGGAAACTGTTATTCTAGTAGCGGTCCAGGTCTATTTGAAGTCTAGGAATGCAAGTACATGAAACATGGAGGGATGCATCTTATAAATGAAGTTGAAGCTACGCTTTTCATCAATGTTAATAAACGCGTGATGCCAACCGAAAAGAATTAAATCTCATTTGCTTACTTTCAACATAAGCAGCATATAAAATCTATATTAATTCTGAAAGAATTTCCAACTGGAGGAAAATTGGAAACCGACAGATTAACATTGAAGCAATTCTGTTTTTATTCTTTCAGCCAATTTTATCCCGATAATTGAATACAAAACTCTAATGAAAGCCACTAGGTTGCTTGCGAAAAATGAAGCGGTTGGGATATTCTTTGAAAGCAATTCCTTCGGCCCTGGAATATCGGACGGAAATCGAATGACAAACTTTGTAAACTTTTATCGTGGAGGATTTTCATAATAGCCACTCGAGTTCTATAGACTACGCAGTATAAGAACTTTTCTTTTTCGATTCTTTTTTAAGGATACTCTTCCTGTCTATGGGGGCGAGGAAGGAATTACCCGTTACCTATTCATACCCTTCCATCTACTTGCTTATTTCTATTTACATTACCAGCTTCGAACTTATTCCATGAATGAAACCTTTTCAAGGAGTTTCAGTATTTTTGCCCCATTTAAAAAAATATAACTAGGGGTGACTTTCCGCAATTTCCAAGTCGCGATAGCTTCCACTGATTCTAGATTTAGTCAGGCAATAGTGAAGTTAATAATTTTTTTGATATTTCACAAGATTAAGTTGGTGGATTTCTTGTGAAAAGTAATTAAAGTATTTTTCCACCAAAAGAAATATATACGGAAAAACTATAAGCTCCGGAGCTGTCAGAAAATCAAATGTAAGCTACAAGTTCAATATCCCGAAGACCAGACTAACTTTGCTTCCTGCTGTAAATGTATTTTCCTTTCGGATTCGTCCTCCTACTTCCCAACCCACTCATATATATCTCTTGTCCGCAACAAACTTAAACCTATCACACAACAGTCAAAAGCGCTCATCAACCTTGAGTTTACCCTGGAGCTGTATGTTTTCGAAATGTAGTCGTTACAACTTCAAGTGGCACGGAAAACTCCACTCTCCGCTCCCTGGAGTGCGGCATAAAAACATGAGAGGAATTCCCTGTCCACGTTTTCGAATGCTAGCAGAGACTAGGTAATTCTAAACTGCAAAGTTTGAAGCACCTCGATGAATGGATTCGATTTTCCAGAAAAGCAATTGAAGCGTATCTAAGGGAAAAGGATCTACAAGTTACAAGCGATTGAACTCTTTCAGAAGTTTCCGAAGATGATATGGATTGATAGATAAAGCGCAGATATGGCTCACGAAAGGACGACAACGAGCAGGAGAAATCAATTGAAAATAGAATATCCAAGTACGAAAGTCATGACGCCTTATAGGAAATAGACCCAGTGAAAAATTGCAAGGAAGTATAAGGGAGAGAGTCGTATATAAAAGGATTGGCGATGAAGGGATATGTTCATGTGAGTGAAATTGTTATATTCCATTGATTCCGATTCAGGTGCTTGTTCAGACCAGAGGATGTTTTTCGTATGGAATTATTTCTGGATCTTTCGATACAATTGCTCTTGCTGATGGAGTGAACTAATTTAACCTTTTCTCGTGAGGCTTCATATTTCTTGGCGAAGGATATATCAGGACCTTTTCGAATATAAATGATTAAAACGTACGAAACTTGATTCCAAATTAGAGAGGCGTGTACCTATTATTCTCGATGAACTCTAGACTTCGCCCGGTTTACTACTCCTATAAGAATTTCAAATCGTGCCTTTCTAGCTTAATTTGAAACCATTTCCTTGTTTTGTATGTGTTAGAGCATTTCTCTCACGAAATCGTTGAATGAAGTCAGTTGTGCATCGATTCTGGGAATTACAACTTAGACAGGAGAGGTGGCAACCTTATTCGAACTGGACTGATATTAAAGAAGCAAATGAACTGCATTTTCTTCAGCAAGTTTTCTGTAAGGCGCCAACCTATTGCTGATAATAAAGTGAAAAATAACGATTGGTTATTACTACGGTAGCCAATGCCTTATACGACTTTGAAATCAAAAATTATGCACATACGATATGTGGAGGGATTTCACATATCCTTGTTGATTTAATTTCATCTCAAGGAAAATTTTGGACGATTTCTTCAAATGACCTAGGCATCACATAAGATCTATGAAGATGCAATTATGTATGATATCATTACGTTACATTTCTAACCTTTCAACAAAATTTCGTCCCAGTAGGTGGCCAATAGTTGCACCGTTCTCGAATATATCGCAAGTGATCGAGAATGGCGGTTTTATCCAGACTAAGGCGGTCGAAGCTCGCTTCCCTAAACAAAATCTAATTTACCTTCGGCCGGCTTAGGGCTGAATTTTACTCGACGGTTTTAGTACTGGTTATAATTCATATACATGTCGGGAATTTAGATAAGGGAGCAAGTACCATGTTGTAGCGGCTTTGATCACACTGCTCGTAAGGCTATTGCTACAAGCAGTGTAGAAAAGGAAGCATTTAAATCCCGTAAGCTGCAGTTTTTGAGCACCCACATCAAAAGTGCGAAAGAATTCGCTCAGGCGTGAACTACAGATGTCATCATTACACACAGATGGCTCCTCAGGATCGAAATGTGGATCCATTCAGAAGAAGTTGAGTAATTGTGAGATCCTCTCTACTATCTAGGACCACAGAAGGCGTGGATAAAAGGCGCTTTTTAAATGTGTTGAACAGGAGCTACTCCAGAAAAATCATTTTCATTTTCTTTGAGCCTACAAATGTCGAGTTGTACGAGTTTATTAATTAAAGTAAAACGAACGCCATGGAAACAAAAATATAATGAGAGCTATGCCGTAGGAGAAAAAGAATCAAAGGAAAACCCTAAAACTTAAAGCAATCAATACAGGTGAATCCAATTGAATACCAGCAAAAGTGGGTATGCGAAAAGGAGGAAAACCCCCCAGACAGCGAATGAGTGTTCGAAAAAATAACTTGAGGAAAGAGGTAGATGAAAAAATGCTAGGAAGAAAGCCGAGCAAGCCAAAATAAGGTAAAAGAAAGAAGGCTAAAAGGGGATCGCAACGAGGGTTTCTGCAGCAAAAAATTTACTTGGCCAGAGTGCTTTAGTCCAAATTCTGAAGTATAAAATCCCTATTCAGACCAAGTACATTACCTTAAGAAGCTGGATTTGAAGGACTACTAGCAGGCATGGTGCATAAACTCCCGGACATTGGAAAGCTTCGCATTGGGTGGATAGTCTGCTACGTTAGAGAGAGAGCATACCTCCTTGAGTATTTCTTTTTTGAAGACATTTAAGTGTGAATTTGTCCCATTAGTACGTGTTATATTATACTTATTATATATTATGTGAGAATATCCACTTTCGACAGAAACGACAACTTTGACATATTATAACTTTGCTAGAAATAGTGCGATTCCCACGAAATTTGGTAGGATTATGTTATGTATTATAGACTACATTGGGAGGATGAGTTTAAGAGAGGTTCTGCACCCAATTATTAAAAATTATAGTAATATACTATTGTTACCTTGAGCGAATGTAACATGAACTTGCGTGAGATGCAAGTGTACAGTCCCTTATTGTCATCGCGGGAGACTTCGACGCATGGTCCACCGAGTAGGGTAGCAAAGTTTCTAACAACAGGTGGCTCATAGTGCTGGAAGCTTTTTCTTCGCTGGACTTTGTTCTTGCTAGTATCGGAAGTACCTATACTTTCCGGAAAGCGAGGCTAGGTTCACTGGTAGATATTACTTTCATAAGAGGTTCATTGCTGATCAAACCATACTGTTTAGTGTAATGGAGGACAGGAGAATGGAGCACCCGATGGATATAATGTCATTTTTCAATTCAAAGATGTTTGACGCGGAAATATTCGCTGAGATATTTAAGGATTGTTCAACACCATCAGACATCGTGTGGAAAATCTGAGCAAACTTGGTCGCAGCCTGTAATGCCTCTATGCTAAGGCGCAGAAGTAACGTTCACAGATTACGGTTTCAGTAATCTATAAAGGTTGGAATGACGAAATCAAACGACTGCATGTCATACGCCTGCAAGCGAGAAGAAATTGTCAACATGCAAATGATGATTGGGAAAACTGTTCGAAGAGAGCTGCGGGAAGAGATCCATGAAAATGGAATTCGTTTAAAGAACTTCGCGAAAACGCCGACATCAATCCGTGGGGAGGAGCCTATAGAGCGGTAATTGCTAAGCTGAAAGGAAGCAGGGCCCCGCAGAGAAAGTGCTCAGTTTTATTCCGAAGAATCGTGACCACTTTATTCCACAGCGAAGCAAATACACTAAGGATATCCCAAGTATAACAAAGGATGAGCTTACCAATGCCTGTCAAAAGGCAGGGGCTAAACAGCACCCGGGCTGGAAGGAATAGCGAGCATGGTTTTGAAAGCGGCAATAAAAGCACGATCGGAGTGATGAATATCCTTTTTAAGGATTTGTGTAAAACCTCGGTTTACTGTCTGTCGCATGCATTTTTCTCGAAGACAGGTCTATCGATTGACACCAAATTTGGTAGAAAAGTGGGAACTGTGAACGCTCACGCATACAGTGGGTTACATCCTTTTACATGCAAAAGGCGGGTGTAATTTTTTTTTCATCAAATATAGTCAAGGGTATCAAATTAAAAATCTCGGTTAATACTTTTCGACGCCGTTCTTTGTTTTGACATTTGTTGGAAAGGTGGGGAGAGCGGGGGGTTGAAAATGATCATTTCTTTAAGGGAGACATTCTTAGAAACTACCCAACCGAAAAATCTGAAAAAAATCACGGGACTGCCACTATACGGTGCTTGGGCTCCGAAATACCTTCCATACCAACATCTGTTGAAATAAAGCTAATAATAGCATATTACTAGAATTTTTAGTAAATGGCTGCAAACCCCCCCTTAAGTTCATGCTAGCACCACGAAATTTTTCGGTGACGTAGGCTAATATAGAGCCTGATCCTGGTGGTAATCGGACAGAGTTATAATACGTCAAAGTTGTTACTTTTTTACAAATTCAAGACTAGGAATGTCAATATCACCCGAAAGTGGATACTCTTACATAATACATGCATATATATGCTACGTACTGAGAAATACACAGCCTTTCGTATTTGAAGCGTCCAGTTTCCAGTTTCCCGATTTGTTTAATACCTGCTTGGAAGAGGGCACTTTCCCGACTCAATGGAAAAGACAAATGCTGGTGTTGCTATCAAAGAGTGGTAAATCACCTGAAACGCAATCGTCATATCGCCCTATTTGTTTGCTGGACAATAAGAGAAAGTTGTTGGAGTCGATTTTATGTAACAAGCTGCTCCCAAATGTGGAGGAAGCAGGAGGCATGTCCACACAACAGTACGGTTTCGGTGCTGGCCAACGATGGATGCTATCAACGCAGCAGTCACTCTGATAAAGGAAGCAATTGCAGGTATAAGGTGGGAGGGCAGTACCAAAAAATACTGTGCCATCATCACACTTGACATGAGGAACACTTTCAACTCAGCGCAACGGCAGCATATAATAAGATCTTTAAGCCAACTAAATGTGGCCACGAATATTCACCTAATCATCAGGAATGATTCCGTGGATAGAAAGCTGCTCTATGACACCGACAAAGGCCCAGTTGAATATTTTATAACAGGCGGAGTGCTTCAAGGATCAGTGCTTGAACCCTTGCTCTAGAACGTGATGTATAACCACGTGCTGCCCATCAAACTCCCGCGAAAAGCTACCCTTATCGGCTATGCAGACGACGTCGCCATTGTTGTAGAAGACAAGCACGTGAAGGATGTTATCTGGGCATGTGAGACATCGGTTGGGCTGATCAAGGATTGGTTGGTATCACATGGATTAAAGTCGGCGGAACACAAAATTGAGTCTGTACTGGTCAGCAGCCGTAAACTAAAAGAAATTCTATGATTTCGTGTGGGACAGCATATGATAGAGTCCAAGCCTTTCATCAAGTACATCGGCGTTAGATAATTGATTGACCTTCAAGGAACACTTGAGCTACGAGGGCGAGAAAGCAACGAAAACTGTAGCGGTGTTAACTGGCATGATGCTCAATATTGGAGGACCAAAACCACCGTGGAGGCTGTTGCTAGCCAAAGTGTGTTCATCCATTTTACTGTATATAGCACCATTTTGGATAAAAGCCCTTAATGTTTAGGCTTACAGGAGAAAATAATCTGCAGTATATCGTCTGAGTACGTTAAGAGATACTAGCGCTAATTGGAAAGCACGTAGTGACCATAATACCGAAGATTGACGACGAGAAGAGAGAGAGAGAGCGCACAATCAGGGTGTGGCAGGAACGTTGAGATAATTCTCGCAAGGGGAGGTGGATGCACAGGCTGATTCCAAATATCCAACTTTGGATTATGCGCAGCCATGGAGATGTCCACTACTACTTAACCAAGTTTCTAACTGGGCATGGTAGATACCGTAGGTATTTACATGGTTTTGGACTTAACGATTCTCCCTTCTGTCCTGAGTGTATAAATGGATGGACCCGGGACACATGCTGTTCGTATGTCCGAGATTTGCAAATGAGGGGGAACAGCTTCAATTTCTCTTGTCAGGGTCTTGACAAGTGGAGACGATTATTCCACAAATAATCGAATCCCAAGAAGTGTGCAATTAATAGCACCATAAGCTGTATTCAGGAGCAGCTTCGAACAATTATCACTTTAGGAGTAACTCGCCCTACGATGTAATGTCTTTAGAAAGTTCTGTGGGCCATAACCGGTGAGGAGAGGTGGTTTTAGTGAATTAAAGTCCCACACTGTGGCTTTTGATGCTTTCCATCTCTATAAAAAAACAGGCAGATAAACAGACAGTAAACTGATTTTAATAAAGTTTTGTTCTACACAAAACCTTAAAAATGGGCAATATTTCCCAAGAATGTGAGAAAGAGTCTCAAATTCAAACCTGTGCAACGGAAAGGAGTGCATGGATGGCACGCATACCAAAGCTGCAAATGAGTTCAAAGATTTTATCTACAGTGGGAAAATCAGATCGATTCAAATTAATAAGGCCACTTGCGCAAATTACCTACGAATCAAAGATGTAAGCGCCTGTAATAAGCGAATAGGAATTGCTATATTCCTATTCCATTCCCCGATTCCCAAGTTTCATTCATTGGCTGAGTTGGAGTATATGAACATCCTAGCCTTGTACACAAAAGGACGGGAAAAAAAGTCATTGCCGATCGCATAGTGCGAGTGAAAAATTGTTTAAATTCACTGACTGTTTAGTTATGTCCTTGACCTTCGTTTGTCTTTCACTTATTCGTGGCATATCCTGAAGCGCCAGTGAACACTACACCCACTACGATTACCTTCATCGACCCGATGTATAAGCCAAGGACTTTATTGGCTGCGCTTCTAAGCACGTCCGATTGGTCAGAAAAGCAATTGATGAAAATGCATCTATGAAGGTGTGGTTGCACCAGAACAATATTCCAGGAAAACCTCTGATAAAAGATTTCCATATTACGAAGTGCATCGCAATTCGTCGATGCCGAGACTGTACTTATACTTATTTTCTGCCCGAAGAATACCCAACTCGTGGTTGAGCGATTAAATGGACTGACCTGAGGATGAAGCGGTATGTCTACAAAATAGTTCAAAAAAACCGCAAACTATTAGGTTGTTGCACATGAAATCGCCGATTTGTCAATCAAGTGAAGTCAATTGCGATTTTTCTATATCAAGCCACCACCAGTTGGCGCTGTTAGTGTCGGATAATGAAGTATAAATACTTCTTCATTTAATCAAGGACTCATTTCAGTTTTGACCATCGTTATAATAACAGTAAATAAAAAGAAAAAAAAAGATGGAAAAGAGCTAAGAACATATACTTTTTCTGTATGAGTTCATAAAGCAGCGGAGGCGACCAGGAGCATTAACAGCACATTCGGAGCTGATACGGTAAGCGAACGAACCACACGAAGGTGGTTCGAAAAATTCCGGTCAGGAGACGTAAACCTTCAAAGTGAGGCGTGGACATCCAGGATCATCGACTGACAACGACGAGCTGCGTTTGCTAATCGAATCCGACGTCAGTCTGTGGGAGACATTGCAGAGAAATTGGGCGTACACTATTCGACAGTTTCCCGGCACTTACAACAACTTGGAAAGGCGAAAAAATAGACAAATGGGTTCCGCCTGCCCTTACGGAGCAAAACATGGGGCTTCGAATGGAAATTTGCTGTTCTATACTCTCTCGCAACAGAAACGATCCTTTTTTACACAGAATAGTGACATGTGATGAAAAGTGGATATTATACGACAATCGTCCCCGATCAGCACAATGGCTAGATGCTGATGAGCCACCGAAGCATATGCCGAAACCAAACTTCCATCAGAAGAAGGTAATGATGACTGTTTGGTGGTCTGCAGCTGGAGTTACCCACTATTCTTTTTTGGCACCTGGAGAAACGATAAATGCAAAGAAATACTGTGCCCAACTCGAGGAAATGCACCAAAAATTGAGTATTCAACGCCCGAGATTGGTCAATAGAAATGGTGTGATACTCCTTCACGACAATGCACGACCTCATGTATCCAGAACAACGAAAGTTGAACGAATTCCAGTATGAGATTCTGCCTCATCCAGTATATTCGCCAACCGACTACCACTTTTTCAAGCATTTGGATCATTTTTTTTGGCGGAAAGACAATTTAGGAACGAGGAGGCTGTCAAAATTGCCTTCGACGAATTTATCAACACCCGACAGTTGGACTTCTACGAAACTGGCATACATGCTTTTTAACCTCACTGGGAGAAGTAGTTTGAATCGACTGGTATCTATTTTGATTAAGCTTTGCAGTCGTTTCAAATTTTAGTATCAAACGGCCATTTCATTTGCAATAACTTAATACCTTTGTAACAGAACAAGAGCGCTGTCAACAGAATTGACCCTAGCCGTCAGAAAAGTCGGAACGGCTGGTTCGACAACGAATTCAAGCTAGCAATGGAATGAAAGAATGTCGCACAACGGGTAATGGTGAACTTTCAAAATACGTGGGAATGTGCACACCCTTATCACAAACTCCATCGAGTGGAGAAGCGACTTCACAGACAGAAAAGAGAGCCTAGAACCAACAAGTCCGTGAACTCGAGAAGTACAGGGAGCAACAGCACCAAGTGCGGTAGTTTTACCAACAAGTCAGCAGGATGAAGCTGCATGCACCTGGATGCTCATCCTGCAGAGACAACGAGGGAAATCTGATTATAGAGAGTGGATTATAGAGTAGGTTATAGAGTGGGTACATTGGAGCGATAGGTTGAGTATTTTGATGAACTGCTCAGCAACTAAAATATCCGTGAGTTGGAGGTCCCGCCAACTGAAGACGACAGACAAATACTGCCACTATCAAGCATAGAAGAAACCCGCCGACTTAAAAATCATAAGTCGCCAGGAGCCGATGGAATTACAGTCGCCTTAGACCTAGACCGGATACCGGTTTTTACGCCGTTGATGATGATTAAAGGGGCTACTTCAGTTACCAGGATTTTAATGGGAAGGATTGAAGACATAGCAGCTCTGTTAATTATATGTATATCTTATTTTGAAAATTGTTGAAAATATACTCCCTCAAAAGTGCAGTCTTCAAAGACCTTTCAATGTGGAAATAATACCCGCAGTAACAACCACAGAAATGCTGACTTTTTGGAGAACGTTGATGCATCGTAAAGCACAAAGTTTTGGCGTTGAGGGTGGACATATTTGGGGGATTGATTGCAGCTTGTATTGTGGATGGCATCCTCTAGAGGTATGGAAACGCGGAAAACTATTGCTATTATATCTAGATGCTGCCTAATGAACACAAGGAAGGGTTATTTTAGTCACACTTGGTGACTTTAACTTTAACTTTACCAGTTACTTAACTTAAGGTATCTAACAGGAAATGCTTTGGTACGACACGGCAGATGGGCCTAGGTAATGCATTTTCTGTGCTGGCATTCCATAGTTTTCTGTGCAGGAACCACTGTTGTAAAAGATCACGCATAATTATGTCCTTAACGCCAAAGGCCAGAATAGCGGGTTAAGCTAATGACATAGTGATGATTGCAATTGGAAAATACCAACCAAACCGATGAAAGCTATATTCATCCAAAGAATCACTGCTATAAAGGGGTAGCTAAAATATTCAAGTATTGTACTCGTGATGGACGAAACAGAAGCGGTGTTTATCACAACGCATCGTACTTAAACAATCCTCCGCATTAGAATGGGGAGCCGCGTCGTCGCCTCGAAACCAGTGTTAAAATTCCTTGGAGTCATGATAGAAATGACCTTAAAGCAATTTACAGTAAACTACTATCCCCAGTCACCATGGCGTCGGGAAGGATGATGACAAACGTGGTGGCCTGCAACCCGCACGTAGTGTCTTTGTAGCTAGAGCGGTATGCTCGATACTACTCTACGCAGTGCTAGTTAAGGAAATTGCAAGCATACCTTATGCAATCTTGGTTACTGGATGAATGTGGTTGAGAGAAAAACACCTTTACGAACGTACTGTCCCTTCAAAAACGTTTTAGGCGATGCAACTTACTTGATAGCCAAATCACGCATCAATGGTTTTTCCTGGGAACCGTACAAAAAAAATCAAATGGCAACGATTGGTGAGCAGGTGGCTATGACCATCGAACAGGGCGGAAAACGGTCGATAGGTTCCGAGATGGAGTCCAAATAAAGGCGCGATGGTTGGTGAGTATGGAGGTTGCCTCCCAATTTCGTTGCCCTAGGTTCGAATTTCGTCGTCGTGGATGTTTGTTTTCGCATTGTGTTTGTCTTGCTGCGGTGAGCTGAATTCCTGACTGTGTTGATGTCGTATACTCCTAAAAAGAGTGAACCGGAGATAATAACCAAACTCTAGATGCAAAGAAGGCACGAAGAGGTAAACTACAATCCCATGTAATTTCTCATAGGCATTGCGAATACACCAAATATCTGCATAAGCTTAAACTGGAGAGCCCACCTAACTATTCCAACTGCGACGATTTCCTAGACTCGAAAAGGAAAGAAGATTCTGGAGCAGACGCTGGGAAGACGATAGAACCGAAAAGTCTAATTGAAGAGACTATTGTAGAATGCAGTTGACTACATAGATGTAGAGACAGCTCTGCAGTGGATTCGTGGAGAAGAGAAGAGAGTTTCAAGGAGGGGTCGTTAATGATTTTGTTGGGCAGAAACCTTACATGCTAGTAGCAAGTTAAACATATATACAATGAAGGTGGATGAACGTGAAGCATGGTCCTTAAAACTGAAATCAATAAAATATTTACAGGAGTAATTAGGCTGAAATCTTCGAAGGAGTCAACTGAAAACATATAACTTAGGAGCAGGTCGAACCTCCAGCATTAGCGACTAGCATCATGTCCAATGGAGACAAAAAACTGGGTCGGATGATGAAAGCAGCGATTTCGGGATGAACTCAGCACCATTTTTCGAAATGGTGAGTTGATAAAAATGGAAATAATACTTTTCTTCTTACCTATACACAGCTAATAATACTAGACATATGAAGAATTGCACTCACCTGAAAAAAAAAACATTGAAATTAATACCTTCTGAATCATTCAATGCATAGATATGTAGATCAATTAGGTATCCGATATCAAAAATATTACTTCGTTCCGGAGAACAGATGGGGGGCTAAGATTTGCGCATAAAGACCAACGACATCCGCATATTCCATCAAGTGGGTCAGTGGGCGGGGGGAGGTCAAGTCTCCAATTCAATTGTGGACCGCAGTATTATGCATACCAGGCATACCCTTCTATTAAACCACCAGGACCTGAATCTCATAAGGATTGGGTAGTGGCTTGAAGCGTGAAGAACAAAAATGAATGAAATGAAAACAAACCATTTTATCAGATTGGTAAGGAACGCTATCTTGACTAGTTTTTGAGAACTGAAAACATGTTGGGAGTTCTATATGTGAAAGAGGATTCAATAAAATGGTACTAACTAAAATATCATGAAAAAAATCCTAAGTGAAGTCTTGCAGTCAGAGTCCCCTTTAAGTCAACATTCTTACTTTAAGTTAGACCTGTTGCTGAAGGCGCTAGAAATTCAGGAACTCTTACACTGAAGAAAGGATGAAATATTTCCCAAAATTTTTTACAACGTGGAAATATTAGCCTACCAGCGAAAAAATGTTTTCATTCTGGTTGTTTTCATTTATGTAGATATTATTAAAAGTTGTAAAAAAGAAAATAAAAGACACGAAAGTTCAATTCACATAAAATTCAACTAATGCAGTAATATCCCACCCACTGTTCACCCTAAATTATTTACTGACAATAAAGAATTTTTAAGATTTTTAACAAACACAAAGTCTGACAACATCTATCTTTCCATAACTGTTGAGAGTTATTGTGTTCTGTACTGTTGCCCTGTTTGCCCTGATTGTAAATTTCGTTGAAAACTGCTTCATAGATAATACACATTATCCTCATAAGCAAGCATAAATCCATACATGGAATTGACTCGTCGTCTGATACTGTTCCTTTTTACTGATGTCACCCTGCCCAAGGGCCACAACGAAGAAAAACTAACATCACGTCCTTCATATCTTGCTGTTTGCTCAGTAGTGGACAACTTCTGTCACTTCCCACGACTTCTGCTTTCCTTGCTGGTCAGTACTTTGCTGTCTTAAAAGGCTTTAAGCTTGGAAAAGTTTTTCGCCCAACGCAGGCAGGCTTAGATAAAGGCAGAACGAATGAAAATATCTAGCAGAAAAGATAATAAGGACGAGAGCTCTGTAAACGTCGGACTAACTAAGGGTGGTAAAATATCCTACCATCTTTATGAAAATTTCATTTCTGCAATAATTTCTGTGCTGTATTGAAAAGGGATACAATATAAGAAGTGATGTGGCACTCTACGACATTGTAGGAGGAGGAGTTCAATTCTCTCGAGGAGCTAGGAAAAGATCGAAGGATAAAGGCGGATTGAGGCTCGAAGATAAGTATGACATGTTTACGGGAATTATATGTAGATGGATAGATTTTCATAGCAGGGTCTAGTGAGGATTTGTGACTGTTCCCCACAATTTTTATCTTTTATCAAAGGATTAATCCATATCCAAGCAGATAAATTATGGGTCTAGCATGTGTCATATTTTTCGAATTTTTTACCGGTTCGGAATTTTGATTGGATTAATAACTCAATTTCCGAGGCTCACTGCCTACGCATGGAAGATTTTAAAGTCACAATCCCTAGAAAGAGTACGCAAATGGTAACAAGTTAGTTTCTTTATTAGGTAATAATTCACAAAAAAAGTGAAAATTGACGAAATTTGGTTATTTACTTTGGAAAAAAATGTCCTTACCAGGGTTTATTTTATAGATAATGTGTTCGCCTATGAATATATAATGATTAATCCTTTTAGCAGTGGCTACCAAATGGTGCAGCGTTAAATTTGAGAAAATACTTGTTATCTCAGGAATTTGCAAAACTAAGTCAGGAAAGACACTAACAAGTTAGGAAATGGGAAGCTGGACGCTTCAGGTATCAAAGGTTCTGTATATTTCTTATATAAAAACATTTGCCCACTTAGTACGTAGCACGTAATATATGCATACATTATGCGAAAATATCCACTTTTAAGGGATATTGATATTCAAAGTCTTGAATTAGCACAGAAGCGACAACTTTGATCTAATATCACTTTCTTAGTAATATCGCGATTTCCATCAAGCTTGCTCTCCATTATAGTCTAAATTCCAGCCAAAATTCGTGTTACTAGGATGAACTTAATATGGGTTTTCTAGCCGATTACTAACAATTATAGTATGGAAGGTATTTTGGAACCTAGGCTATATATAGTGGCAGCCTCTTGATTTTTTTCAAATTTTTTAAAAATTGAATAATTTTTCAAAATTGAATAAAGGGTCCGTTAGAGAAACTATTATATTCGACCCCCCACACTCCCCACCTTTCTGACAAATGCTAAAACTGAGACCGGTTTCGGAAAGTACTAACTGAGACCATTCATTTTATACCCTACATGACTATATTTGGTGAAAAGAAATGTATATCTCTCCTTTTGCAGAGATTCCCCCTCCCCTACCTTAAATTCAATGCAAAAGGATGTAACTCACTGCATGTATGAGCGTTCATAGTTCCCACCTTTCCACAAAATACGGTGTCTGTCGCTATAACCGTCCCCAAGTTCCACAAAGTGCCAAAAACATATCCAGAAATTCTCCAGGGACATATGCTCTCAGAGAGCCACTGTAGTTCTCACGATAACAGATAACTTCTGCTGAGGCTTCGTGGCAAGAGCGACTTCAGATGAGTTTCTTGCAGACTCGGACCCGATCGCAATCCTCTAATACATGGAATTTAATGGGGTGGAGAATTTTTTCTTTGAAGAATACATAGTGGCCAGGATCGTAGGGTGTCCTTCTGATGAAGTGAAACTAAATACCGTCACCAGCAAAAAACAAGTCCGAATACCGGAAGCTAGCGCTTCAGATACTAAGGTTTTGGGTTCATCATATGTAAGAAAGTTTCTACGCAAATCTTTCCATTCGTATACGGCCAAAAACCCAAAATATACTTTTATACTTTTTTCAAACTAGATATAGGTACATATTACAGACGTAAATATTGTGCTTATCCTAATCAAACAAATATTGTCTATTATTGAATACTATACTGCGCCCTCCATTTACAGGTATAGGCAGCCACCCCTTAAACCTAACACAAAATGGCACCACTTGCTGCATATAAAGGGAACAGCAGACCACACAATCTCACCAATTTTCGTGACAATCGGTTTTGCCGTTTCTGAATAAATCGGGTGACAGACAGATAGACAGAAAGTTTCACACAAAACCTTAAAAGCACTTCTTTGATGTCTCGAGTTTTTGCCCAATAACATAAAATCAAAAAGGATGATAACCAGTCAAAGTGACAATCTTAACCTTACTGGTGTTTATGACCAGTCCAACACTATTTGCCTCTTTCAAAAACTAAATGGTCATCATCATCATGATAACCGGCCCAATAACGGGAATCCAGTCTAGTAAAGAACTCCAGACATCCCAGTGCTGCCCAGAGCTCTACCGCGGTGTTCTGGTATACACCATCGCCCCATCTGACGCAGGGTCTGCCACGTCTTCTTTTTCTACCATTTCGGATTAGGTGACCCGGCCACCAAAGCCTATTAAGCCGAATTTATCCGCTAATATAGATTGTTATATATTATAGGCTACAGAATCATCATCTGTAGAGTAAGAACTTTGACCCTATGGTAAAATGCTTCAAATTAACATTTTTATAAGTCGAAATAGGCCTAAATAAGCTCTGTTGTTGGCAAAAATCACACGTGGATCTCATCGCCATAACTGTTATCGGTTGTAATTTTGAGCCCCAGATAAGAGGAGTTATCAACGATCTCAAGGTTGTATTCTCCAATCTTTATTGTTTTTAATTGACTAGTGCTATTTCATGTTCTTGTTTCTTTGGTTTTTGTTGCAAATGTCGCCACAATACACGTTGTCTTGCCTTTAATAATGTACTGCTCAAGATCTCCTGCTGGTTGCTGGCAGCTCCATATGGTGCACCATCCGAGTTGTTCTTCCCACTATGTCAAAATTGCGCTGGCTGGTTGGACTTGGGGGAGGATCACTTTGGGGATGGAAGGATAGAACGAATGTATGATAATGCGTCCCTTGTTTTAGATCATTCTTGCTGGTGAAAGGTTTTGAGAATGATCTAGTTGCTTTTACCTGTCATTGCACATCAGTGAGAGCCAGCCTAGCCAGTCTTATTACTTTTTTGAGACACCGAATCCAGAATTATTTGGCGAAAGTCAATGATTAATGAGAGAGTAAATAGATGTCATCAACGTATCCAAATTATTTGAGATAAGACCTTAGAGCCCATTGAAGTCGTTCACGGTATCCGGAAAAGGCAGCATGGAGAATGTCACTGAACAATAAGGTATAGTTACGGCGACAGAATGTATCTTTAAACCTCTCAGAAATTTTACTAGCATGCAGCACGTGACCTTTCGTGCACAATATATCGCTCTATTAGTTTTCCCGGAATGCTCCTTCTACGTAGAGCATTCTAGATACAAACCTATAATACCTAGAAGTGCACTTCTACACTTAGATTATCCAAAACATAAAAAGATGGAGCCTTTTAACTCTCCAAGTGGTAATGAATTACAGATTTCGAATCCACCCTCGACGTCGAGAAATCAAGTCGTGGTCAAAGCACGGATTTTATAGTTTATAGTCGTCTTTCCAAGGAAGTATGAAAGACACGCTCTCTTCTTGGATGGGAAGCTTGCACTTAGTGTCTACGGCGCGGTCTTCTAGAAAAGGGAGAATAGCAGCTCCCATAATGAAAGGAGCTGGAAACCTGCGCACGGCCAGTCTATTTGTGACATTGTTAAATAATTCTTCAAAAAAAAAAAACTTTACTAGGAGAAACGGAAGAAAGGAAAACTGGTGATGCCAACGAAACTGGTCTAATGCCGGTATGTGAAAACAGATCCAGGCAAACGGAACACCGTGAACCTGGTAAGGTTTCCAGCTGACGAAAGCGGAAGGTACGTACGAGGACGAAAATTCTTGGGGAGTGAGGACATTGGCATTGCTGCATCACAAGGTGTGGCAATATTCAGAGAAATTAGACACAGAGAACCTGAACTCTCTGTGAAAGGTGAGGACCAACTCATAATCCCGGTCAGACTCACACTGGATGCTGTAGACTCTTTAGTTGGCGACGATTTCCACTTTGGGCTACACTTACGCCTACAAACATGAAGATTGATTAAAATAACTAGCAGCATGTCCAAGCCACTTTCTCTCTACTTTCTGGTACAAAAGCCAAGGGTTTTTATTAAGTAAAAGTTTGCAGTGTTGGATCAGTAATGGCACTAGAATCTTTTCGAATGATAGATCATCAAGACTGAGGGCCTCCGTCCTGTTATCAAAATTTTTCGAGGCAACCATGCTCTCCTAGTTGAGGTCATTTTATAACACCAGATTAATGGGGTTGCTTTTGTGTATGACTGTTTATGTCTTCGGCGGGCACAAGAACTAAAGGACCTGGCAGTGCATCATGGTCTGGAGCTCTTAATAATTTGTGATGTGAATGCTTTACATACATATTTGTTGGGTGGAGTAGCAAATGAAACTCCAGAGGCATGAAATCATTTGAGTTTCCCAGTTCAAGTGCTCTTATGACTAGGAACGCAGGGTGCGGCCTTATGATTGTATAGCCAAAAATAAGCGTAGTAATTAACTTAATAATCTGAACTTCAAAGTTGTTAGATTTGATTAGATACTAGCTGGACCGAAACGAATTCTCACTTTCAGACTACTGTTACTTAAAATTTAGTCTTACTATTGCAGGAGCATAAAGTTTAATACAAAAAGGCAGCCCTATGAAAACGGACTAAATTAAGTTCAGTAAACTTCTTTACAATAAATTGCAGCAATCTCTGGACAACTAATGACAAATTCCGCAACAGAAGATCAAATAAGAGCTGTGAATCGCACACTTCTAGAATGTTGAAAAGGCTTGTCATATTACCCCAGGGAGAGAGAGAACTTCAAAAACTCAGGAAATCAATTAGATGACTTTTGAATCGAATTTTTAAAGGCAATAAGAGTGAAGACTGATTAAACTTCAAAACCTGAGGCTGGTGAAACATTCCAAACGAGCCTCCTTTAGAGTATGCTCTGAGGAACTGGAATGTGAGTGGAATTGAAATACTTCGTGAGATCTATTATATTATACTGCCGTTTGAGCACTTCAAGATACCTGGCATGGATGACATCTATCCAACGATACTAAAGGAAGATAGAGAGCACCTAGATCGACTGCTAAGAAATACTTTGCCTGCCTCTTGGTAGAAGGTTCAGTTGCTCGATTGATTGATGTTGCCAAAGGGCATGGTGTCGATGATACTTTAATTAAATGGAGATGTGGTATGCTAACGTAGAGATTGCTGTGTGCTAAAGTGTGCACCTGTCAACAGAAGCAACGAAGAATACATAGTGCGGTGGGTTGAGTGAGATCAAAAACTTTTCATAGTAAACTAGCTTCACTTGAAAGAAGTGTGTGGAGGACGGAGCCTTCTTTTCGAATAAAAAGGAGAAGTAGGGTTTTCCTTGGGAAGAACATACAACGGTCTGCCAAGCTGAAGTGTAGGTGACCCTCGGAGGGCCCTAAGTGGTTGACGAGGTTAAGGAGTGGACGCATCGCAATCTGCAGCGATAGTCAAGCTACACTGAAGCTGTTAAACAGCCCTTTGTTCAAATGTAAATTGAACTATCATGTGGGCTTAGTCACGACAGTTTATTTCCTCAGCAAGTTTAATCACTCAATCAAAATTGATAGTGTATAATACCTTGAGACAAAACGTTGTCCTCTCCTATTTACCACTCCTTGGAAATAACCTGTTCATATATGTAGACCCTTCTTTCTTATTGTTCTTTTTTCTCATATGCATTTCATTTTTTATGAGGATCAGAAAAGTAATCACAAACAACAGGATTCTAACCCTGGGAGAGGGGACCTATCAATACTCTTTTAAAAGTTTCATTGAGATTGTTTTCGCTAGACTTTACTTTAATAACAATCGTGTGAGGGCAGAAAGATGTCATTGTTGCAAAAAATCGTTTCCAGTAGTTGTCGATCTCGAAAAAAATTTGCGTCAATACGAGGACATAAACTCCTGGGTTACACTTCGACTTTGACTTTAGTTCCCACGTGTCGTTATATGTCGAGACAAAGAATACATTCTGGGGTGCCACAGTCGCGGACATCAAGCTAGATTTGACCTTTGCTGAACAGTTCATATATTCAGTAACAAATCAGCGAAACTTCCGGGACTTGGTTAAGTTTGACACCCCAGGAAATATGTCATAAGTCTTTTTGGGACTTTTGACATTATAATATTCCCAAACTTGCATACAAAGTAGAAGAGATTCGACAAAACGAAAGCTATATAAATCAAATAGCTGAAAAACCATAAACTATTTCCAACAATTTTACAACTGTTAAAGTATAATTTGAGACGACGAAAGCAAAAATCCATCATCTTCCTGTTTTGAAAGATGAATAAGCTCGGTGGGATATTTGTGAATCTTCCTACATTTATTGGTCATTCACTTTGAATCAGAAAGCTGAAAAATTTGGGAAAATTTCCATTAAGGCAAGAAGAATGCCTCAACTACTCTGGTTCATTGATCTATCCGATAATATCTTTTAGTGGTAAATTCGCAAATATGAAGATAAGTGGAACATTTCGACTGCGGTCTTGTGAAGAATGTATCGTTTATAACGCAACCAGTTATGAACTATTAAAAATCTAAAGTGAGAAATTCAATGAACTGAAAAAGTGTTCAATCACTTTTATATATGTAAACTAAACTACCTTTTCATGCTACATTATGGTCCATCTTGAAATCCAAGTTAAAACTGAAAATGACAGTAATTAAAAAATATCCTCAAAGCTCTACAACATCCTAGCAATATAACTTCAACAATAGCTCACACCAACTGCCCACAAGAAGAGTATCGAAAAAAGGAAAATAACTTGAAGAGCCTTTTCATAAAAATGTCGTAGCGCCTTAAAAATTTAAGCGAAATGTATATCAAAGGAACCCCATTGTGCGTACCAGATAAATACATGGGAGGAAATTTCTTTATTGGAGTAAACTTCGGTCGTATCCTTCCTATCTACTCTTCTCCCCATCCTGACTGTATTTCGCTGAAAAGTTTCTTTTCCCTTAAAAGCAGAAAGTAGATATTGTTGCTTAACATTTTTCTTCGGTTTTCTTTTCTTTCCTTTTTGGACCCCGTCGCTTTTTCTGAAAGCTGAAATTGTGATTTGATAGGCAAAGATAAGATGTGACTTGACTTTCATGCGATTATGTAACACAATCATATTGCGGTCAAGACCTCCTTTTATATTATGTGTATAATGTGTTTCACTAACTTAAGATACATATTCAATATGCTTTGTCTGATTTCCTCACGTGAACTGCTAATGGAACGACAACAGGTGATTGCAGATGATGGTAAAAGATTCCCTTACGATATTTTTGAAAATGACAGAAAAGATTTAGTTTTTCCCGGTTTTTTCGTAACCATGTTTATACTCCTATCCTGTCAACTAAGGGCAGACAGTGAGAAAAAAACCTTTCAAAGGGATCTTCATCTATTAATATCTGAGATGGCCGGGAAACTGCGCATGAAATGGAGGACCGTTTTCTTCTGTTCCTCACATTGAGCTGAAAAGCGCATGGTTGAAAGTCTTATAGGATTTGTCCGCACGGAGCAATGAAAAGGAGAAAATTCGGCTGCCTAAACCCTGACAATTTCACTCTTTATATTAGACTTGATCATGGACAGCCTGAAACCAAATGTTAGCTTTGGTTTCACCATTCTAAAGCCAAACGTGCAGCCAGTCTGTCAGTCTTCTTATTACCGACAATGTTCGTGTATTCTGGCACACACGTCACGAAAATTACGTTCACCAAGCACAGCTTTAACAGGAGCTGATGGTATACTCCACACCAGCTGGCTAACCTCGTGTTACCATTTGTTACTGATAACGTTGCTTGACTGTCGAAACAAATTTGCCAATTATGCCGCAGATATTCTTTTGCTGCCAAAGAAATGGTATATATCTCCGCCTGAAATATCGCCATTACTTTTACGGGGGATCGAACTGGTTCTATAACTGAATTTTCCAGAAGCACCCTCAAGCCCGATCGACCTTCCATGTCTACCTCGTTGATGAAGATTGTTACGTCTACAATGCCAAATGCTTCCGACCATTTATTCATTGTTCTCTTTTGATTGCAGTATGAGAGTATGCCTTTTTAAACCATATCTGGAAACTATATGATTGGCAGAGCTAAGGGCAACCTGATGCTCTTCCAGATACATTTCCAGCCCCTATAGGTTGTGTGTAGTTACCCAACCTAACCATGCCAATCCCAATATTATTAGAGCTAGATCACCAACAAATGCATAAATATTTATACTCTCCATGGGCCGAAATCGAAAATGAGAGGTATATAAGTAGATCGTAACAGTGATGGACACATAGGTTGATCCCTTTCAGCGAAGAGTGGCTAGAGAGAAAGCATGAGGAAATCCATTATAATCTTACTGAGTTTGTTAAGGACCATGGAGGATACCATCAGTACTTGTGTAGAAAAAACGCAGCGTTAAAGGGTGAAGCGAAAGAGAGAGCTAGTAGAAGTGAACTTTTTCAGTTCCATAATGAAATGATGGTTCTAAGGAGCATAGGGGCAAGGTGGTGATTCTAGTGAGCAAAAATCCCAAACATTTTAGCGTTCAACCACAATGTGGTTCTTCTTCCGTTTCAGCACCTGAAAAATCAGTTTCTCCTTTTTGGGAATAAATGTGACCATCGCTTTACGCGTGGTTATCGGGATATAAGCTTTTGTCAAGCATCTTCAGTGTACAATCCGAAACATGCACTTCCTAATGGCCGGCAAATTTGCATCACTGGAACGAATTAAATGCCTGTTTTACCAGTTCATGTTAGACATTTTTGTATGCCAAATTTCAGGCTATAAAATAGGGCTGTATATGGCTGCGGACTCTGCTCCCTGTGTACTTCCCGTTCTATGAGTGCAGATTTTCAACGTACGTCCTTTGACAAAACCAACTTTAGCGAGTTAGTCTCTTTGCACACGTGTTGGCATACTGATCATTTAGTCGAATTTGTCGACCCTTTTTAAACCTATTCCACCCAACAGCTGGATTAGACCTCTCCTGTGTTTTACCAAATGTGGATCTCTAGTTCATTTGCCATTACGAGCATGTAGTTTGAAAACGATGTCGACGTGCAAGATTTCATCAAAAGCGAATGGATAAAATAATTTATGGAACGGAGCAATGGAACGAATTATATTGCGATGCCAAGAAGAAAACAGCGAAAATATAGAGGATCAGAGCGCTCTAGGCAGCGCACGGCCAAATACAGAGAAAGGCACACAAAGACATGTTACTGCCGCTGCAGGGACTGCAACCCCATTACTCGGTGGTAATCTAGTTTCGAAAGTGAACTCGAATGAAATTGTTAATCCACCAAAGGTGTTGGACATAGGCTGAAAGGAGAAATGCATATCAGAAAATGCGCGGTTGTTGTGAAGTACCTACGTGAAAAACAGGCTGAAGGAACAAGAAAATCACCTGAAGAGCATTTTCTTCTAAAGCGGGATATGGACAGTAACAAAAGATATCCGAAGAACAGAAGCAGCCGTACTTTCCGTTGGTACCATTGAGCGCATCAAAAGGACCGAAGAGAGTCCCTTTAGAATCGACCTGAGAAAAAAGCGAAAAGAGGATCCATTTGAAAGTGACTTTATCCGGGTAGGCAGCAAGGATAAGAAGGTAAAGAAGAGCAAGAAGAAATAACCCACCACACCGCTAGAAACCCTTCTACCTAAAGCCGAAGTAAGTGGAAATGGTGGAACTACAAGTAAGGGGCATAAAATGATACAGAACGAGACCACCAGTTCCATTCAAAACCAACCGAAGGCAAGATTTTTTCGGAAATCCTCAGCAAGGTCTGCTAAGGAATCGACCCCACAGACACTAGCGTGTATTCCATACGGAAGATGAACGCTGCTCTGGTAGACGACAACCGACAAGGATCTATGAAGTGACCAAAAGGCAATTACTAGAGATTACTTTGGTTTCTAGACTACGGGTTTCTTAGATATTCAAAATTTTACAGAAAAGGCCTCGGAGCATGAATGCCCAAAGATAACAAATGCATAATAGGCATCACCTTTTCGATTTATCGAGGCCACAAATTTGCTATCGTGGAAGTTGTCGCGTAATACGACAGAAAATTTCTTAACAGCGGGAAAATCACAATTGGTTTGCAGTATGCAGGACATGAAAGCAATTTTTACAAAGTATTACAGATGTGTAGACTATAAGCACACGTCTAAAATGGATCGGAGATGTGGTATGAGGGCGCCGCGGCAGGTACCGGAAGGAAGGACACAAAGCAAAACTTTCTATCAAAAGGAAAGGTGCGCTCTCTGTGATACTACCGGCTGGCAGCGGCGTTCGGTCTTCTAGCCGAAGCGACTAGGACGCGGTTAACGTGATTCGCATCATATAAATCACATGCATCAGAGTGCAAGCGATCACGAGAGTAGTGCAGTTTACTGCGGAGGTAGAAGACAGGAAAATGACACCTAGGTTTGTCAGTGTCTTGTGCGCGGAGGGGCTGGTTCTGCTTGGCGTTGAATTTAATGTCAGGGCGTTCGAATAAGACATGCTTCGTCCAGATTCCAGAAGGAAAGTGATGCTCGAAATGGCGGCGAGAAGGGGCTCGTTGTTCTAAACACCGGCTTCAGGCTAACGTGCCGGCACCCAGGCTGCAATGGGACATTCTCGTTCTTCGTGTTAGAATCACTAGAGTCGGATTTTTGTAAACGTCTCGGCATATGATCAGTCAACACATATCGTTCGAAATGTCTGACCCAATCTCTCAGCATGCACCAATCCGGCGTTTTGCCTGCGAGTGGACCGCGTTAGAAAGAAAAATCAGTAATTAGTGAAGTAAGGAGCGGACAAGATAAACTAAACACCGAAAGATTCACCCAAGCTAATGGAATAGCCAGAGCCGTATTGGAAGTTATTTATTACATTTTATTTGTGAACCTGATAATGATAGCCTAGGAAGTGCAGATGCAACTGCGGCCACCCAGCCCTGACAAGCCTTTTATGTACTGGTAGACGGAAATAGCCAATTTGCGTGAGGAATGTCATAAACGGTGCCGTTTAGTACCAACGTTCCAACAACCGGAAGCAGGCGTTCGACGTATTCAGCGCTTGCTTGCAGGGGGCACTTTTCTTGTCTTTGGAAAATGGCAAAATTCGCGCTAATCGGCACAGGTAGGGGACACCTTGACTTAGCGTCTGCATGCCGACCAATTTATATGCTTGACACAACCAGGAAAGTGCTCGAAAAGTTCGTCACGAGTTCGCTCTTGAAGCGATACATGCTTTATACGACATATTTCCAAGGCGGTTTGGTTTTAAAGCATAAAGATCGCCAGTGAGTGTAGGTGGTAGATGCGGCCCATGGAGCTGAGACGATCATGTGATTGCATAAGATGGGCATGACGAATAAGCGGATGGATTACTGCTCATTGCATTAGACTTACGCTGGGAAAACGAATTAGGCATCTTAATTAAGAAATGAATCCTCTCCCTCTATTGCCTGGCGACTGGTGAGGCGATTATGAAGTCGCAGATAACAGTTAAGTCGACTAATGGCACATGTTGGGGGCCCTATCTCTAGCAGGAGATGCAAAACAGTCAGCCTGTGATGATGATACCGGGAGTAAAAAACGGTACATACACTAAATGAGTGGCAGATGGACTGCGCAACTCATCTGCAACTTAGGTTCTTGATTAAATCGAAAACGTCGCGAGATTGCTTATTTCCTTAACCAGTCTCTAGGCGGGCATGGACATTTTTCGTTGTACCCGCACAAGATTGGGAAGGCACGATCCCCTAACTATGTGTTTTGCAAAGGGGTGGTGGACGATGCCGATTGCACCTTTTTTTTATGTGGAAGTTCGAATGGGCTTAATGGCAACTTTATGGACTTTACGCACGCAGGAGGTGAGCTGCCTGTGAACAACTTTGCAGAAAGCTGCTGAGAAGTGCAGACAGATAGAGCAGGGTTGCGCATCAGGTTCGGGCTCTTCTATGAATTTGACCGTTAGAGGACCGGATGACAGGGAACTTAGCGAATTAACAAACTCATTTCTTCTTTTCCCCTTTCGTTTGTAAAGGGAGAGCTAATCTGAAGTATTGTGTCAAACGACCTGAGGTTGGCCCTTATGATGAAGAGGTGTTCAATTGGTAATTTGGAGGCTTATCGCTATGGAGGTCTAACAATTAGTGTACAAACGCTTTCATCTACCTTGTCTAAAAAACTAAACAGTTCACAAAGTTTAGTCCTTCGAAGCCAGATGACATTGACCTTGACGACACTTGTCTTGTTCGATGATCTTCAGAATTAGACGAAGGTCGTTTCGAAGCGCTTTTGAAAGACAGCGGTCGTCAAACAAAAAGTGAATTGGTCGAAAAAATGTGGTCATGTAATAGTGCTCAGCCATCTTTATTCGATGAAATTTACTGAAAAAGTGGGAGCGTGGATGCAAAAAGAACAAAGAGAGAGGTTTTCAAAATGGTTCGTAATATCTTGCCCGCTACCGAGCGACGTAACATATATTGTACCGAATTATGACCCGGGATTAGAAATGGTGGCTATTCGTTAATTTGAGGCAACGAAAATAGTGATTAGCTCCTGGAGAAACGCCGAAACCACGAGTCAAGCAAGAGTTTCAGCCAAATAAGACTACGATTTTCGTTTGGTAGGACTGGGCGCTGTCAAGAATGAGCTCTACATTGGCTAGATGCACTGCGTAAGTGATGTGATTCAGCTGGAGAGATCCAACTGAGAAGGGTAAACCATACCGCTTCACGCAACGCTAGACCCTACGTTGCATAAGTCATCATGGCACACTCCCAGAGCTCGAATGAAAGGTTCTTCAGTACCCACGAAACTGTCCAATCCCTGTCGAACCAAATGAGAGGCGTTAGTTTTAACAGTAAAAAGGAATTCCAAGAACTTATTCAACGAATTCTGCGGTCAACGGGATCAACAAATTGGCCAAAATGCGGGTGCAGGTCGCAAGCAGTAACACAAATAAATTATTAATTAATTTTTTGCTGTAATCATTAGTTTTTCTTTACCAACCAATGAAAAAACTTTGCGCTACGAATATATCGACCAACAGAATAGTATACGCCATCCACATATCTCTTTCATTATTATTGTTATTTTTTCAGCACTTTCTTTGAAAAAGACTATACTTTACGACAGCAAGACAAGCACAAAGATGGATGATGGAATTCAGCCGACAGCCAACCCACCTAAACCTCGCAACATCGCAACAAGTTTGCGAGCGGTATCAACTTTAACATAGGAAGCCAGCGAAAATTAGACTAAAATGCGATGATCATCAAATTAGCGGGTAGTTGAGGAGAATAGTAAGTTTTTGGGAGGTCAATCTTTGTGTGGGTTGAGAAACTGGGCAAATAAGCTACAAGAAGCTGGATAAACCAATGGGAATATCAAACACCTAGTGAAATGGAGGAAAGGATGTTCCCCTGTAATTAAAGTAATAATGACAGTAAAGTTGGGCATCATAACATCATTTTTACCGAAGTGGGAAATAAAACAATGGTTATAATATTCCGGTCCCTTAAAATTTTTCAATAATATAACTTAACACAGCGTAAAAAATAAATAATCCTGAGGACTAAGGCATATAGCAATAAGATAAACCAGCCAATTCTCGACAATTCCAGGTTACTTATTGGTTCTAGCTCAGTTAAGGGTAGCTTTCAATCAGCTCCATAATGAAACTTTCCCCGAATTTCTACCACAACTCTACATAAAATATATTCCATGATTATTCTTTCTATTCTTCTTTTCAACCACAATCACGTAATTAACAATTCAAAGTCAAATATCATATTCATAATTAAATTGATTACAAAACTTGAGTGATATCCAAATAGCGCTTCCAAAAAGTCATCGAAAGTCGTTAGCTCGTCCACGAGCACAATAAAAAGGCATCGTGGCAACAAAGTTATCCCCCCAGAAAATTACAACTCATTATTGGGAAGCAATGACAAATACTTGGGCAGACTTTCGTGTTTGCATGATCCACAATCTAGCCCCTGACGATGATTAAAATGATTGCTGCAGAGCTGTTAGTTTTACCATAATAACAAGGACCAAACGGATGCCACCCCACAGATATTACGCTAACTATAATTTGTATCCAGACGGGGGGAGAAATTCGAACGAATTGCTCTTTTCAATGGTCGCCACAGCATCTTATCATTTTGTCAATACAAGCAGAGAGCTTGTGTTCCCATTGTTGACACCCCCCTTGTCCCACGGTCTCCTCTCCGATAAAGGGAAACTTGTACGAATTTCTCGTAAATGGCCAACGGATGACATTGAGAAATTTGCCTTTTTATTTGTTTCGCCTCTGGCATGTTGTTTGTTTCCTTTTTTGCAGAAGGCAATCGCTATGAGCTCCACATCTCATTCATAATGGTCCGCCTTTGTCCTTCCCTCGAGATAATTAACAAAAATATTATTTTTTCACTTTTCTAATGATTTCTTTTCGTCCAGTCAGGGTCTGGCTGGATCGATTCGAATCCGACCAAAGAATACTCCCCCGACGCCTTCCGCACGATTTTCCTTTGTAGCTGTTGATATTGAAGATGAATATAGTCCAGGGACGATAGTGAACAAACTACTATGGTAGCTGCTATGACATTTCCAGGACAAGGAAACGGGTATGACGTGTCTACTGTGTAGAAAGTCAGATTTATTGGGAAGAAATCGATTTTACGTAGGCGAATGTAAGAGTCTCATTCCAACAGTCGTTAGTATCCTCTTATGTTCAATTTTATTGCCAATTAGAAGGTCAAAACAGATGTAGAGTATTGAGCTAAATCGTGAAGATAGTCCCTAAAGGACGAGCATTTCGATGGGGTTTGCTAAGGGTTGCTATAAATAAATTTTTCAACACTGGTCAGGTGTATACCAATTTTCAAGAATGAAGGAACGTTGGGAGTGAAACTCGAGTTCAGGGAAACAAAATGAAGGTTTGGTATTTTTTCTGGAAGAAAAGTTTTATATTTAAATGATCAAAACTTTGACTAGTTCAATTTGCATTCTACGACTAACATTACCATTTTAAAAATATCAGAAATTACTTGTACTTTGTCAAAATTATTAGTAGTTTGTAGAATGAGAAAAAGCCAACCTCTGTTGCAGTTAACGCCTGAATCCTGTGTTAAGTTAAGCAATGAAAAGTTCTTGTACTGAGAAAAAGTAGTAATGGGTTCCTAAAAGGGATTTAATGTTGTACAAGAAAGCATTCCTAGCATGCACCAAATAACTATACTCTTAGGAAAAAAAACGAAATTTTGTTTTCAGTACATGACCAGGAGTATACGGATTGAAATTGATTGGGATTGATGATCACGCGAATATATTTAATACACCTCAAGTCCTTCAAGGACGTTGAAGCCAGACTGCGTATATTTGACACACAAATGAAAGTTATCTCCTTAATATTCTCAGCATTTCTGCTCATAGGCATAACTTATGCAAGGGCATAAGCGGCGATGATATCAAACTGTTTCAGTAGCCACTTGATTGAGGCTATGAAGAAAAAGAATAACACCGACCGAGTCGAAGTTTACTAACGGCCTGAATGTTTTACTAAAGTCCTTTACCTAACAGTTACGAATTTCCCGTTGAAGTTATAGCTTCTCCTCAGTTTATAGGTTCATTTTTTGTCGATTACTTTCTGGTTGCCGGTGATTCTACTAGATTGAAAGTTTACGTGGGCGATGAGTTCAAGTCGCTACTCCCCTCCATTCTGGCTTTTTATCTTTTTGTTTCAGACTGGTTACTCCCACTCGGTTTATGACAGATTTGCCTAAGTACACTTTTTTGAAAACGTCAGACACATTTTCAGCGCTTGTCTCGTTATGCAGGACGGTCGGCACGTATTGATCAGTGCCCCATTTTGCTCAGTCATAGGCCTGATCTAAATGGGGTCGCGAGGTTCCTAAATCACCATCTAACGTATCAAACCATGATTTTTTTCGGTCGGTCTGTTGACGGTTTTCCATAAACTTCAACGTTTAGAGTAATCTTGCCAAGCGAGCTCTTATGAGGGTGGAATACATATCATCAGTATTGAATTACATAGCGATACCATCGAACACCAATTTCTTACAAACGATGCAATTTCATATCGATCGCGGATGTCCTCAATTCGGATGCGATCATGGCGCAATATGCATCATTTTCGTCCCCATTACTAGGAGGTGACGTTCATTGTCTTCTATAGTCGGCCAACATTGACTCATCATATATGACATTTGCATTTGTGCCACCATCGATCATAAAGAACTCAAGTTGAGCAACCCCACTTCACTTCACTTCACAAGTTGCGCCGATGCGATAGCAATTTCATAACGCAGTTCACCGTTGGCTGATAGTTTTTTTCGAGATATCTAAATCGCTCAGTTCTCGATGGATTGCTGCTTCTATTATTGGTAGTGACTGTTTGATTGGGATTTATCATCAAAAATTCTATTTTATTCAGACTCATTCTGAGACTATGTTGCTCGACGCGACCATTACTCTTTTGGGCAAGTTGTTCAGGATAAGCTTTGTTATGAGATGGGAAGAATATATCATATGGATAGAGAAGTATATAGGGGTCGCTGAACATTGTATGTCACATGTGACGGTGTCCCAAACAAGAACAAAGAAGCGTGGTGAAAGGGCGTTTTCTTGATGAACTCTGACAGAGACACAAAGCGATTTTGGCACACTTAATGCACTTCCAACTTTACTTTTCAGATTGCGGTGCAGCAATATATCAAAACGGACAGAGCATACAACATGTGCTTTTGTTGCACAGGGTAAAACGCCTCTCTAGATCCAGAAATGCAAGTGTAGAGGGTAGAGGGTAGAAGGTAGAGGGTCCTTGCCAACCTGGCTTGATTCACGGTTACTTGAACGACATCGCGAATACGATCCCCAAGAATTCGCTCGAAAACGTTCATAGTATGCAACAGCAATCAGATCGGATGGTAGTTTAAACTGCATCCGTTTTCCATATTGAAACGGTGGAGCTTTGTTGCTAGTCAGTTAATCAGTTTACCCTCCTCAAGAGACTCATTAAAGAATTCACTGAGCTACAGTCTTGGGTCTCAACCGTTGGCTTTCTAGAGTTCAGCTGGGTCAAGTCCTATTGCTTTTCTGTCCTGATTCGTTTAAATACTTCCTCGACTTCAGTGGCGCTGACAAGTTTAAGTGCTCCAATGTCGGCAGTGCAACAGAACATAAGCAAATTCTTTGGTCGAAACTCGTTCGAAATGTTCGCGCCGTCTATCCTTCGCAGGTCGTCGATTGGTACGCGAGGTAACGTTCTTGTCATTAACGTAACAGACGTGGGCGATATCTAGTACGTTTATGGTAGAGGCGTTTCTTTTCCATGTCTTTCGTTTGGACATCGTCATCTCAAAGCCAAATATCGTAATTGATGAACCACGTACCAGACTTGGCAAAATTGTATCTTGACTGGATGTTGCATGCCAGTCAAATGAACTTTAAATGAATTTCTAAATCAAATCAAATAATAATCTCGGGCGTGCCCACCGCAAACCGCATTGTCTTCTACAGGGTCTCGTTGCCCTATAGTATACGATTAGGGTCTTAAATGAAGTGCTCTAAGATGTTTCAAGGCCTAGGTCCAATTGAATGTATCAACGATTCTTATTATTATTATTGATTAAAAGACAGCAATCAAAGGGCTCTATTGAGGTACGATGATCGTACAGAGATCGACTTTCCACTCTGTAACGGCGATAAAATGTCGGATGAAAGTAAAAAGATTGTTTGGTAAATATATTGACAAGTACAACGCGAGTATCCGTTCGTCACCCTCGCTCCATGCTCCAAACCATTTTCCTCCATTGCACCTATTACCGTCACACCTTTTCATCTATATTACAATTAAGATCTCCCGCAATGACTATGTTGGACTTAACACACCTGCAAAGTTGTCGCTCATTGAGCGACAGCACACTAAAGTTGATAGATGGCTCTGTTTCGTTTTGAAATTAGTATTGTTACCGGATTCTTCTTGAGAACACTTTTAATGAAACTCAATAAGAAATTAAGTCTATCCGACCCCGATTTAATTTACGGAAATTACTCGATGTCCGTCTTATTTTCAATTTCCCGACTTCCCCCAAACAGTGGCAAGATTACTAAAACTTCCTTAATAATATATTATCAAAAAAGACGACGATGACAGCACAATTGAAAATTTCAAATCAACATAATCACCCTTTCATTAAGATTCTCCCATCCGGAACCCAGAGCTAAAGACGAGCGAAAGACAAAGCACGAAGCGAAAGTCAAATAAAGTAGAACATAGTTCGCCCAGTATATTCCTATACAGTGGGAGAAATTTTAAAACGATTTAAAACCTGAGCTCCGAAATACTTTTCATACCGTTATCTGTTCTCAATAAAGTTAATAATAGCATATTACTATAATTTTTAGTAACTGGCTGCAAAACCTCCTTTAAGTTCATCTTGGAACCTTAGATAATCCTATCAAGTTTGGTGTAAATCGCACTATTACTAACAAAGTTATAGTAGGTCAAAATTGTCGCTTCTTTATAAATTTAAGAATGTCAATATCAGCCGAAAGTGGATACTTTCACATAATATATGCATATATTTCGTAGCCTACATAACGACGAAATCTATGAGCGATACCATGGCCGTGGGGTTGTGGATAAAATCCGGCTCAAGAGGTTACGGTGAGCGGGTCACTTAATCCATATGGATGAGGATGATCCAGCCAGGAAAGTCTATAAGGGCAATATCTATGGTAGACGCGGCGGACACTGCCTGAGAAGGAGCTATGGCTTAGGTCAGGACGCCAGACAGCTTTTAGGGATATCGAACTGGTGGACATCGGCGCAAAACCGGGATGTCTGGAGTTTCTTATTAAGGCAGGCCTAGACCGAATACCGGTTGTTACGTCGTTGATGATGATGATAGAAATTCTTGACGGCCAGAAAAACCACCAGAGATAACTTGGATCCTCTACTAGATCGAAATTTTCACCACTTTTGCTGTTTTTTGGATCCTGTTTGATCATAGTCAACCTGGTCATTCTAGCTGTCAATAAGTTATACCGCCACTAAAAGTGCATTGGCTTTGGTGCTTCTAGTAGAGTTAATTCGAACTTGTCCTATCACATGGCACAGAATTTGTCCTGGAGGGTTCTATTGACTGCAGTGTAGAATTCCTAGGCGCTGATAAAAAGGTGAATGCTGTTTGATAGGGTTATTAGAAACATACATAGTTATAAGCACGTTTACGTATTTTTTTCGCACCAAATTGTTGATTTATGAACAAGGCTCTCGAGCTTTGCCGTGCGGATCGCTAAAGCCCACCATCCATGTTCAGTTCGGCCTTCGGTTACTCCTAAAAAGTCCGCATTTCATCGGCGGCCGTAACGAGGATAGGATGAAGTTGGGCTATCAGTTTTGACTATTCAGACGCTCCATGGATGAGTGAAAAATGATTCCGCCAACCAGCCAGACATATTCGTTTAGGCTGTCAGGGAGAATTTTATTAGTGCCCCCCATTGACTTCAATATTCAGATCAATTTGTGCCTAGATTTTATTTTCGGAATATACTAGCTACTTAGATTGGTCAGATCCAGGCAAGTTGCGTTTATTGGTCAGAAATTGAGTCTTTTCAGATGCAACAATAACACAATGTTTAGACGAATTCAGGCAGTTTTGTTGGGAGATACCAGGACAATATAATTTGCATAGACTGGTATGCAGGGTGCTAGGTGTCCGGTATCCTTGGGACAGCGCTCATAACGAGAACCAAAGAACACTTCCTTGGTCAGTCCCAACGGACATGTGCTCCACGTGTCTTCAACATTTCGAACTCTAGATAGTTTTATCATATAAACGGCCACCAGAAGTGGGTTTTAGAAGAAATTTAGCAATCATTTATCATAAAGATTTGTCTTTAAAGTCATCTGCAGCCAATAAGCGCAGTCTTGGTAAGTTGAAGAAATCATATAATTAACGTCCTTGGATTAACTATTCGTCAATTTTCATAAAGAGTCGCAGGATCTAAAAGATAGTTATTATTTCAAAATGTACGTATAACCATGCATCTCAAAGATATATTTGCTACGGAGTTGCACTTCAGATCCTAATATTACACCCAAGATATTTGTGCGAGCAAATGTTTTTAGTTTGTTTTTGAAAATACTGTTTGCATTCTAGCATTTTCATTTTGAAAACTCACTCTTTCCTCTATTTCCTTCAACTCAGCATCTCCCTATCAATCGTGCCTTATTTGTTTTCGGGGGTAGTCAAAATATTTCCAGACCTCATGATTAACGGAGACCTGTCATGACATAAACTTATCCTACAACTCTATACGTAAGAATACGCGTACAAATTCATCTTGTTTTTGTTGCTTCCTTTATGTTTCTATTTTATTGCAAACCATATTCCATTGTTTATGATCCTTCTGCACTCCACTGATTTCAGAGTGGGGGTGAAGCGCGTAGAAAACGTTGTACGCATCAGAAATCAGTCTGGCTGATATAAAAACTTGGAAATTCATAATTCTAGTGAATCAGCCATTTCCCACTGCGGCTATTCGAACAAAGAAACTGTTTGCAAATTGATGAGTTTTCCGAGTTTGGGTGAATATGTTAATATGGCTTTGTTCCAATATATCTCTTTTCGGAAAAACCGCGCTCAATAATCAAATGATTGGAAAAACTATGTTAAAAGTGTATTAAATATATTATCTCATCATATTTTTATTCGATTATTTATTTCATCGTAAACTGTTTCAGGATGAATTGGGTTTTATGCAAATTGATGGCGAACAACGAAAACATTTGCTTTAACGAACATTCATGAAGTTAGACTTAATCAAATATTCAACAAGAATGAACTAGGAGTCAAAGATATAAAGGATTCTGCCATAAATTTGAATAGGTAGTTCCGATTGAGTGAAACCCACGGCATTGATCAAAACTAGTGTTTGTAGCGTTGTGTAATCTTTACTATTAAAGCAACGGCATCCAGCAATAAAGGAAACTGTTTTCCTTAAAGAGGAAGAATGCAGAAGGTTGGTAATCTAAGGATATAAGCAAAGTTAAAGCTTTTTGTGGCTATATTGTTCAAGACTAGTTGAAGAGTAGATTACCTTTGAACTTAAACTGATCCTCACTAAAAATAAAGGACGAGGGGAACCAACAACGAAGATTCATTATTACTTCAAATTAAGATAGTAATATTATCTTTTAGATCTTTACAGAACGAATCGAAATATTATAAAGTTTTGCCAATGAAAAATTATAAATCATACACTGAGGGCTAAAAACGATAAGGGCCCAAAATACTTTCAACTAGGTTTTCATTAATATTTCAAGAATACTAAACTACTAATCATTACTAATGTAGATTGGTTAGCCGAGCAGAGTGGAAAAGAAGAAATGAACTGGTAAAGTCAGATATGTAATGGAAAAATGAGTGTTGTCATTCGTATAGTGAGGATCCTTGGAGAACAAGGATAATGGTTATCCTAGAGATCACATCTACATCTACATCTTCGTACTCAGCAACTCGGTGAATAAAAAATAGATGTGGGGGTTGTCAACAATATCTATTTTGGTGTCCTATACGATTTTGCATAGAGAATGATAGGACCACTACAGAGGAGATGACGTAATTACTCTAATTAAGAATAGAAGTTCGACCGCATTAAGAGTTATCACTTCTAAATGTAGATTGTGGTCAGGGAAATATAGGAGAAATAAGTATTTCCTAAATATTTTTTTTATTATTTTTATTTTATTTCAGCCTATTCTTCATCATCATCATCAACGACGCAACAACCGGTATCCGATCTAGGCCTGCCTTAATAAGGAACTCCAAACATCCCGGTTTTGCGCCGAGGTCCACCAATTCGATATCCCTAAAAGCTGTCTGGCATCCTGACCTACGCCATCGCTCCATCTCAGGCAGGGTCTGCCTCGTCTTCTTTTTCTACCATAGATATTGCCCTTATAGACTTTCCAGGCCGGATAATCCTCGTCCATACGGATTAAGTGACCCGCCCACCGTAATCTACTGAGCCGGATTTTATCCACAACCTGACGGTCACGGTATCGCTCATAGATTTCGTCGATATGTCGGCTACGGAATCGTCCATCCTCATGTAGGGAGCCAAAAATTCTTCGGTAGATTCTTCTCTCGAACGCGGCCAAGGGTTCGTAATTTTGCTTGCTAAGAACCCAAGTGAACGGATAGCTGAGTGGTTAGAGCACAAGGCTATCGTACGGAAGGTCGCGGTTCAAATCTCACTGGTGGCAGTGAGATTTGCATTGTGATTTGACGTCACTGTAGTGAACTGGTACGGTCTTGAAGGAAGTGCTGTAACACACTTCAAGACCCTGATCCAATATGGATTGTTGTGCCAACGATTATTATTATTAAGAACCCAAGTCTCCGAGGAATACATAAGGACTGGCAAGATGATAGTCTTGTACAGTAGGAGCTTTGACCCTATGGTGAGATGTTTCCAGTGACAGTTTTTGTAAGCTGAAATAGACTCTGTTGGCTGACAACAACCGTGCGCGGATTTCATCAACGTAGCTGTTATCGGTTGTGATTTTCGACCGTAGATAGTAGATATTATCAATGATCTCAAAGTTGTAGTCTCCTACCTTTATTCTTCCCGTTTGACCAGTGCAGTTTGATGTTGTTGGTTGGTTGGTTTTCGATGCTGACGTTGCAACCGTATCTTTGTCTTACCTTCATTGATGCGCAGCCCAAGATCTCGCGCCAATCGCCGCCTGCTCAATCTGAATGAAGGCAGTTTGTACGTCTCGAGCGGTTCTTCCCATTATGTCGATATCTTCAGCATAGGCCAGTAGTTGGGTGCAATTAAAGAGGATCGTACCTCTTGCGTTTAGATCAGCATCACGGATCACTTTTTTGAGGACCAGGTTCAAGAGGACGCATGATAGAGCATCCCCTTGTCGTAGACCGTTGTTGATGTCGAATGGTCTTGAGAATGATCCTGCTGGTTTTATCTGGCCTCGCACATTGGCCAGGGTGAGCCCAGTCAGTCTTATTAGTTTCGTCGGGATACCGAATTCTCTCATTATCGTGAACAGTTTTCCCCTGGCTATGCTATCATCGCCGGCTTTAAAATCGATGAGGAGATGGTGCAACTGATGTCCATATTCCAACAGTTTTTCCATCGCTTGCCGCACGCAGAAAATCTGATCTGCACCTGATTTGTCTGGAGTGAAGCCTCTTTGATATGGGCCAATTATGTTCTGGGCGTATAGGGCTATCTGGCCTAGCAAGATAACGGAGAATATTTTATAGATGGTACTCAGCAACGTGACACCTCTATAATTGCTGCACTGTGTGTTATCTCCATTTTTATGTATGAGACAAATAATGTCTTGTCCCATACCTTAAGCACAAGTTGGTGAACCACTTGGTGTAACTGGTCGCCTCCATAGTTAACCAATTCGGCTTTAATTCCATCGGCTCCTGGCGACTTATGATTTTTTAGCCGATGAATTGCACGGATTGATCAGATTTCCCTCTTTGTCTCGGCATGATGAGCATCGAGGTGTATAAGGCTTCATCCTGCTGAGTTGTTGGTAAAACTTCCACGCCTGGTGCGGTTGCTCCCTGTACTTTTCTAGTTCGCAGACTTGTTGGTTCTCCCAAGCTTCCCTTTACCGTCTGTGAGGTCGCTTCTCCCCTCGACGGAGTTCGTGATAAGTCTCTACGCGTGCCCGCGTTCTTTGAGAATGCAACATTACTCGGTTTGCAGCATTCTTCCGTTCCATTGCTAGCTTACATTCATCGTCAAACCAGCTGTTCCGACTCCTTTTGCGGCTGGGGCCAAGTATCTTTGTGGCCGTATCCATGATAACGTTCTTCAGGTAATTGTGAAGATCATTTGTAGATGCTTCATCTCCAGGTTCTCTGTTGACTGCGGTTATTGTGGCATCCATTTCCCTCTTATAGGTGTCGCGGAGGGTTGTGTTGTGGGTGGCTTCAGTGTTCACTCTCACCTGATTGTCAGAGGGGATTCTAGGTGGTATTGTTATTCGAGCTCGGAGCACCATGCCAACGAGATAGTGATCCGAGTCTATGTTGGACCCCCTATATGTTCTGACATTCATCCAGGCTGAGAGGTGGCGGCGTTCGATCAACACGTGGTCAATTTTGTTAAAAGTGATCCCATCTGGAGAGGCCCACGTATGTTTGTGGACCGCTTTCCGCGCCAGGCAGGTACTTCAAACAACCATTTCGTGTGACCATGGTAATTGAATAATCCGCAGTCCGATATCATTTGAATTTTCGAGTATCGCCTGAATATGGGCTCCTCCCTACTTGGCTGTTAAAATCCCCAAGTATGATTTTGATATCATATCTGGGACAGGCTTCGAGGGTTCGTTCTATTGCCTCGTAGAAGGTATCCTTCTCCGACTCTGCAGTCTCCTCTGTAGGGGCGTAAACGTTAATGAGGCTTATATTTCAAAACTTGCCTCTCAAGCGCAGAGTGCATAGCCGTTCCCTTATGTTTTCAAAGCCGATAACAGCAGGTTTCATTTTTTCTCTGACTAAGAAACCTACTCCGAGCACATGGTTTACTGGATGGCCACTATAATCTCCTGTAACGCAGTTACTTCAGCCCTATATTGGGACAGGGTATCGACTAGCTCTTCTCCAGGAAACCGGTCCCTATCCAACGCATCTCCTGTAAAGCAGTTACATCAGCCCTATATTGGGACAGGGTATCGGCTAGCTGCTTATCAGCTTCATCTCTGTACTGGGAGCGCCAGTTCCGTGGGAAATGCGTAAATCGTTATTCCGTTGTCGTTGCCGAGTTCGTCATTGTAAAATCCGTCCGATCCGAGGCTCCTGTTGTGGCTTCGAAACAAGTTGTTTTCCGTGTAGGGTTGTCAGGCCTACCCAACCCCCAGCCTGGAGGACCAGTTGGTACAATTTGTCCCGTTTTTAGGCGCGGCAGACTCCCCTTAATCCTTTTCCGTCTGCAGTTTTTCGTTAAGAAAGAGCTCCCAGCGGTAACCACGTGGAGGTGGAGATAGGGTTTGGTAGTAGAGCTGCTGGTGTTGGTTCAGCAGGCATTTCCCAGGTTTTATGCTCCATCGTGGGTACCAATCCACGTTTCGCCCTGGGTCCTATACTACTCTTTGACGACCTCAAGACCATGCTCTATATTAAAGCCCACATTGCTGCACGGGAAGTAACTTACTTCCTCCTTTAGTCCGGTCCGCCATCAAGTGGGTGCGAATTCAGGACTCCCAGCATCCTCAACAGAAAATTCACTTCGGCCTGGTTTAGATCTGAACTTACGACGGATTTCACTCCAATATAATTCGCACTCATGCCGTGTTTGCGATTATATATAAATGGAGCGATTACCACCTGTCGCTACATTCGGTCACGCTGCTCCCATGGCAGAGGTGAGGCAGCGTCTGATGAGCCCGTGCCCTGGACGAAACCGTCAGTCAATTTCTTTGTCTCTCTATTCATTGAAGAGAAAAGTGAATGAAGAATGTACTTGCGGTAAACATATTAGGCCTCCCGCAATGGGTCTTCGGGAGTGGACTATTCTCCAGAGCCCGAGATAGTAACCACATAATAGGTACAACAACTTTCCTAAGAGTTAATCACGGACTTAATGATACCTTCAAATATGTTTTGCATCTTCCCCATCATTCCGTGCAGTTGATTGAAAGGAATATTCTCCTACGCAGAAGCCAAAGTCAACCCCATAGGACCTAAACAAAAACTTGATCGTGTTTTTAATGAACCTAAGGCGACCTTGCAATTAATGAAGCTCATCTCAGTTTTAAGTGATTATTTTCATTTGAGTGCTGAAGGCACAGAAATGACCTTCAGCATTTGTTGTTGTTGTTTACGTATACATTTTCACTCATTCCTTAGGAGCAGAGAACATAGTTAAGTCTGCAATCCATAGTCTTGGATTCATCTTAAATTAAAAAATCATATCCTTCGTCGGCAACAGCAGTATAAGTAGATGAAACTTTGATTTTACACTGAGTTTAAGCCTACACCCAAATGGGGACCGTCAGCCCTGCAACGCTCTATTAAATTGTACAACCATCCTGTCTTCTTCCCCGACCTCGGGCACCTTTTTTCCCAACAGCAAAAATTAAATGAGAAATCCTTTCAACGACTGTCACCATTTTAATCATTCCTTTAAAAATTCACGACTACCGATGGCCAGGACAGAAAATAACTTGCCACATTTTTTTCACGATAATAATTTTCCGATAGAAGAATTCAAATTCGCTTTAGAGAGAAAGTCATTTTCAGTCATAAAGTTTCTAGTGACATAAAATAAATGAAAAAGCCGTTATAGGCTGGGAAATGAAAAACTGAACTGGAAGAGCACAGTGCCAAAAAGAATTATTTTGAGAACGAGAGATGATGTGGGATTTCCTCTTCGGAGTAATATTAATGTTGCAGATAATTATGGAATACAATTAACGAATTTAGAACGACACATGACCAATGTAAGACGTAGTTCAATTGGAATCTTTCTAACTATGAAACATCTCTTATTTTGGCCCATTATAGTGGATGTTTCAGTGCAAGGAAATCCTCACTGAAGACTGTTCATCTTTCTCTGAATCAACCTTTCTACATCTTCGTCCTTGATTCAAGAATGCAAATATTTCGCAAACAATGTAGTGGTCCAAATGAATTTACACCACTTGGAATATTGTCCTTCATCCTCTACTTCCAATCCTAGGGCAAATTTTGTTTTTTTGTGTGCATAATAAATAGGATTTTTTCGGGAGGTGTTGTTGTCTTCGAAGTGATTTGCCGGCGGTCACTCAACTCGGGTAAGTTAATCACCTTAAAAGGTTAATAAAACCTTTATTGAAGGGTTTCATTCGGGCAACGTTGAGCACCAACATTTGTAATACTCTGGGAAAAACCTGATGATGTTATCGATGTTACTATGACAATTGTCATTTTTCGCTTCGCAGTACATAGCCTTTGGAATTGTTCAAGCTTGGTTACACGACAGAGTTGTAGCACATTGTCGTATCATATTCTTGTGGCAATTATTGGCATTTTCATTGTCTATTCATAGGTCAGTACATATCGATAATATCCCAGCCTTCGTAGCGACGTTTTTAGGTTAACCCAATGGTTAAGTACACTTTCTATGACAGTTCAGTCACTATCATCAAGGTTATCTGGTCTAGACCTGCCCTAGTGAGGAAGGTTTTGCGCCACGGTCCACCAATTTGTTATTCCTAAAAACTGTCTGGTGTCCTGGCTTATCCCATAGTACCATTTGAGGAATAATTTCTCTCAAACTCTGGTGACTACCAATAACCGTGCGCTGATTTCGACGTTATAACTGTTGTGATTTTTGACTTCAGATAAGAGAAATTATCAACGGTTTCAATGTTGTATTCTCCTTTGTTGTTGTTACGTTGTTAAACAAAGTAACGCCAGGTTGTTGAACACCGATATGGGCAATTCATCTAGTTTATTCCAGGTAATTAGGGTAAGTAATTAACTGGTATGTCCGAATAGTTCAGTGGTTAGAACACTGGGCTGTTATACGGAAGGCCGCGGTTCAAATCTCACTGGTGGCAGTGGAATTTGTATCATGACTTGACGTCGGATACCAGTCGACTCAGCTGTGAATGAGTACCTGAGTCAAATCAGGGTAATAATCTCGGGCGAGCGCAATGCTGACCATATTGCCTCCTACAGTTCACTGTAGTGTATCGTTACGGTCTTGAATGCAGTGCTCTAACACACTTCAAGGCCCTGATCCAATATGGATTGTTGCGCCAACGATTATTATTATATTATTATTATAATTAACGGGGTATTACAATTTCAGACAAATTAGTTAATTAAATATTCGTTAGTTAGTTTTATTTATTATTTACGGTTTGCTGGAAGGTATCTTAGCTACCTACCTATCCACTTCCAAGTAAGAAGGGTATCATGGTTTGTCGATGATGACAACAGGAAGAAATCATATGGATGGCAAGATGCAATTTTGGGGGACTCTTCTTTCGAATTCCCTCTTAGACCTTGCCACGGTGAAGCCCGTGACATTTTGCTAGATCATGGGATGATTATCAGCTATTATTTTCGCGTTGGTAATAAGCACGTAGATGCCCCTCTAGTAGTGCCAATCAAGGCAGTTGCCCCTTTTCGGAATTTGGACGATCATTTCCTTCTTCCACACTTTGAGAAGGACTCGGACTTCAGTGATTTTCATATCATAGAAAATCTGCAGAAACTACAAGAGCGGAGATGATTACCTCTAAGTTGAGACGTCAAGTGGTTCATCTCGTGAATATGGAGTCGAGTTTTAATATCTCTCTCAGGACCATCGAAAGATTTACTTTCATGATGAAATATGCAGGTACGGTTCTGAAGTCATTGTTGTCCGTTTCAGCTTCTGCTTTTCTGACCAGAGCGATAATAACATTCCTTTTGTCACGCACAATACGCTGAACTTCACTGGTTTTCGCACCGTATCAGAGTTCGAACGGTTCAGGCTCTCCACTACTCTTCAATCCCTTCCATTCGCCGAACCGCTCCTACGATTTTACAGTCAGTTAGGTCTTTCTCCCGTTCGGAACATGGCTAACAACCTTTGTAGTATCTGAGAAACTATCATTTTTAATGTCAGCAGAATACTCACCAATACCCTCAGGTGGACTATTACGAAAAAAACAAAAAAGCAAAGCGAAGCGACCAGGGAATGGTGATATGTCGCTCTAGTTATTAGCGTCTCTGGAACGCTTCGCTGGCTCTTTAGAGCTCTGCAAAGTATTAGTTTCCCATGTACGGGAATTTAAGCTTCGCGAAAATTAGGAGCACTCCTCTGCAAGAATGTCCCGATTAAGCATCATACTCTGCGTAAATCGACTAAATTACAGGCAGTTTCATTTAGCGAGCATAGGCATGGATGCTTGACTTCAAATAAAAGACACAATCGAGGATTCATGATTGATGAGAATAGCAAGCTTCTAAATTTTACCGATGGATACGTCAACAGAATTGTAACAATCGACATGTTGAAAAGACTTGGACTGAACTTAGCCAGCAAAAAGGTTTTGCAAATATTGAAAAGCAAAGTTGCTAGAGCCCCCCAAGTTTTTCATTTCCGAAAATGTTCCTGTTAACATTTGGAATGCTAATTCTTATCACTGAATTCACGTTACAAATGCAACAATGAGTTTTGAAAATCTCAGAGTGTGCTCCATCAAAACAACTGTCAGTGCAAAAAATCTATGACGAGGAGTATTCTACCAATAAACCCAATAAACTATTAATGATACGATAATACTCCCTATTCTGGGCGTCATATTTTTTTAGGTAGAACAGATCGTTATAGGTTCCTAGCAGAAGTAAAATGACGGGGCCCTTTCCTTTATCCCACTTATCCTCCTTACCTTCTCCCACTTCGGGGGTGGGGTTGACAAGTCCGAATTTACCGTGACGATATCAAAGAAACCTTAGTTTGAGTGGGGTGAACGACCGCAGCGAATCTTTATTCCCTCTCCTCAGGGGATAGAATTGAAAAGTTAAACTTGACCATGAAGATATATATAAAAAAAACCCAATTTGAAAGGCCGTGACTTTTTAAAGGGGGGTAACCGCCACCAAGTTTGGAGAGGGGTAACTATACCCCTCCCCCGCTATAAACTTCCCACTTTCTCCGGGGATGAGGTTGAAAATTCGACCTTTGCCAATGTGGGCATATAAGGATTGGGCTCCTAAAATTAAACGGCTCAAATGCCAACAAATGAGCACCTATGCACAGCATCATAATGGAATGGGGGAGCAAGAAACTGTTGTATTTCAGGGTTATTTTTAATTTTAGCTAATTCTAGCTAGCTCTTTTGTGTGTTCAGTTACCTGGTGTGGTCGGTAGTGATATCCCTGATGTATTAATTGTTGTTGTCAAAAATCAGATCAGACTAGGAGTAGAAACAATTTAATAGTAACCGAGGAATGCCAAAATTTGATTGTATTGATGAATTCAGTATTTTGAAACCAGAATAATCGACAAGGAAATTAGAAATCAAAGACAAACAGAGAAGCTTACAGATCAACTTCATACGTAATCCTAAACGGAAACGTCATAGATCCTGTAAATATCAAAGAGACTTTGATTCTTATGGGCATTCAAAAGTGGAAACACACAATACATAATAGATACTTCTAGCTCGTAAGTAACCTGAAATATTGCTAGTACGCCAATGAATAGAAAAAGAACTTGACAATAAATTTTTAAAAATCACCTCAAACGGGGTAAAGGTTAAGCATCGTAAAGCCTCTTTGTCAGACTCTCGAAAAGAAACGATATTGACCAAAGGAAAAAGCCGGATCAAAGTGCCTACGTCGTGAAACATCTCCACTTCTCCAGTCTTCAGCAATTTTGCAAAATTCACTACTAAGTAAAAGAATGGAAGCTAAAACCACGCAGCGAATTCAAAAGGTGGTTCCTTGCCGAACTGTGTTGGGTTGATTGATATATGCCAGGCAAAAATAATACTGAACATTTCGAGCGCTCTCATAACAAAACACCAGGAAACGAGGGCTAAAATATTTCAACAGGGATGCTGGAAGACTGAATAACCCAGATTCACATCAGATGAGAGGAACGTGCCTACTTTATAGAGGTTCTGTAACGACTACTGCAAATACTTTAATTTGTGCACCCTCAATTACATAGTAATCGTTTTTAATTACAGTAGTATCTGCGGTTTTAATTCAGATAGATACCACTATTAGTTGGTAATTTACTGAAGTGGGAATCTTTCGAATTATATAGTCAATATTCATATTAAAAATTGGAAATTAATTGGAAATGTTTAAGGTACTCATCGTGAGCGCATCAATGCCATAATCGATGCAAATATTCAACGTATTTCAACCAGAAATCTCGCCGTTGCTGACTGTTTAGAATATACGAACGCATTCGAAATACACCATTTTCCAACTATTCTAAGCCCCTGAAGCTCAGTATATCACTTTAGCTAGTGCTACACAAATTACCACTTACTCAACAACACTTGACTCTGCTAAATACGACACTTTGTGTGGTCCTTCAAAAATTCACTACTTCCATGTTCCCGGAAAATGTCATCAAATATCAACCACTCTTCATACCACTAGGTTCAGATTATTTTGCATGGAACACATCAGCAAAGTAAACGCCATTCTTTCGTTTCATTCTCTTTAAGGATTAGCCTCGATTAGGTATTATATTTTCCTTCGTGTCCTGCTTTGTTTTGATGATACACACGTGTAGAATTTTGAGGTCATATATACCTGAAATAAGGCGATGCGAAGGAAAGATACCACCGTTTGTGAATTTCGAATAAAGTTAGCAAGCAAATACTGATTACGATTATGATTACGCAGATAATACGCTGATAAAGGAAATAGAGAGTGAAGCCAAAATTCAGGTATTGTAAATTATGAGTTAATCAAGCAGAAAATTTGACTTGAATGAATGTTTCTGCGAAAATTTAATAAACGAAAATATGAGAGGATTCGAAACGGTTTAGAAGTGATATATCTTTTGACGTTATTTCACTAATATTAACACAATTCAGGGTGACCTGGGATCAAGCTATACTTAGCAAGTTGCCTCCATTCAATACCAGAAGGCGGTTTTCTTGGCTTGGCTCAATTATTATGAAATAAGGAAGTATGTACATGAAATGTTATTCTTAAAGTGAAATCTTTTTCATTTGGGAACAGACATATATAACGATCAAGGATTAACTAAGTTAAAGCCATTAAGAGAGAATTGCGATTACCATCTTTTGGATTTATGGTATATGAAGTAGTTTTTTGTAGCCTGAATATTCCTTGACGGTATAGTATAAAGAAGACTTTAACATTTTTGGAAATTTGTTGGAAAAAGTTCCTTTAGTAAAGTTAAGGTCCCCTTAAGCAGGTCCCAGTTAAGTAGCAGCATAAGTTATAAATTAGGAATAATAGAGCGTTTTTACTACATTTAAGTGGGAAAGAGTATTCGGCAGGATAATCAATTGAAGTGAGTGAAGATCATGGTGATCGCAAGTTGAAAAAAATATCGATATCCGTTTATCTGTAAAATCTGGTTTGATAGATACTATTAATATAAGTCAATAATGCAAGCGTCTTCACTGGCCTGTCCTATTGATCGTACTTATAAACATTTTATTGCAGTAATTAAAAAATTGCCTTTTTATTTTAAGGGGCAGACACGATGCGTAATTTTTCATAAACATCGACCACCTCTTCCTTACAGGGTTTTCATAATCTGTTCAGAGAAGTCCATGTATTAACATCCAGAATTGTTTAGTAAGGATGGGATAATTGATTTTATTTACCGCTTCCCAAAGTCTGTGTTGATTCTTTTACTTTCAGGTGAGTATCGCCAAACTCGGGAGAACGTGCAACTTCTATATTCTGAAGAATTTGTGCAGAATATGAGGTCTTTTTGAACCGTATGCTTGGGTTGATTATTCTGTACAAGGGCTGGAAATTCACCTACCTAAGCACCAATACCAAAGTTGCGCTGCGACAGTGTCCTCTCTATACTTATACAAAAGACCAGTGGTCATCGCCAACATTTGAAAGTTCCAAGCTTTTATCTTCTCATGTCTACACGGGATCATCGGAGTACCCTCTGTATCCTTTTGATACCGTCAATTTTTTGTGGAACCTACTATCTGTTTTCCCAGATCGAAACGAATTAGTCTATCAATGACTCTCATTCCTGCTCTCTAAATCAAGGGATTAATAATTGGGTAGTTTATCTAGAACTATGCCGGATATTGTGCTTATAGCCCCGGTTATATTTAGATATTCAATTTTTTGCAGTGAGGCTAGTTTTGAGCGGGTGTTTTGTGTCACTTTAATTCACCACGCTACGGAAAATTAGGCGAAAGTTAGCCTAATAGTAGCAACGTATATCCACATTACCATATGAAGCCTCAGTCTTAGCGCCTTACTTTTAAATGTTTGTTCCAAAGAATCTCCTCACTTAAAATAACTGGTATATCTCCCGAAGGATGAAGTCTACACAGCAGTGTGATACGGCGATGAGTACCTACAGATTTCACGAAAGTACCAACTGACAGCATTTTACAGCTTTTGCAAAACGGACAGGATAAACTTTACAGTATGTTTGTCTGGTTCTGACAGGAAATTTTGGTAAGTTTAGCAGCATTAAGGCTCAGCCACCTGTTATTATGGTAAGCTTCTTCCCAGTTTTCGACAGCGCTATTAGCCAATGCCACTGACGCCCCAATTACTGGTTCCGGGTATAGGAGAAATTGAAACCTCTTTTACTAAAGTATCCAAAATCTCATTTCCCTCTACACCACATTGACCGGGTACCCAAAGTAGTTCCACCGTATTGAATCCAGAAGCAGAGTTCAATCGATTTCTACATTCCTGACCGCATTTCGAAGTGATCAAAGGTCTGCCCAACACCCTCAATGCAGCTTGGCTATCGCTACAGATTGCGATGCGCCTTGTTTTCAACCGCTTGTCAATCATCCAGGTTGCCGTCCTTACGATCGCATGCACTCGCACACAGCCTGGAAGACCGTTGTATATTGTCCCAAAGGAAAAGCCCGCTTCTCGTTTTTATTGAGAAGTAGACTCTTGCTCCAGAACCGTGTTCTGTTTTTGAGTCATCGGTGTAGAAGACAATAACCCTTCTAATGCTCTGTACCCTCCACGTCAATTCTTTCTCTAGAGATTTAATCGACTTGGGGTATGACCTGCTCTCAGGGCTGCACAGTAAGTAACGTATTCAAATTTGCGCCTGATGTCGTGCTCATGGCGCCAGTGATACTCAGACACACAGTTATTTGCAGTGTAACTAATTTACAGTGAAAATCCTTTTCTTTCACCTTAGCCTACCACGCTACAGATGCATAAGCGAACATCGGCCTAATGATAGCAACATATGTATAGCCACATTACTACATGAGGACTGAGCCCCATGTCGAGGCGAAGGCTCGCCTATACAGCCCATAAGCTGTGAGAGCTCGTTTTATCTTTGCCTCTACATGTTTATTTCAAAGAAATTTCTCGTTTAGAATAACTCCCACATATATCGCTTCTTCGGAGAGTTGATGGATTGTATCCCTCATCTCTGAAAGGCAAAGACCATTCAGATTTCCCCTTTTTGTAATTATTATAATACCATTGCGGTTTTATTTGGATTTACTGAAAGTCGATGCTTGAGACAGCAACTGGTAAGCAAATCGGCGAAGCTTTGCAGATCACATAATAGTGAGTCGATCAACATACTCCAAAGAAGTGGCGATAGCACGCTTCACCGAGGCAACCTTTTTTCGCTTCAGTTATTAGGTAGCGATAAACACCCACTTCAGCATACAGCAATCTCTGCGTTAGCAGAGCGTAGATCCACTTAATTATAGTTTCCTCAACATCATGATCTCCGGCGGCATTAAAGAAGTTTTGGAAGAGCATACAGTCAAACGCCCCTTCAATGTCCATCAACACTCCCATCGTGTTGCGTCCTCTATCTTTGAAACCAAGGTATGAAGAGCAGTCTCAGAGGAGTTTCCACGTTAGTAAGCATGTTGGTTTTCATTTGGTGGGTGCGATCCTAGCGGCTTCTCGCGAATGTGAGGCTCAACAAGTCTCTTTCTTGCATCGGCGGAGGACACAAAGAGTCATAGGGTAAGTAAGCAAAGGCAACTATGACGTTTCTCCTTTTACCATTAACCTGATATTATTTCTTGGCCGCAACAATTTCCTGGAAACAGAATTGTCTCATCATGTTTGTCTCTAACAATTTTGACATCAGAACGCAGAACGCTCGGTCCCGAAGGTCTCTCGTCGAAGAAGATCCCATTGACGGGTCCAATACTTCAGAATTTGATAAAACGAACCCATGACTCTTGAATCAAAAGTATATAAGGATAGTCCTGGAACTTTGCCAGCCTTGCTGCTAGTAGATAGGAAGAGGCTTTGGCATGCTGCATGTTTTATGTTTGTAGACATAAGTGTAGTCTAATATGAGGAGCTCTGTTAGCTGAAGAGTCTGGTGCGTTCAGTGTTGACCTCACCGGGCTATTAGCTTGTAATCACCTAACGCTGAAAATTCCACTTTCTTGGGTCCGATTTCTTTGGATATCGCTACACTTGGTGGTAAAGCAACGCCTATGCCTGCATTCCAATGAAAGTTCTTCTTTCGCAGTGCCTTTCGTTGTCGCCGGCGGGGAGCCCTGCTAGATTTACGGTGTCCGGGCTGCATAGATCTGTTTTCACATACCTGAGTTAGACTAGTTGTGTCCACATCACCCACTTTTCTGGGTCCTGGTGGAGGCGAAGGAGAATATTCTGACAGACAAGCCAGTAGTCCCTTCTCCTTTGCGACTGAACTTTCCTTCTTCTGGACCTTACTCTACCGTTTTTTGGAAGAATTAGGCAACAGTGTCATCGACAGGCAGCGCCGCAATCAGGTTTCCAGTTCATCTTATTAAGGCATTTGTTGTACTATCCTTGCTGGCTGACCGTGCTGTAGGCACTGGGTGTAGGTTTTCGACTGAAGTGTAGAGCCTGTTTTCCATAGATTTCTGCTTGGGGGAACATGGATTTCTCAAGGTGGATTCGAAGTTTGTACTTCTTACCACTTTTAGGAAGGTTTACAGTTCTTCATGCGCTTTTGGACACCATTAGTGTAGTAGTAAACTACCATAGGCGTCTTCCATTTTGGAAAATATGGATTTGCGGGAATTTCCATGCCGGGAATCATGTTGGCTTCCATTAAGCGGGTGTGGCCTAATCGTTTTTTTAGAATGAGATGCTCTTCAGACATTTCAGCGAAAATGGTGTTAAACTTGATTGATTGCCTCATCGGGATTGAATTTAAATAGTGAACTTTCCTGGACTTTGGTAAAAAGACTACCCACAACTCCTCCCAAGAAGTAGGTCTGTAGCTTAAATAAAGGAATGCTAGCAAAAAGTATTTAGCAGAGGTCACTTTAGGTGCTTTACACTCTTTCTGAGCATTACTGAAGGGAATAAATCCATGCCAGATGCTTTAGAATGTTCAAAGGATAGTATAGCAACTCTTGCTTCTTCCCCTTCAGCCTCTTTTGTTCCACTTTCATGTTGAAAGGTTGACGAAAATGACCCATTCTTTCCCTTCTACTTCTGTTACCTATACTGCTGGAAAAGTTTCTTATATTCATGGTGGAATTTCCTGGAGTTTAACTGATCTTTATCTGGATGGATATCTGTGTACAATACACACGCTGGAGCAATAATGGTAACATCATCATTTTTAAAAACCTTCACATTCTTTCGGATTGCCGTCCTTTTCTATCAGCTGAGAGTTTCCCTAGATTCTCGATGTCAGTCCTACATGGATCCACTCCCGCGTGCCGGTATTATGCAAACTGCGTTCACATCACCAGCTTTCCTTTTTTCTATATTTCCTAGTAAAAGCCATTTATCTACCCTGTTCAGATTCTCTTCGTCGTGGATGGGAAGACGACCGCTAACATCCTTTACAGGAGCATAGATAGATTTGCAACCATATGCAAGCTCTTTTGTGATGCAGTACACGCTTCTAAAATCATTGCGTTCTGTAGCATCTTCCGCTAACAAATTCCTTTTTGAAACGCGCATTCTAGGCTGCACTTCTCGGAATTCCGCTCGATATCGGAGCTCGAGCGCGTCTCGCCCAACATCACTCACACCAGTCAGTGGAGCCTTCAATCCATTCGTTTCATTGAGTCGCTTCCACAATTCCTCAGTCAGTCAAATCTTATGACACCTCTTTGGAACGAAGAAACCATTTTTGATGGCGGCCCAACGCTCATCGCGCCTGCGTTCGATCAGCCAGAGAGCTCTCCCACTGTTGAGGGACAGTTGGATCATACAAACGGTGGATGTTGAACTTAGGGAGTCGCAGCTCACTAACCGTGCGAGAAGTGGTCCACCTAATTACTCACACGGCGTCGATCAGTTAAAACCTAATTGGCTCTGTGCTCGAACAATGTGCCACCAATGACGAGGCGGTGGAAGTTACAGAAATCCACAAACCTCTCACTATTACCACTGCGGTCGCTAGAACCGTGTTTCCCCATCATACGTCCGATCCCACCTTGGCATTCAGATCACCCCCCCATCAGGACCGCAATGTCACCTTTTGGAAGCCGTCCCTGGATTACATGTAATAGCTGGTACAAAGCAATCGTTTCCACTATATCGCAAGTATCTGTTGGTGCATAGCTTTGTTCAATTGTGATGCTCCTTAATATAGACCAAAATCTTGCAGTCCGGAATCTCTCAGAAACCGGCTCCCAGGTCAAGTGGGTGTGCGTACATTCTAGAATCCAAACATAGCCCGTTTTCGATAACCACCACTCCTAGCTGTGAGATCAGTCCCCACCTGGCGCATTGTTTACATTTCATTAACGCGCAACAACCGGTGTCCGGTCTAGGTGTGTGTTATTAATGAACTCCAGACATCCCGGTTTTTCGCCGAGGTCCACCAATTCGATATCTCTAAAAGCCGTCTGGCGTCTTCTTTTTCTACCACAGATATTGTCCTCATAGACGTTTGATCAATGCGATTCTATGTTTTCATTCTTTGGTTTTTGGCGTTCATGTTGCACTTTGTCTAACCTTCATTAATATGCAGATCAAGGTTCCGCGCCACCTGCTCGATCTGGATGAAGGTAGTCTGTAATCTTAGGTTGTTCTTCCCGTAATATCAATATCGTCCGCGTAGACCCGTGGGTGGGTGCACTTGAAGAGGATAGTGCCTCTCGCATCAACATCTACATGCGGATCACTTTCCCCAGGGCCAGGTTGAGGTGGATGCGCGATAGGGCATCACCTTTTCTTAGACCGTTGTTGATGTTGAATGGTCTCAAGAGTGACCCTGGATTTTATCTGGCCTCGAACATGGGTCAGGGTTAGCCTAGTCAATCTTATCATTTTCGTTGGGATACCGAATCCTCTCATGGTAGTGTACAGTTTTACCTTGGCTATGGTACGATAGGTGGCCTTAGAGTCGATGAAAAGGTGATACAACGGATGTCCATATTCCAACAGTTTTTCCATTGCTCTCCGGCTTAGCAAGATAGAGGAGAATATCTTATAGATAGTATTCAGCAACGTGATACCTCTATAATTACTGCACTGCGTGATATCCTCCTTTTGATGTATGGGACACATAATGCCTTCTTCCCAGTCGTCAGACATTGATTCCCACATCAGTTGATAAACTGCTTGGTGTAGTTGGCCGCCTCCGTATTTAACCAGTTTGGCTGTAATTTCATCGACACTTGGCGACTTATGATTTCTAAACCGATGAATTTCACGGACTGTTTCTTCCATGCTTGGTGGTGGCAGCATTTCTTCGCTGTCTTCAGTTGGCGTGACCTTCAACTAGCCCATATTCTGGTTGTTGAGCAGTTCATCAAAATGCCCAACCCATCGCTCCAATACGCCTATTCTGTCGGAAATCAGACTTTCCCCGCTGTCTCCACCAAGCAGTGGTCGGGTAGATCAATTCTAGCCTCAGAATTATTTTCTGTTGCAACTAATACCAGCCATTTCGGCTTGAAGGCAAGCAAGAAGCTAAAATCTTGGCTACAGATTGACATTACGGAATGCCAGACCGCCAAACCCAACCCATCTCAATCAATGTGATCAACGAGAGACCTACTTAAATGAATAAAGAAATGAACAAAAGGAAATAATGGCATGGTAGGCTGGCCAACGGTGCAACATGCACCAGTAAATGATTGTTGTAAACTCAGTGACATTAACCTGTGAGGATATTAGTAATAAAAAAATATAATATTCTAGGTACACTCATCACAGGCTCCAAGTTATAAAGATCAAATCCTCCAGTTAACTGAATAAGGTTTTAACCGTATTAATCAAGGCAATATTTTTGCAGTGACGCAAATATAACAAAATTGAAAATGGAACGCTTATTCTGTAAATATAAATATTAGAACTAATTGGATGCCTTCATCCACGGATGATTGATTAACTTTCCCCGGCTTCAAATTAGGAAAATTATTAAAGCCTCCCAATGATAGCGAGCAGCCATGCTCGCGTAAGTCTAATCCATACCCACCAATAAAAAAGTATCGACGGAAACGTTCGCCAGGAGTAAACATCATGGCAAACAAACAAACAACAATGTCAACGGAAGCAACAAATAAGAGAGATTAATAAATAAATCATTCAAACTGTCGTTATTCGTCCTATCTGAAACCGTACCACTCATTGTCATTGAGCCAAAAACCAAAGGGAATATTTCACGCTATTCAAAAAGGAATTGAAAAATCGACTCGGGAATAGAATAAACAATCGTGACCCTAATGGGCAGACACGGTATTCCTTTTTCGAGCTCCACCCTTTTCATCTGTGTGGGATCCTGCCTCTTCGGTGTATGTAGGGCATGCATTCCCGTATGCTTACATTTATATTTTTGCACGTTTCATATGTGCATAGACTTACAATATCCTGATCCGAATACATGCGCGGATGTAGTTCTTCAGACAGAACTAATCAGACACCTTCGAGCATAGCAGAGCAACCGGGGTCGCTTGCGTAACTACAGCAGCTATTGTACTTCTGGCATCCTATTGGTGTTTGCACTAAGTAATCTGTATCCTTTTGCAATTTTCCCTTCAAAGTGCATTAAATTTGAGGGAATAGGGTAAGAAGCCCACGCTTCTGTTAACTTGCTTCTTGGTTTCATCCTACATTCGAAAGTGCCAGACTTAGAAGTCGTATCGGAAGCCACACAAACCACTGGAATATTTCCACTAGGATCATGTTTAGTGACAGGTTTAATTGTAAGGAGAAGAATTGTATTAATTATATCAGTAGATCGGAACAAGTATTTCCTGGTTAGGAATGGGTTGTATGTTCAGTTTTCGTATCTTCGCCCTTACACCTTTCAAATGGAATACATACTAGAATGCAATATCTAATACCTAATAAGACCTCTCTGTCTTGAAAGTTCCACCACTACTTGGAATGAATCCAATCCAATATTTGGGTATCTTCCTCTCTACATGAATCTTTTCCTGAATCTATAAACTAAAGGAAGCCTTCTCTGATGTTTTTATTTTTCAAAATATTTCCTTATCTTCCCACGACTTATCTTAAAACCCTCACATTTCAATATACATACTTCCATCCTCTTGCCCTCGAAAGTTACAAAAATAACTGCAAAAGAATAATATTCAATTGGATGGTTCGATATTTTTACTGGAAAATGCTTGTTCGATTTTATGGATTCCTTGAAATGTAAACCAACGTTTCCAAATAAAATCGCCATAATGCCGGGAAAGAATGATTGATAAGGAAAATCTGTCCCGCACACAAGTCGAACACGATAATTTTTTAAGAACTTCTTAGGACATGTATAGCAACGATACCGAGAAACTTTGCGGGCCATACCCTTTCAACGTCGTTATCTCGAGAAGCTCTTCCGAACATCAGCGGCACACTCACAACTTACGCTGTGTCCATAACCTCCGAAATCCTGCTTGGGATGCTTGTTCGAAAATCCTTGGCATAGTTGTTATGGCCAAATACTTCGTAGCTACATCCGTACGTACTCGTATATATCCATACGGATGGATGATACATCAGACCAAAGTACGTAGCGATATTCTGCATGCGCGAGTACTTACGAGCCAGAAAACTCACTTTCTGGTACTCCTATCCTAAGCAAAGCATGACACCACTCCAGCATCCTCCAGCGCCCACTTCGCACTCAACTCCATTCGATTCGCCTGCACTTTATCCATGTTAAGGAGATGTCTCCCCACATCATCATAATTTTTAACTCAATTTCAAGAGAATATTACATTTTATGCGTTGATTTTAGTGGTGAGGGATGGCTATTCCCTGCCTGTCTTACTCGCGAAGGGTCGTGCGAGAGGGTGGCGTTATGTGAGCAGTCATCTTATTAAATTTTAATCAAAATATTCAAAACTGCAGAGACTGAAGCTTTGGCTGTTTATCTATCCTTCCACTATCTATCTCGTCATTTCCATCCCCCACTCCATGTCAAATGGACGATAGACGAGCATCAACGCGAAATTGATTTGAGTTAGTCTGATGGCCTCGACTGACTGACTGCGGCGTCCTGATTCCTCACTGCGCCTGTGGAAACTTGAACCTAGTTCTGAGTGATGTCGATATTTCCAAATATTCAATACATGTACACTCGCATGTGTACATGCCTGATTATAAGTTTAAAGTATGCGAAAGGGAACCAGAAATTCTCGGGAAAATTTATCGAATTGAATTTTGTAAATTATTCAAACATGGAAAGGGTGGAGCCACTACCATCGAATTTTCGTAAAAAAAAATTTTTTTGATGAACGCTGATATCAATTTATCTCTTGCAGGTGCTTGGATAAATATTAAATTCTGCTATTTCAGCATATTACCCCGGCAACATGAACTTGCATAGTGAACAATTTAAATAAATTGATATCCGAGACCTACCTAAAGTTGCAAGCTTATGAGTATGGATAGGACGATTTTCAAGGGATGCACAAATAATTTTTAAATGTACTATAAATCGGATTGCAAACCCTCGAACCTTTCAGACATGTAATACAATATTTTGAGTGAAATTATTGTTTGTTGACGGAAGGATATCGAATGTAGCTTGAGTTTATTGACAAACTGAAAACTCCAAGGGATTAGTTTCAGCTAGCAATATCGTAAATTAAGAAACAATTCCAGTCAGCTCTGATGATGCCCTCGGCTTCTTACCAAAAACGACGAAACACAGGAAAATGTGTAAAAAGTTTCCACATAGTGAGCACATTCTTAAGGTATTCTCCCCCATCCTCTTGGAATATTAATTCGGTATTTCAAGACCTTTTGACTACCTGAGAGATTGTTTCTGGCATGCTGTTTGAACTCCACCGAAGGCGATGGGAAAGGACGAGGGGTGAATCACCATAGGTTGAATAACCGCTTGAACTTGAGACACCCCAGGCATACAGTGAAGATTTGTTGATAGTATCCACCGTCGATTTGATGCATCCTATGCTCGCTGAAATAGTGACTCCCTTTTGAGGAAGGAATTAAGAATTCACGCCAAGTACTCGTAAAAGGCAACCAAAAAGGATAGAAACTTATGGGCTAAAACCTGTCAGTTTCGAAACTTTGTTGCCTCGTTATCTTCACTTCGGTAAGAACGAAGTTATCGGTTAAGACCTTCGACATGAATTAATTTTTAAAACGCCCGTTTCTCCGCAACGGTTTCGTTGGCCACCGGAATGCTCACCCTCTCCAAATTAAGCGAGAGTTTCAACGTCATTTCAGGACCGTTAGTGCGTGGTGATATCTACTGTCTGTACGAGGTAATCCTACTATGAAGAAAATGCTACGGATTTAGACTGGAAATTCCAAAGATACTTCCCCTAATCGAGGGTGTTATGTGATCCATGCCCATTGAATAGTCTGCTGTTGTGGGTAAGGAAGTGTATTAGAGCGGACGCCCATTGATACTTGGTAGCACCAGTGACTGAGCTATGGGAACTGTGGTTCGGCGAGCCTCCTAGCTCCTATACTTGTAGGAATCAAATAAAAGATTAAAGAAAAAGGAAAAACAACAACAATCTAGCAAACAGCGAAGAGAAACAAGAAAGGCAACCAACCAAGGTAATTGATCAGGCAGGACAGCAAAAATGTGTCTAAAGTCTGCGTATCAGATATCAGGATAGAGATATGCCTCAGTAACATAGGGGCGTGTAAATTAAATCTAAAGATTTTGCTAAAGATTACGTTCATCTTATCAAATCGCGCCAACCAATACTGCAAGCGAACTCATGATGAAACTTCATCATTAGAATTTAGATCTCACTATATGCCATTTGGTTGAAATGTATAAACAACATAATATGTGAATACTATTTCGACACTTTAAAGATGGATATTTTGACGTTTCTGAGCCGAAAAAGTTTGAAAACACCGAATTGGAGGGGACTATCTACTAAGATTCATGCCGAACCTAAAAAGAACTTGCGCATTCACGGGGGGTCTATGAGCGATTTCCGTACGTTCGAAACCATTGGAAATTACCCAAAAGGAAGTACAGTGGATACCATATAAACTGAAGCCCAGAGCTATTTTAACGACGAAAAAGAAAAAAAACTTTTGCAACATATCATCACTGCGATGAAAAGTGGATCCCCTATGACAACTCGGAACAAAAAAAAAATAAATAAAAGCAAAGCGAGTATTCACGGATCAAAGGTCAAGTTCTGAACTTGGTGGGATCAAACAGCATAGTGTACTATGAGCTGCTCCATCCAAGCGTCACCATCAGAGGAGAGCCATACGAAAGATAATTGAACGAGGAGTCCTTTTCACGGGGAATCCTTATGCTAGCAGAAGGATGGGAGAAAGCAGTGGCTAACGATGAACCATATTTTGGTTGCAATCATTTTTTTGAAAATAAACGTTCAATTTTATCAAAAAACAGATCCTTAAAATTAATTTATACTTCCTGAAACCGGAAGTGGCGGTAAAAAATCCAGGATATTCCTAAGCCTTCCTCAGCGAAACCGAAGAATATGGAGAGGAATGCTCTAAGGAAACCAAATCCGACCTCAAAAAAGAGGAAATCCACAGTATGTCAGGAGCGAGGAGAAATCATTTCCGCATTCAATGCACTCAAACGGAATAAAGCCGCTGGGCTTGACGGTCCCCTTGCAGAGCTAATCATCGCTATAACTGCAGTTACTTCAGTCTGCTGCTTCCAATCGTACGGAATCTTGGAAATCCGAGACCTTTTTAAAGAGTGAAAAAAGAGGATGATCGTCAAGATCCTAAACAAGAGGACCCGCCTTGAGTGTGACAATTGCTTCCTGCCGTCGCAACGATAGCAGCTAAATAATCCTGGAACGCATCAAAGAACGAAAGCTCGATCGATAGAGGACAGGCTGGTTTTCGTTCCGGACCCTCCTTCATTGACCATACCAACACCCTGAAGATAATTTTGGAACAGTGCGCGGAATTTAGATCTTTGCTGCTCCTGCTCTTCATCGATTTCGAGAAAGCTTTCGTTTACGTTAACAGGAAGTGTATCTGGAGTGCTTCACGTAGGAAGGGCATATATAAATATATAAATCTCAGAGAATTTTGAGGTCCAAAGTGGAATCCGCAAGGGTTGCATTCTGCCACCGATGTTATTTCTTCTTTTCATCGGTGACATTCTTCATGCTGCCTTGCCCGGAGTGGGCGGTGGAATTCAATGGACGATGATGTCTTTCGTCAAACGCCTCGACTACGCTAGTAACATCTGTTCGATCTCTCACCGGGCCATGGACCTTGGCCAAATGGCTCAGGATTTAGAAAAAGAGGCAAATAGAGTTGAAATGAAGATAAATACCAACAACACTACAGTGTCACCAAATTGGATGCTTCCTGATGCATTAACAGCGCTAGATCCGCTCCCGATGCCTTGTCTAAAATCTAAGAATTCAGTTATCTGAACATCAAGATCAAATTAAAACTATTCTGTCCTAGTGTTCTTCCTGTGTTCTTATATGAACGTAGCACATGGGAGGTGAACTCCACTATTATCTGAAAGCTCGAAGCTTTCGTCAGTATCTGTCTGCGTCATATCATCGGAGTTCTGTAACCTGACACTATCTGAAACGAAGAAGTTAGTTGGGCAAAGATCTGGGACTCGTATGCACTGTGACCCAAAGACAGGAGTAGCACTGGATAGGCTACACATTAAGAAGGGCAACAATTGCGTGCAGGCTACGCCATGCAGTGAAATCCACTCTCCCCAGATAGCCAACGAGTGAGTCGCCCCCAGGGTACTTGCCACAGAACAGTATAGGACGAGTACAAGCATCTTGAGAAGTCGCCGAGGGTGCTGAAGTACATTTTAGGTAATCGAGATCGATGGAGCCTAAGGGTGGTTGATGCGCTATATCCTACCAAATGGTGAATGGCAACCATATATATATTAGTTGCGATGTAAGAGGCTATGCAGGTGCAGTTAGCTATACTAGTGAAGTCACGAGTATCTGACTAACCATACTGCTGAGCAAATACTCACTGCTGAAGAGCATGAAATCATTAAAAACCCTATCGTTATGCCGAAACCTTGGAAAATATAGTTCGAAGAACACATCGGGGTAGGGCCTTCTGAGATCGCCGAAGGAATCATGGAAGTCATAGACACCGAAAGGTCTGAATTAAACAGGGAAGTAGGCCTGCTGCCCATTGAGAAGAAGAAGGAAGTCGATACTCCGACATTGGAGAAGAGCTTCAAACATTAATGGAGGCAATGACCGACACAACCGTGAAAACACTGCATCTGCAATAATTGCAAAGAAAATCTTAAATAGCTACATTGGAATAGTGCTGGCTCCTGAAAAATGATTGTAACGGGGTGCAGATTCATGAGCTTGAGAGAAGGGGGGGGGGGAGTATACAGAGCATTCAGTATTTTCCTGGCGAAAAAACCCAATTGATATATATACTCGTGGCTGTCAAAGTTTCTTTGGAAGCCGATGCAAAACTCAGGAGGTGGTGGTGGTTTGGGCTTCCTCCCACAAGGCAACACACGAACCGGATCCAAGGATAATAGGACAAAAATACTCGACAACGAAGACAACTCTGAAGTGGAAAGAATAGTAAAGAATCCCAGGGGGACAGATTGGGACTCCTTTTTGAGAACCTGAGCAACAACATTGCGGTGGTATCAGAAGTGAACTGACTCTGAGGACAGTGGTAAAAGAGCTCATCAGTGTCATCATTGAGGCACATAATGTTAGCTATCCGGCTAAAATAGTCACATCATCGTACCTAAAATGAAAATAGAGTTTTAAGACTCGTCAATATGACAAAACAAACCGGGAACTGGCCGGGGAAGAAAAACGCGCTGACGATATGCAGCAACACGATCAGAGAAGCAGGAAATTTTCCGAAAAGATAGAATTATAGAATCATCCAGGTTTTCAAGAACTTATAGCCAAAGATAGGGTAATACTATTTGTCTGACTGGAAAAGGAAGATAGAGAATCAGGGAGACAGAGTACGTCAGTTTCTCAAAACTCATTTCACACGATCCTGTCTCAGCGTAAAAACAACAACATTTGACAATAGCAGAGAAATATGAAGGAAGCAGAATTGGAAACTAGCAAAACAGTTATGCTCGGAATCTGGAGTGAGATAGTCAGTGGGAACCTTTAAACCACTGAAGTCACCCAGAGTGGAAGCATTTTCCCAGCACAACTTAAAACGGGCCTAGATATAATTTTAAGATCTCTCCTAATGGTAATAAAGGAAAGACGCTGGCTTCTTGATGGGCAGATAGCAGCCAAGTAGAAATAGAGACAGGTAGAAATTTTATCGCCATGATCATAACCCAAGGTTGTCCTTAGGGTGGTCTAATAACACCGCTAATGTGGATTATAGTAGCTGATCTAATCCAAGCAAAACTAACAAATAATGGAATACTAGCCCATTGTTAAGTTAAGAGTATTGTATTCATCTGTAGGGTCAAACATGGAGACAATCTTTCTGATAAATTCCAAACTGGCCCAAGGTCCATAGCAGAAAAGGAATGAGGATGCATCCCAATAATACTATATTGAATATACACTGCAATAGTATTCATGTAATATGGGTTCAAAGACTGGGTTGTGCGTGTATCACTGGAATACGTGCCCAATAGCATCCCTGGGGGCGTAAAGATACAGGCAAAGAGGGCAATCTTATGAATTCCCGGGGGCTGATAACGTTGACGCGAGGTATTTTGGTCATTGCCGCTGACAGTAATTGTGCCGGGGATCATGGGGATCGGTCGTCAAAAACTCAGTTTATTCAGATTCAATCTGAGACCGTATCGCGTGCGGCGATCATTCCATTTCTGGACAAGTTGCTCGAGATCATTTTTGGTATTTGGTGCTAGTTAAACATCATCTGCATAAAGCCGTGTATAGGGCGCTGCATGTCTTGTGTGACGGTGTCCATAACAAGCACAAAGAGGAGTGGTGAGAGCGCGCTTCATTGGTGAACTCCAACAGAGACACGAAACGGTTTTGATACACCCGCCACACTTCGAACTTTACTTTCCGGATTGTGGTAGAGCAATTGAGCATAGCGCATGAGTTCTTCTTCTGGCACTAAATGTTGTCGTAGATAATACCAAATAAGTTCTTGTGGCACACGGTCAAACGCTTTCTCTAGATCTAGAAATGCAATGTAAAGAGGGCGATGCTTCTCACGGTATTTCTCCATGAGTAACCGCACAATATGTATTGCGTCAGTAGTTCCACAGTTCTTTACAAATCCGGCTTGATTCACAGGTATTTCAACGATTTGGCGAATATGGTTGTCAAGAATGCGTTCGAATTTCTCCATGATATGGGAAAGTAACCGGATCGGACAATAATTTAAACATTCTGCTGGACTACCTTTCTTTTTCACTAGTGGAACTGTGGTACTTTCTTGCCAGTCAGATGGTGTTCTACCTTCCTGAATAACCCGATGTAGGAATTCAGTGAGCCACAGTGTTGGGTTCCAGCTCTTCCCTTTCTAGAGGTCAGATGCGATATCGTTAGGTCCTGTGGTTTCCCCGACTTCATTTGTTTTATTGCCTCCTCGACTTAAGTTGCGCTGACAGGTGGAATTGCCCGAAATATCGGCAATAAATGTGGAAGTGGGGGATGAGCAAATTCTTCCTTTGGAATATGCTGGAAGTATTCTCGACATTTATCAGTCGTTGCTCCACAGTTGGTAAGCAAAGTACCGCTCTTGTCATTAACGTAACAAAAGCGTTCGATATCCTGCGTTCGTTTCGGCCTTTGGCAAGTCGATACAGATCTCTCTCGCCATCGCGAGTTTTGTAATGGTCCGCTTGGGTAATAGCGCCAGCATGTATTTTTCTTTGCTTCCTGATTGGCATTCTTATAAATTTGCCAATTGGCCAGCGTTTTGTCGTCTAGAAAGTTGTGGTAGAAGCGTTTCTTTTCACGGACATTCATTTTAACGTTGTCATTCCAAAGGCAAGTATGTCGGTTGATGTACCGCTTAACCGGCTTGGTGACTCCGATGGTTGTTGAGGCCGCTTTCTGGATCGTGGCTTTTATTTGGTTCTACGATTCTTCCATATTCGTAATGGTTGGTAATCGTGTAAGTGAGATAATTTCTTCTTTCTTCTCACGAAATCACCACCATTTAATACGTCGCGTGCCAGGGCGTTCCTCACGCTATTTTATCGGTGGCTTAATTCGCAGGACAACAATTAACAGTTGATGTTGAGGTGCAATAGTCTCGTAGAGAGTCAATCAGTGACGGTGGTAAAATTTCGGCATCTTATGAGAATATTGCCGATTTGCGTTTTACTATTCCCACTATAAAATGTAGGAAGATGAGACAATCGTTTAATTAACCAAGTATTTATAAGTACAACGTCATGGGTGTTCGCAAAATCGATTATACGCTCGCCACCCTTATTGTGCGCTCCAAACCCCTTCCCCCCATGGCACCTGTTACCGTCTGCCTTTTCACCTACATGACCATTAAGGTCGCCGGCAATAATGATATAGTTCATCGAGAAGTTGCCAGATGGCATCTTTCTCGGCATCAGGTCGACCTGTCTGTGGTACGCACGCGGTGAAGAAGTGAATAGTGCGATCAGCTGATATAATGGTGAGCTTCATCGGCCGATCATCAATTCGTTCGACTTCTTTAATGGCATCACGGAAACCCTCCGAAATGGCAATGGCAGCACTACATTGATTGTGTGGGCTACCAAACTAGAACCGTTTATAGCCATTTTTACTGCGTTCGCGTTCAATGTCACAGTTTTTGCTACCAGAACATCGCGTTTCTTGCAGAGCGCAGATATCGTTGCGCCTTTTCCGAAGGGTAATTTCAAGTTCCTCGGTCTTTCTAGTAAGAGTGCCAACACTTAGCGTGCAGACACGCATTTGTTTTGTTCGGACTAACTTACTTATGTCTTGACGCCGTCCATGCGTCAAGATCGCTGCCAATTTCTGGACCGGACTGGGCCCGTCCTGCGCGTCGACTGAGGTTGACTCCCTAGCATTTTTGCGATCATGTTGTTTTAAACGACATTGAATGCATTTTCTCGGTCGGCCTGTCGCGGGACCTGTCACCAAGAGGGATCGAGTAGGTTTTAGCACAGTGGAGTAACTCCAACTATGCTTAGTAGGTTGTCTGTCAATTACTGCCGTGCTCGTGCTACAACATATGTACTAGTAGTGGTAGATATCCACTACTGGGAACCAGAAACAGAAGGGGAACACAGAGCGAGCAAAGAAGTGGGGAAACGTATTTAGCAGCGTAGGCAACATCTTGTGCCAAACACCGGACGTTCAACAACAAATCAAGTGAAAATAGGAAAGTCGAAATGAAAGACAAAACCGGCTGAAGCTTTCAGAACTCCTCTCAAATTTCTGAAAAGCTTGCAGGGAAGCGCTACTTCCTTCGAATGCAATTAGAATTGGAAAATCATTTTTATGAGATGATTCTTACAACCTTTGGAATACCATATTGTTGATTGAAAAATATTCTGTGTGTTTGCTTCGAAATTCATCCAAAATGCTTCTTCTTTATTGTTAGGTTTCAGTATATGACTGAATAAACCTAATTCTTCGCAGAAATGAAAATTATTTTGGTTTCCGTATAAGAAAAGTAAATTATCCTTCGGACTCCATTCACCTGATAATAGAAGCGATTCCTCCAGCCTGTGCTGAACATACAATTTTGCAAATGTGTCAAAAAAAATACAATCACAGATATGCAAGGCTCAAGGTCATGACTTTATTGCCATATTTTCTGAAATTTACAGTTGTTAGTAGTTTGATTTTGGCATCAGGTGAAAGCGAGGAGTGCGGAGGTTTAAAAGACTAAAGATCATAATGACACTCCTTTATGGAGTTTATGCCCCGAATACCAATATTTGCTCAAATAAAGTTACAAAGTCCGATAAATAGAAACAGTTACGAGGAGCCACTAAGCAGCAACGTGTGACTATGCGACAGTGTGTCACTTTGCCTCCATCCTTCAGACGAAGATCTCTTTGAAGTCTCCAAAGAATTGCTTATGTTATGTTTGCAGTCTGACTAAAGCTAGATCTGCTGAATGGCAAAGGAAATACAATGGGTTTCTTGCTTAACTCCGCAACTTCGACAATACGAATTGAAAGGTATTCCGAATCTGGTGGCATGGTCGCCGATAGGCTAGTGCTTACGGCCGTAATTTTGTGCACCTTTGTATGCATCAGGACAAAAATCTCTTCCGATCTGGCCTAGTTGTAGGAGGGTCACATTTTCTTTTACATACCGCAGGTGGTGAACTTTCCACATCTGAAGTCATCGGCTGTCAAGTAGTGCGAAAGATGCGACTGCTCCCAAGGGGAGATTGCCAAGATTGGAGCACTGCCTGCTAGTCCTTCAGCCTACTCATTCCCCTCTATATTCCTATGGCAGGAACCGAGAGGAGAGTACACTTGAGCATGCCGCCTAGACCGTTCAGCGCGTCCCTATACTGCCTCACCAGCCGGGAGGATGTTGTTACTGAGTACTAGGCCTTAATGGTGGCTTGATTGTCAGCCAGAATAACTATGTTCAAATAACAGATTTTAAGTATCGCTAGTACTCCGCTTGGAATAGACTGACGTATCCTAGTGGACCATACGGCTCGGAAAGATGCCTCGCCTGCCACTGTCTGGTACTCTGTTTTGGTTAGAAAGCCCACAGCTGACATAATAAATACACACCTATACACTACTAGTTTTGTACAACTGGAACCATCGAGAACCTAAATATTCTTACATATAAAATTTGCATAACCTTTCACACCTGCAGCTTTCCCTTAATGATAAAAGTGTACTCATCCTCACTGAATGATAGATAACTACAATCTTCGTATTCTTTAGATTTATCGATCGCCCAAGGAATTTCAATATAACTTTCCTAATACATGCTATGTGTTGTTTCTTTCGATGCCTGTCCTAAATGTAATCATGTATCACGACGTTCCTTTCAAGACGTCATCAAATACAATACATATTTTATTACTTCACTCCGAAACTTTGATCTCTGCTACAAACTTTTTCAGATATTTCCATATTAACATTTTTTAAGTTTACATGAAACTCTGATCCAACTTGTATCAAGATTTTCCCGTCGTCTGAAGGCGAATACATAATAAACTCCGAACTTTAGTGTAACGTGCAACAAAATAAAGAAGTGGGTAAAGAAAACTTTTACTAGATCCATACATTGTATTCCGAGTGCACTGTGGTAAACACTGAAAATTTCAAAGAATTCTTGTAAGAATATGGAGGTTGCGTCTCCCGGGTCTGGAGTCGTTACTTTGACGTTTTTCGTGGTTAGGAGAACTTGTGGGCGATTAGGAGCTGCCTTTTTATATTCAAAGGATTTCGTAGAGATTTATCTCAAGAAAGCAGGCATGCAGGTTACTATGTTGATTTTTTAAATACTTCTATATTATCAATAAAATGTACTAAATTCCCCAAACGACGGATTGTTCCCGGGGTGGCAGATGGGGCACTTATTCTGGATAACCAAGGAAATTCTGCCTTGCAGAGAGCAGATTCAGTGAGATTAATGGCATGCATTGCATGGTATTGTCTTCCTTTAACTAGCTAATTTACGAGCATATGATCCATTAGCGCGCAAGATGAAAGAATGAACTATTATTTTGGGGCTGAATTTTTAGGCAGGTCCCATGCCCTTTAATATCTATTCAATTGGGAAAAAAACACTGAAATTTTCAAAATGGTGATGCCATTACTAACGTAATAAAACAACAATTAATCAAAACGTTTACTAATTTTTGGTTCGAAACTATTGAAAAATAGTGAGCAAAGAGTGTAAGTTTCCGCCAATACCGCAAATCCTCTGAAAATATTATCAATGTCCGTTAATAACCATCGAGCAAGCAACAGTAAATCACTGGATTTAACTAAGCAAATACACTCATAACAGAATCTTTATCGACATTCAGAATTCTTTGTAAGAAGCAAGAAGTGTCAACCTAATCCTATGCTGAAGCCGTCTTATGGGTATAGTACGTCTCGCAGCGGTTTTAAATTTTCGCGGCCACAGATTAAGTCTGCCAAATTTTCGGAAAAAGTGAAATGAATTACAAACTTTGAAATACTTGCAATGGTTAGAAAACTTTCGCGTATTCGCGACATTTTAATAAATCACGGAGTATAATGGCAGCAAGCTGACCTAATTCCTTTATTGCCAATTATGTTTTTAAGTTTTCCATAACTTTGATTGTTTCTCTTGTTTTATGGTCGCGTCTACTGCCCTGAATGAGATTGGTATTAATGTTGTTAAGTTTATGATTGTTTTCGATGCAATGAATTCGACACTGTTGAGCGTTTGTCGTAAAATTTTAAATTTATGTGAAATATGGTTCATAGGGATCCCTTCGTTTTATCATGAGCTAAATTATTTTCTGGTAAAAGTTAGCAGTTATAAATACCATCCTACCCTTATATTAATGGAAACACAATATTATAAATATGTCATTCAAACATGAAGTAATATTCTTTATTTCATTAATTCTGTCATTGGTAGACGGAAATCAGCCACCTTCAAATACGACGACTACTTACCTCACTATAGTAAAAAAACTCAGTAAGGAAGATTCTTTAAAGACATTTGAAACTAATCAACAATTAAAATCCTAAGCCAAGATATCACTACCGGGCCGAGGGATGAATGGTCATAGTGGCTAAACTATGGCAGCGATCGGCGAACTTTAGGTACTAGGAGATCTTCCCTTCAACTAGCCCTATCTCGGCAAAAAAGAGCTGCCCTGTGATCAACTTACCTTCCCCGGTAAAACAAAGGCCATGGGAGACAGTCATGACAAAACGTTCAACAAAACCCAAAGTTAAAATGAAATGTTGATGCTGGCAGCTAGCACAGCAGGAGAGAGACCCAATGGAGGGAAATTTTTCCTACTATCAGCGTTGGTACATCGACCAGATCGGCTTCGGGCTTGGGACTGTCACGGTCAGTGCAGGTGCAGCCCACAGCACCTTCACCTTAAGGTGGGCCTCATTATTTTCTAAATAAATTTTCGACATTGTAAAGCAGCACTGCACCTAGCAGTCGGCGAATCACTAGCTGCAAGACAGTTTATTATTATTCTGTCAAGGGGAAGTCGAACCGCGTTATTAAATAACTATTGTGTCCCTTTAACTCGTTATATTGTACCTACTTATCATAGTATCTCAAGTAAGCCGCTAACCGTTAAGAATTTTAGTATATGTTATTAGCTACTTCCAAATCTATCAACTTTGCATCTGGTATTAAGTATTCGCCCAGATTCTCTCAGAAGCCTCAACTTACTTTGCACAGGTGCCGGACACTGTCCCAGAACGTGTATAGAGGTTTCATCACACTCCGCATAGCACCTGCAGGCAGCTTCCGTAGATATCCTTGGCTTCCCTAGGTGATAGTTTAGCCGACAGTGATCTGTGGGTTCGTATCTCCAATAAGCACCTTGGACATCTCTATTCCTGATAGGTCCCTCAACCGTTTCTCTTAATTATTTAATGTCACAGCCATCAACGTGTTTCCGACTGCACAGAGGGGTTCTGGCCCGTCTAAAGGCATCCCTGCTCCCTTCTTGGCTAGTTGGTCCGCTGAATCATTGAATTCCAACCTAACTTGAAGCGCAGAATATCCAGATCTTGTTGAATGTGCCGAGCTTATTAAGTCTCTCAAAGCATTCCCATACCAGTTTAGAGTTCTCCTTGTTGGACATAAGTGCCTTGATCGCTGCTTGGTTACCGGTGAGAATAGCAATGTGCTGCCTCCTGTAGTCTCTTTCGAGATTAAAGGAGGCACATCAGTCTATGGCATATATTTGCACCTGGAATATGCTTGTGTGTTTACCCATTGACTCCAAATATATTTTCCTTTTATCGATGACCCCGGCACTCGCTCCCTCTGCTCTGAGGGATCCGTTAATGTACCAAGTAATACGTTGCTGGTGAGCCATATGTCGCAGCCACGCTCTCTCAGTTTGCCTTGTTACTCCAACGTATTTCTTATTAAAGTGAAACCTCATTTCCATGTTATCCCTTGGTATCAATAATTCGGGCTACCGCCTAGAAAGAATATCAATCTTATTACCGTTTAGGCAACTCCCCGCCTCACTGGTACTCCCGGCCATCTTGAAGATTGCCTTCCTTGCCTACATCTGCATGTGCAGATGGAGAGGGGTTATTTCCAAAAGGACCTCCAGGGATGCGGTTGGGCGTGTCTCATTCGCCCCACTGATATACACGCAAGCCAGTCTTTGGTATTTGTATAACTCTCTGGCTTGTATGCTGAGTTCATTTCTTTCTGCCCAGATTACCCTCAGGTAATCATTGGCCTTGCTAGTACAGTATATATCCAAAATAGTATCTTCGGCTGCAACCTCACTTTTTTTGCTGCTATGGTCCTACAAACATTTGACCTCTGTTTCTCATTTCACTTCCATGTCATGTAATCTTATGGCTCTTAGGTGATCATCATATCTTTTCTAGTGAATGGTTCCATTGTGATTTTGGCTGAATTGATACGTAGTCCCAGCTTCCTGCACCAAGCAGTAGTAACCCTTAGTCCAGTTTGGATGCCATCACATAGGTTATCCTCATATTTGCCCTTACAGACTAAAACAATGTCATCCGTGTAACCCTGGACCTCTATTCCAGTGTTTGTTAGCACGTTCGAGAGTTCGTTCATTACCATATTCCATATAAGCGGCAATAGTACGCTGGCCTGTTATATAGGGATACCAGAACAATGAAATCAACCCTAAAGGGTATTTTGGTGCTCTGCTTATTTTGACTATGGTGAAGAGCTATCCAATATGCCAAAAGTGAAGGCAGTGATGTTAACGCTGACCATATCTGTACGAGGGGTCCTAACATTAACACGAGAGGATCGAATTATTAGAATATCTGGTAGGAGTTAATCTGCAAATCCTTGTCTTAAGAAATAAACCCGCTCTTTTCAATACGATCAGCCGAAGGATCATCGAATTATGATGACATACCTCATATGGTGGCTCTTGAAGGAGAGTGGACGAGTAACTAACGATATCACGCTCTCAGTTCAGAGTAGAATTGACTTCGTATGGTCCCACCTCTAACGGCTCCATTTCGAAATTCGCAGAAGACCGATTGCTGACGTTCGAACGACAACTGGTAGGCGCATAAAATCCATTGCAGTAAAAATAATCCATATAATCAGTAGTAGTATTCGCACTTGGCCAAAAAAGGCTGCTCCTCAATCGAGCTTTGAAGTTGAATTCAGCTTTTGGGTGGAATCGATACAAAGAAGCTCAGAAAACTCTGAAGGAGAGCATAGAGCCCGCTAAATGGTCATCAAGGAGACGATTTTGCGACGGTATTACACTTATGTTATATTCCAATTACCCGGCGTTATGCTAAGGTGATATTCAACTCACCACACCAGGAAAACTGATCTGCATGTTTACAAATGACCAGCCTAACTTCCCTCCTATTAAAAGACTGCCTGTAGGTGAGTTGATCACATACTGCAGCGGGGAAAGATCCACATAGTGGCCAAACGGAAATATCTTAAGACAAAATGTTTTAATGGCTGCCCACAGGCAGGGATTCAATCTCCTTGGCAATGGCTCTTGATAACGGACACTGATGCATTGCTCCTGGTTGACAGAAAGTCTTTGCGGAAGCGCTTGCGGGCAAACTAGCCCTTATGATTATCAACAACTTTGCGAACACAGTATCTGACCGCATTAATGCAACTTTCTACATAATTAATAGTGCCTTCGTAACGGACTCACTCAAGGTTAGGAAGACTGGATTAATTATGTCAATTATGAGCATTAGGAGGGCAACTACAGACCACCCACCTTAACAGAAGTGCAAAATCAGCTGGTGCAAAGAATTTAGTACTATATTTAGGAGTATATTCCAATCGTAAGCTAACGCGGAGCATCATATTAAAGAACAATGTCAGAAATCCAACAGATTGCTTTGGTGCTGTATCACAATGGATCCATTGGATATATACATCCATAATAAACCTAATTTTGATGTGCACGTGCATCGTTTGCTGACCGAAGAAGCCGTTGGCAAAGATTCCATAATTTATGTAAAACTGGGGTAATGAGTACTATACCGACATATAGGCTATATATGGTAATACCACTGACTCGACGAAAGGCGATAAAGGTAATGAGTCATGCAAACATCAAGTGGCTACCCACCATATGGCTTTCAGATGTATCTTCGATAAGATATGTTCGGTAGTATTAACAAAAAGGAAAAAATGGTCAAGAAATGGCCAGGCGGATCGACGTCAGCGTTAATCTAGGAAAATTCGAATATGCACTCTGCCTCTCGGTAAAAGACTATATTCCAGGTACAGATATATGCTGTTTTCTTTGTTTTCAAAAACACAAAATGGAAGGGTTGTATCATTGGAATTTCTACCAATAGTTGGACAATGTTGTCAGTACTAAATAGCGTATCAAGCTATTTGACCGTCTGCTCGAATCATTCCTGATGTGATTCCAGGATACTCGGATATCTCTGAGAGCAGAGCCCTCATCTGGCAAATATGCTCTGAACGCAAAAATTGCAAAGGTTCACGCAGCCGAAGGAATTTTGTGAAATAACCCGTTGCTGCTCGAGCATTATTTTTATTGCCACCCCGGAAGTGGGACATGAAAAGTCTAATAGGTCGTTTGATGGTCCACTGTTCCTTAAGTTAACATGGAAAAAGTTTAGTTGGTGGTTTGGTAGGAAATGTGTGGTAGGGGACGAAGCGAAACTGTACCTTCATATGCAGCTGCCCTGGAATCTGCGTAGTATCTGTCATGGAAAATGTTGCCATGAGACCGTTGAACAGGGGACTTAGGCGACGCTACAATTACCCTAACCAAAGGCTTGAATGCTACGAGATGCAGTTCCCCTTGGTAAACTAACTAGCTGCCTGGAAACTCAATTGTCATCATCGATTGCTCCACGTGCTTATTGTTTTCATCTTGAATATTATAAAAATTATAGAGCATCATCTTGCTTCTATTGCTTTCCCTAGTACATTTTACCCCCATTCTAGCCCTTGCGACAAGTAGGCCCCCGCTCTTGCTTCACTTTGTTATCTTGCAATTCTATCAGTAGTGCTATTACCACCTATCAGTTTTGTTTTGCCTTGTTATTGCGCTCAATTATTGAAGTCCTAATTTCTTCACTTCCTTCTTACAGAGGGTGTGATTGCCGATGGGGTTGAACGTCTATCATGATTGAATTCTGCTTCCGGTTATGAAATGATTCTCTTTGTTGATGGGCCTACAACATGCATAATCACTATTTCGATCGCTCATTGGATCATTCTCAATCAGCTTGCAAGCTCAGGACAATCTTAATAAGAGAGCTATCATTAGCGCGGCGGACATGACCATAAAATCCAATATAGCCAACATCTCCACGGTAGAGGCAAGTTTCAAATGTCCTTATTTCGAAAGGGATCAATTATGCTATTGATCTTTGTCTCCGAATTCGCGTGGCGGCGCTTTTGATTTCCAGCTGACACTCGGACCACGATGAAGTGGCAGATTTTAGATTTGAGATGCTTACGTACTCCGCACTCCGTACTTTTTGAATGTTAAACGTTGGATGTCCTACGCAACAGTGTCTTGGTAACATCAAAGGTGGACAGGAAATAGTTTTGACGAACCTGCATCATTCCACTTTGGATCACAGGAGACCAGGTCAACGCAACCAACAAATTTATCTGCCACTAGGTATTGTTACGTTGCATAGGTGGGACACTGTCAAACGCCTGCTCTAGTTTCAGAAAAGTAATGTAAAAAGCACGGGGCTTCTCTCGGTGTTTAGCCATGAAGAAGTGCACAACGTGTGTATGTTCGCAATTTTCGACAAAGCCCGCCTAATTCGCCGAACTTCTAATGATATTGCGGATCCATTTGTTAAGAATGTGCTCCAGAAACTTCATGATATGTCAAAGTCAAATTGCTACTTCAAGTCCTGTTGCTTTTCTTAGTTTTATTCATTTGATTGTTTCTTCAATTTGACATTGATGTGTAAGGATTTATGTGGCAGTGAAAAAGATCTTCTAGAAGCAATACAAATGAATTGAGGAAAAAAAAACCGATTCTCATTCGTTCACAAAAATTGGATTCGTATGGTGCGGAAACATTACGTGGCGCGGAAGAATTGCGCATACGCTGATTAACTGATAAAAGGCTGATATTGAATCCAAACGACTAGATAAAATTGTAGAACGTCGTATATTTAACAATGACATTGTCATAGATAATAAAATAACCTATGAAGGATTCCCCAATGGTTAATCTTTAGGTCTTGCAATTTAACTTGCAGTCTGTCTGTCTTTCTATCACACGCACTTTTCTTGGAAACAATTAAACCTATTCCTTAAGGATTTAGTGGATTTTTTCAGATTATGAAGTCACGCGCCCAAAAGGTGACTATTGCGAAGATGACAGGTCTTATATGATTTGACATCACTTACAAAATAGTGGAATAAAGAGTTAACAAGTCGGGAAACCGGAAGCTGAGCGCTTCATGTAGAAAGGTTTTGTTTGCTTCTTCTGTGAGTATATTTGAATGTAGAACTATCCCATTTGTACGTAACCCGTTATATATATGCATTTAGCAGATTTAGTACTTCGGGTTGTAAATTTACACGGTAAAGATCAACTTTGAGCTACTGTAATTTTGTTGCTAACAGTATGATTTAGATCAAACTTGGGGATAATATGCTTCATATAATATTTTATACTATTACCAACTTTCATAACTCTGGGATAAACTTAAGGGGGATTTTATTCAATTTTCACAAAAATATGGTAATATACTCTTATCAACTTAATTTAAACCGATATCGATATAGAGTATTTTGAGGCCTGGATGCCATATCCTCAGGATTTTTTTCAGATTTTTGATTGGATAGCTTCTGAGACTGGGTCCGTTAAAGAAATCATCACTTTCCACCCCACCCACTCTCCGTCTCTCTAACAAATCTCAAAACTAAGACCGGCTTCGAAAAGTAATAATCAAGACCTTTCATTTGATACCCCACATGACTATATTCGGTGAAAAAAAATAGTACACCCCCTTTTACATGTATGGGATCCCTCTAAATCTCAACGTAAAAGGATATCACCCACTGCATGTCTGGGTGTTCACAGTTCCCACCTTCTCACCAAATTTCGTGTCAACCCGTATAGCCGTTTCTGAAAGAAGTGCGTGTGACAGACAGACAGACGGAGAGATAGACATTGAAAAGTACAAATTGAAGTGATGATAATGACCGAATGAATCTTTAAAAAAATCGTGACTTCCTAAAAATACATCCCATATCATCCCATGTCTTCAAATAAAATTAATAATAGTATATTACCATACCAACTCAGGATCGCATAGAATACCAATATAATATTATATTCAGGCACACTATGACCTTCTACAAACGGAATCGCCTTCTAACCGAGTTTAAAGTACATGCAGCGCCTTTCCGGTGACAAGCTGATACATTTGCTAATACGCAGCATTTTCTCTTTTTCCCACGTTTTAAAACCCCTTAGGTTCTCCATTACATTTCTACCAATTTCATAATTCTCATCTCCACTTTCGCTTATATTAAATTTTTTTTTTTTTAAAATGAGCAATTTGATTTGTTCACACAACCCTACCACCTTGTACCTTTCCCCAAAACTCTAAAATAATGTTCAATAATTTGAATATCACAATTTCCTCATATTGCGAAATAATCGTTGACCTCTCGCTTTCACATAGGCTCGCTCACGCTGCATATTATTATGTGCATTTCCACTATTTGTTTCTGGCTCGGGAGAATTGGAATTCGTTTTTGCAAGGAGACTAATTCGAGGCAGTAGTTGGTGTTGTTACCGATGATGGTGAATTGCGAAGTTCAAAGACGGGGTCAACCAATGAAAAATTAGCAGCACCCTGAGCGGCTGAGGAAGGTGAACCGGCGATGAATATGACTGAAGGAGTTTTGAAAGAGCTGATATGATAATTCGCAGGGTAATAAAAGCGAAGAAAAGTCGAATGTAGTGGACATTACTTTTGGATCAATAAGAGATGAACATTTTAAATGTGAAAACATTATTAGTTTTAAAATCAATTTGTGACTCATCGTAGTAATTAGAAGGTGCAATTCATGCTGAGAGTTTTAGTTTCGCGGAACACGGTGAAGTGCATAAATACGAGGATAATATTGCATTGTGCTCGGTTTAAGAAGGTAGCGTTTTTATATTAACATTTAAGTAATGATAAACAAGAACAAATGTATCGATACGAGGTTTGTGACAAAGGATTTGAAACTCAACCGAATTTAGATGCACATCAGACGTATATTTATATTAGGAAGAACATCAAATAATATATTGTTGGAAAAATAAGATGAAACTTTCCTTTCCGAGCTCTAAATGGGGAGTGCATTTGATTCTTGCTTGCGAATCTTTTAAAATTGCATTTTCTTTTTAGTTCGAACATTATTTTGTTTCCTTCTTTTTTAATTTGTTTCTTTTTTTATTATCTCTCCTTAAATTTATTATTTCCTTGTCTCTTTGTAAAACGCCACACTCCCGAGCTTGACAAGCATAGATGGAACTTTTATTATATTAATATTTGCGGGCGGACCTTTCAATTTCGCCAACTTTTTAGTCTGTGAGATACCTCTCCCCTCTTGGTCGTCTCCGGCCATCGACTAATTCATTTAAGTCACTACACTACAAATACAGAAAACCTTCGATACCGGAAGTTTTCTGTTTTTGACTTGTTTCTGAATTTCTTGAATTATTGTTGTTAACCTAATTTTGCATTTGTATTTTGCTGTTTTCCTACCAACTATAATATAGTTAACCGATTAGGCAGCATTAATCTGTGTTGAAATTTTTTGTTTGTTGCACTGATTTAAATGGCACAAATAACTACCTATAGGTGCCCAGGTGAAACAATTAATTTAATAATGCGTACTTCTAGTCGATCGATAACACTTGTTCGTGAAACATTTTTCAATTGAGGGATTTTTAATCACTGATTATTATGCGGTTTTATAATTTCCAGTTGAATAGCTCAACACTGCATTCAGAATCAACAACAAATAGGAATAGATTTATAAATTTATTGAATTGTTCTATCTTTAGGAACGAAACGTACAAATAGTCGGAAAGTCAGTCATGAACGGTTTTGTGGATTTCTCATGTAACATAACGTCAATTTTAACAATAATTTCTTTGGTGATAGTCATTTCTAAAGATTCAGGATCTAAGTTTGTCTTCCAGCCATGATCCAACTTCCATCTATTCAGCAGTTTGACCAGTGGAAGGTTGGGTATCAAGACAAATTCAGACAATTTTCAACCAATATCTTAATCATTGCCAGGGTCGCAACAGGTGTTAACTAAATTCGGTATTTTGGCTTAATCTTTTTCTGATAGATAAACATCTCTCATCACTTTTTCTAAATGATATTTGCATATGTAATCATATGTATGTAATCTAAAAGTTAACTAATTCTAGAAAATAAAATCTGTATTTTTGAATCTCAAAATTTCCCCGAAATAATTGAATGTATGCCTCTTAAGAGGGTTAGCATGTGTATTGGATCTGGGGAATCGATCTCCATCAACTGCATCTAGATATAATATAGAATATTTGGAAAAAGTAATTTTCCGATATTCCGAGTCGGTCGGCAATTACAATATTTAAACAAGTAAAGTGGCGCAGGTCAAGTTTATCTCGATCGCAGTAATGAAGCGCGAATTTACCGCTGAATGACTTCGCAAAAAGGGTAACAATTGAAGCCAAAGCTTTACTTGATTTTTTTTTAAGAAACCGAAGGTTTTTGGATTAATGACCATAGCACTAAAAATTTAACTTTCAATATTTTTTAATAATCCTAGTTGGCGAACCGTACTACAGTCCACAAGTTAAAATGAAGTTTAGTTTTTAAGGTTTTGTGTAAACACAAAACCTTATTAAAATCGGTTTACTGTCTGTCTGTCTGTCTGTCTGTCCGTCTGTCTGTCTGTCTGTCTGTCTGTCTGTCCGTCTGTCTGTCCGTCACACGCATTTTTCTCGGAGACGGTTATAGCGATTGACACCAAATTTGGTGGAAAGCTGGGAACGCTCACGCATACAGTGAATTACATCCTTTTACAACGAATTTAAGGGGGGGTCCTCATACATGCAAAAGGAGGGTGTACATTTTTTTTTCATCAAATATAGTCATGTGGGGTATCAAATTAAAGGTCTCGGTCAGTACTTTTCGAAGCTGGTCTTAGTTTTTACATTTGTTGGAAAGGTGGGGAGTGCGGGTGGTTGAAAGTGACCATTCTTTACGGGGGCCATTCTCAGAAACTACCAAACCGAAAAATCTGAAAAAAATTGAGAGGCTGCCACTATATAGTGCCTGGGCTCCGAAATACCTTCCATACTGATATCTGCATAAATAAAGTTAATAATAGTATATTAATATAATTTTTAGTATTTCGCTGCAGAACCCCCCTTAAATTCATGCTAGGACCACGAAATGGCAACAATATAGGGTATAATATAGAGCATGATCTTACCAAGTTTGGTGGAAATCACACTATTACTAACAAAGTTATAATACGTCAAAGTTGTCGCTTCTTCGCAAATTCAAGACTATAAATGTCAATATCATCCGAAAGTGGATATTCCCACATAATATATGCATATATTACGTGCTGCGTACTAAGAAATACACAAAACCTTTCGTACCTGAAGCGTCCAGCTTCCGGTTTCCCGACTTGTTTTTTCTTTAAGATGAGCGTAGCGCCCTCTAGCGTGGCACTCGGAAAACACATTTTTTGGAGATGGGTGTATATTCCAATGAACTATGATGTCGGGCTGGAATAGTTATACATGTTCATGATATTAATATTAATAAATATATGGTGAAAAACTCTATCTATTCATGTTTTTTACTTAGCATAGTGGTCCCAAGCCCAGGTAAAGGAGGCGGGTAACGTACTTTGTACTATCCTTAGTAAAACAAAAAGAAAATTCTGAGATCGGGGAAAGAGATAAATAAAGTATAGCTGAAGTTGTTCCACTATGCTTACTACCAGCTAATCTCCCTTGGTGAGAGGTCCCACGACAAACCGACAAAGAAAATGCCGACAGTTTGCCATCGTCACTAATTGCAAAGCCGTTCCCTATAAGACCATCGTACCTCAACATCAGCCGTTGATTGCCGCCCTGCAAATCAAGCCACCGATAAGACAGCGTGAGAAACGTGCTGGCCCGCCGCGCAATAAATGGTGAAGATTTCGTGAGAAGAAAGAAGAAATGATCTCACTTAAGTGATTACCAACCAATTGGAATGTCGAAGAATTGTCGAACCAATATAAAGCCACGATCTGCAAAGTGGCCACTGGAACCCTCGCGGTCACTAAATCAGGAAAGCGGTTCATCAACCGAGATACTTGGCTTTGGAATGACGATGTTGAAATGATTGCGCAACTGAAGTCGAGGAAACAATAAAACGAATTAAGCCATAGCACCTTTCGACATTGCATATGAGTTTTGGAAAGTGAAGAGCTGAGACCAACACTGTGGCTCAGTGAATTCCCCCATCGGGTTATTCAGGAAGGTAGAACACCACTTGACTGGCAAGAAAGTACCGCAGTTCCAATATGGAAAAGAATGTTCAAATTACCATCCGATCCGGTTACCTTCCTATACCATCTAGATTTTTCAATGCATTCTTTGCGAAATCGTAGAATAAAACATGAATCAAGCAGGATTTATCAAGAACTGCGGAACTACTAACGCAATACACGCTGCACGGTTATTCATGGAGAAACACAGTGAGAAGCATCCCTCTTTTTACATTACATTTCTGGATCTAGAGGAAGCGTTTGCCATCTTAGTGGCAGAAAAATTCATGCGCTGGGTCCAACTGCCCCACCACGATCTGAAAAGTAAAGTTGGAAGTGTGGCGGGTATATCAAAACCGTTTCATGTCTCTGTTCATCAAGGAAGCGCCCTCTCAACAATCGTCCTTGTTCTTGTTATGTCGCACGGGACACCCAACGTCCAGCAATATATACACTACCTGGTGATGTTTTTCTAACATCCAATCGCAAAAATGATCTTAAGCAACTTGTCGAAAAATGGAATTATTGCCTCATGCAACACGGTTTCAAATTGAATCTAAACCAAACTGAAGTTTTAACCTGCCTAGAACTCAGCGATTTAAATACCTCGAGCCATGGATGAAGTGGCGTTTCACAACTTGTGTTCTTTGTGATCGACGTACCAATGAATGTCTCAAATGTAAAATTTATGGCAATGTCGTCTGCCCTGTCACCCTCTGTGGTTCTGAATGTTGACCGACTATAAAAGCCATTGAACGGCCTCTTTCTGTAATGGACACGAAGATGCTACGTTGGACTAGTGGCGTGACACGTTTTGATCATATATAAATGAGGATATCCGCGATCGATATGAGCTTGCACCGACCGTGGAAAAATTGCGAAAGAGGCGTTTTCGATGGTATGGTCACGTAATTCGCGCTAACAGGAATTCACTTGCCAATATTGGTCTTAACATCGAAGTCAACGGTAAGCGACCAAATGGTTGGTCGAAACAACAATTTAAAAGCCTCGAGATTGCATTCAGATCAGGCTTTTAATAAAACAAAAAGAGCAAAACCGATCACTACGAGCTAATATCGCTTGTAAACGGGACAAAGGCTGACGAAAAAGAAGAAGAAATGGTGGCTATTTGGATTCATATTTGGACACGTCCAGCTACTGTAAGCTTATAACTTCCACAGTAGAGATGTGAAAATAGCAAAAATAAGGCACAGCCTGATAGGTAATGAAATGCTCAAAGAATAACGATACAAAGTAAGAGATTGTGCGGATATCCCACGCTTTCCAAAGGAACAAAGATGCTCGTATCTTAACATACTTAACTGTTGGGACCAAATTCTACCTAAAATTATTTCTAACATACCATTTTCGGTGGAATTAATCATGCATTGTCATACATATTGTGCTGTGTTTCGTTGGAGATTCGTTTAGAAAATTTCGCTCCTGACTTAAAATAGGAACGAATTTACAAGAATTTGAATATTAACTCAAAGAGAAATGAAGAGTGAAAAGCGAAACTCATTTTTAAATAATCCCAGAATATAACGAAATAAAATAGAAAGCAGGAAGATAAAATATGTATATTGTAGCGAAACAGGAAGTGAGATATTATTACATTTATTTAGTGGAAAGACATGCGATTCTATAGTATCTAATAAATAAGCCACTGAACGTGTCAACATTACTTGAAAAACAAGTCGGGAAACCGGAAGCTGGACGCTTCAGGTACGAAAGGTCTTGTGTATTTCTTAGTACGTAGCACGTAATATATACATATGTCGACTTTCGGATAATATTGACATTGATAGTCTTCAATTTTGAAAGAAGCAACAACTTCGACGTATTATAAATTTGTTAGTAATAGTGCGATTTCCATCAAACTTGGTATGATCATGCTCTACATTATAACCTACATCACTGCAGAATTTTGTGCCGCTAGAATGAACTTAAGGGGGGTTTCCAGCCAATTACAAAAAATTATAGTAATATACTATTATTAACTTTCTTTGAACAGATATCGGTATGAAAGGTATTTCGGAGCCAAGGCACCATATAGTGGCAGCCTCCTAATTTTTTTCAGATTTTTCGGTTTGGTAGTTTCTGAGAATGGCCCCCTTAAAGAAGTGATCACTTTCAACCCCCCGCACTCCCCACGTTTCCAAGAAATGTCAAAACTAAGACCGGCTTCGAAAAGTACTAATCGAGACCTTTAATTTGATACCCCACATTACTATATTTGATGAAAAAAAATGTTACATCCCCCTTTTGCATGTATGGGGACCCCCCCTTAAATTCGTTGTAAAAGGATGTAACTCACTGTATGTGTGAGCGTTCACAGTTCCCACCTTTGTACCAAATTTGGTGTCAATCGCTATAACCGTCTCCGAGAATGCGTGTGACGGACAGACAGACAGACAGACAGACAGACAGACAGACAGACGGACAGACGGACAGACGGACAGACGGACAGACGGACAGACGGACAGACGGACAGACGGACAGACGGACAGACAGACAGACAGACAGACGGTAAACCGATTTTAATAAGGTTTTGTGTTTACACAAAACCTTAATTAGCTGTGAAAAAAGTGATAATGCTATGAAATCCTTACATGTGCTCTGGTTTTAGGTACGGGAAGTATTCTAATCTGCCAATCGTGGTTTAAATTATTTGGGGGTGAACTTATTTGATCCGAAGTTAAAAAGCTAAGTTTGATAACTTATATTATGTGTCGAGCAAGCAAGGTTAATACGCTTGGACGCACTTTCACTGAAGTGATTTATATCAACAAATGAAATAAATCGGATCGGCGGTTCACGTTTGAAAAATTTCGGGAATTTGCATGTTTAATGGCTTCATTTATCTATACTTCACACAATATATGCATTGAGTACTCATTTCAATGAGTATTCATTTCTTAAAAGTCAGTAATTCTACGCAAATAAAGAAAATTTAACCTGTTTTTAAGGTTTTGTGTAAAACAAAACCTTATTAAAATCGATTCAATGTCTGTCTGTCTGTCTGTCTGTCTGTCTGTCTGTCTGTCTGTCTGTCTGTCACACGCATTTTTCTCCAAAACGGCTAAACCGATCCGAACGAAATTTGGTGGACAGATGGGAACTATGAAATCCCACGCATACAGCGAGTGGCATAAATTTAGGTGGAGTTTAAAGGGGGGCTCCCCATACATGCAAAGAGGGGATTCAAAAATTTTTTTCACCGGATATAGGTATGTAGGGTATCAAATGAAAGGTCTCGATTTGTACTTTCCGAAACTGACATTAGTTCTGGCATAAATTGCAAAGTGCGTGAGTAAGGAGTCAAAATGTACGCATTTAAAGTGAGACAGGACTCATTTTCGGAAACTACCCAACTCAAAAATCCGAAAAAAATCAGGGTGGTGCGCCTAGATGAAATCTAGGCCCCAAAATATGTCCCATTCCGATATCTGCTCAAATAAACTTACTAATAGTATATTACTACTTTTTAGAAATTTACTAAAAAACCCCCCTTAAATTCATCCTAGGACTTCCGGATTCTGTACCAGCATAGAGGACAATATTTCGTGTATATGCGCAAAATTTCATAGAAATCAGGCAATTAACGCCAAAGTTATAGCAGTTCAAACTTAGCAATTTCGCGCGAGTTTACTGCTTCCAAAGCCATGCAAATGGGATGCTGACGTCATAATTACCCGGAATAATTGACATTCGCGTGCAATATTAAAGTCACATTTATGAAGAATCTATTTATCGGCAGCCCTTTTTAAGGTTTTGTGTAAAACACTTATGTGAAATCTAATCTTCGAGAGATGCCCCATTCCGGTATCTGCTCAAAAAATTTACTAATAGTATATTATCAACTTTTAGAAGTAGACTAAAAAACTCCCCTTAAGTTCATCCTAAGTGTACTAAATTTTGCACCGACATAGAGGACAGCCACATGCATACACATGCCAAGTTTCATGAAAATCCAACTATTAGTGGGAAAGTTATAGCAGTTCAAACTTATCAATTTCGTGCTAATTAACAGCATTCTAAGTCATACAAATAAGATGCTGACGTCATAATTAACGAGAATAATTGACATTCGAGTGAAATATTAAAATTCCTTTCAAGAAGAATCTAGTTCTCCCTAGCCCTTTTTTATATTTGATGTTGGTTAAATTGTTGGCATTTGATAATAATATTTAACTCATAATAATAATAAACAGGGGCGTATGAGGTTGACCATTATCAACCAGGGCTTTCCATCAAATGATTTATTTAAATCACTTTCTGGAAAATAGAGGGCAATGGAATTTTTAGCTATATTACACGGAGCTGTCGTGCACTCGTCGCTCCTCACATCTTTTTCTTTTTGTTCAGCCATCAGTTCACAAGCGGAGTCGGCCTGTGGTGATCGGTTTCGTCATTTTATTTTATCAAATGGCTGATCAGGATGTAATCTTGAGACCTGTAAATCCCCATCCAGCATATTAAACCACCATTGTTTTGGCCGGATTTTTGGTTGCTTACCATTGTTTTTGATGTTGTGACTAATACTGGTCGTTGAATTCTCGTTAGTGTGAATTACGTGACCACACCATCGAAAACGCCCCTCTTGCAGTTTTTCCACGATCGGTGCAAACCCGTTCGATCACGGATATTCTCATTTCAGACCTAATCAAAACGTGTCACGCCATCAGTGCAATGCAACTTCTTCGTCCCCATTACCGCAAGACGCCGTTCATTGACCTTTATAGTCGACCAATACTCAGAACTATAGAGAGCGGCAGACGGACGACATTGCAGTAAATTTTAGATTTGGGACGTGCGCTGATACGTCGATCAAAAAGAACACCAGTTGGGGAATGCCACTTCATCCAGGTTGCGTTAATGTGTGAAATAATTTCATTACGCAGTTCTCCATTGGCAGATAGCATTGACTCGAGAGATTTAAATCGTTGAGTTCTGGCAATGGCAGTAACCTGCCCCTCGAGATATTTAAATCGCTGAGTTTTGACAATGTCGGCAACCTGCCCTTCGAGATATTTAAATCGCTCAGTTCTGGCAATGGCAGTAACCTGCCCAGAACTGAACGATTTCAATATCTCGGGTCAATGCTATAAGCCAATGGAGATCTACGTTATGCTCCTCACATAGGGAAACACAAAACCTTTTATACCTGAAGCGTCAAGCTTCCGGTTTCCCGACTTGTTTTTTGTTAATAATGGTAGGGTTTTCATCAGTGAAATAGACGGTGAACGGAGGAATGGGTAGAAAGTAGCTACTTCATATACTTATCTTTAGTACTATATGTATGCTAACCATTCCCTTTAGTTATGACATCAGTATCGCGTTTCTACAGCTTAGGATGCGGTAAACGCACACGAAATTGATAGATTTTACTTGTTGTTATAAACTGATTGTCACAAAACTATTCAGTATTTTGAGTCACATTGGTCTTCATGTCGCGTCGCAAGGGGGGTTTTCCGGCGAAGCTTAACTTGTTATATATAGTTGTGTAGGGTATCAAATGATTTCAATATCTCGGGTCAATGCTATAAGCCAATGGAGAACTACGCTATGCTCCTCACATAGGCAAACACAAAACCTTTTATACCTGAAGCGTCAAGCTTCCGGTTTCCCGACTTGTTCATTTTAGTTTGATACTGGCGTCACATTATATCTTAGCGTGCAGTAAATTCACATGAAAATAACAACTTTTACTTGCTAGAACTATGAGTGGGAGGTCGATTTTCGTCAAACTCTACAGTACAGTACTTTAGATTATCCTCGATATTCCTATAAAACTTTCTGTTCCTTGGATGAACTGAAGGCGAAGGGAAATGCCTGCTTTCTAAAGTTTTATTCACTTAATTTGAGATGTCGATATATGTAAGTAGTATTTTGGTGTTTGCAGCTCACTTTTTTGTGGAGAATAGGGCATCTACCCAGTCAGACTATGCTTCAATTTCATTTATTATTATATGCAACGCTATGCAAGTGATAAGCTCATAGCAGGTTGGTTGTGTAGCCAGTATGTGGAATAAAACGGGATGATCCTGTAATTAAAATACAACTGCTCGGCTTCCTTCGCCCTTAGAATAGCTCAGGAAGATCTTCCCCAACAAAGATCTACAAACTTGTTGTCAAGGAGGAGACCCCCTCTCAGCCTATTTATTTTGCAGAGAGATAGGTGAAATGTGTTCTTTCTGAAATAGGCATTCTGTTTTGAAATCTTTAAATCTTTGACATATTTCGTTTCCTTGACCTTCAAAAATCACCCAAAAATCGTTAGCGCGACAATCCAATTGAATCAGGGCCGTAGAGGTGCACTAGAGTACACTGCAGAAGGCAATGCAGATTTCGCTCGCCCTTGATTATTACTTTGATTTGACTACGGTACTCATTCACAGTTGAGTCGACTGGTATCCAATTTTAAATCACAATGTGAAACCCATTCCCACCACTGAGATTTGAACCACGACCTTCCGCTACGACAGTCCAGGGCTGTAACCCCTAAGCCATAAAAAAAGTTAAATATATCTTTGCGATTTTTATTCAAAGCGGAGTGCAACGCATCATAAATGAATATCAGAAAGCTGAACAGTTGCCAAGTAAAACTTGGTGAAGAAAAATCTGCTGGATTTTATAGAAAATTAGTTTAAAGTTGTATTAAAAACGTTGCCATATATATATATGCATCAGACCAGTGCTCATTTGAAAGAGAATCGGAGAAATCTCTCTAAATTTGCTAACGATAGTGGGATTTCCTTCAAACTTTTCAGTGTAATGCTTCTTATTAAATAATAAATAAATATTTTACCGATCTGGAATAAATTTAGGGGAGTTTGCATTATATTTTATAAATATAATAATAATTTAATTTAATACTCTTATTAACTTTATTTGAGACCTAGATACCATATTCATGGATCACAATAATTTTTTTTTAGATTTTTTTTGGTACGGCAATTTTTGGGAATGTGTCCGTTAAAGATATATCACTTTATAGTACCTGCACTCCTTCCCTTACCAATCAATAAAAAAATTAATAGCTGTTTAGAAAAGTATTAATCAGAACTTTTCGTTTGATACCCCACATGGCTATATTCAAATGTTGTATCCGTCTTTCACGTATATCTATATGTAATGTATTTGACCGCATGTGTGGCGGTTGACAGTTCCGAATTTCTACCGGATTTCGTGTCAATAGGTATAAGAAGAAGAAAAGCACGTATGACAGACAGACAGGCGGACAGAGAGATACTGAACCGATTTTGTTTTTAACAAAACCTCAAAAATTCTTCTTATTTTCTACTTTTAAGTTCCATGAATAGAATCCATTTTGAATTTTTTAAAAGTTTTTGAAGAGTTGCACCGTTTACAATGCGCTTTTTGGTAAACGTCCTCTACCGTGATCAAGAGGAACTAAAAGGTTCAAACACTTTTTTTTCATACTTAACGGTATTAAGCAATTTTGTTCATAAATATAATAGATTTGGCACAAAGCATTTTAAAAAACTGTATTTGTGTCAAATTTTAAACAAAAAGTCCTGTTAAGTTTCATATGGGATTTATAATGTCCTTCCTTATGATGAATCGAAAGGAGAATTGAAAGACTGCTTTGAGGAACAGAAATGTTTGGTCAATTGTACGTATCTTACTTATCTTATAATTGGTTTTGGTAATATTTGCAGACCCAGCGATCGCTCAACATATTCTTTGGAAAAGTGAAAAATTGAATTTTGGATGACAAAAGCTATTTCATTTCATCACTTCAGCTGGTCTCATTATTTCGAACGTACCTTAATTAACTTACTTTAGCAGAAAAGTGCAGCTAAGTGTTCCTTCGGCAATAGAAGCTGCCGCATATTAGAATCATTCGTTCGAGAGCGGCTCTTGATCAATTTAAACAGCCTTTTCGGAGGTGTTGCTTCCAAAGTTCTGGACATTTCAATATGGCAATGTCTAATTAACTTGTATCCCTTGTGTGTTTTACTAATGTTACGTTCTCGGATTTGTGAAAAACAAAACCATAATAAAATAGGTTTAGTGTCCGTCTGTCTCTGTTTGCAAGTGTGTGGCTCTTAGTCCCACGTACTTCGCACAGATGGAGTTGATATGAAATTTGGGGGAGTGCAGTAGCTGAAAAATGATCATTTCTTTGAAAGACCCATTCTCAGAAACTACCCCACCGAAAAATCTGAGAAAAATATACGAAGCTGCCTTTTCACGGTATCTAGGTTCCTCTGGTTAAGTTCATTCTAGAATCATTAGATAGGTCATAATATTGAGCATAATACCATCAAGTTTGTTGGACATCGCAATATTATTAACAAAGTCAGAAAAGGTCAAAGTGTCCGGTTACTTGGAAATTTACTGCACTCTAAGACTTTGACTGTCATTATCATGCTTAAGTGAATAATCGGACAAAATATATGCATATACATTAAGAGCTAGCTGTAAAAGGGGAAAATGTTCACTCACATATTTATATAAGAAATATACGAAACCTTTCATTTGCTTGCTACGGTTCGGTCACATAATCTGAATGCTAAGGGGAAAAATATAACAAATTAGACTAGGACTCCAGATAGCTTTCAGGAATATAGATTTGGTGGACCTCGGCGTAAAGCCGGGATGTTTGGTATTACTTATTGATTTAGGACTAGACTGGGTACCGGTTGTTTTGTTGTTGATAATTGTGAGAAGATGAGCAAAAAAATGTCAGGTGGAAGAAACTGAATTATCTCTTTGATGCCCTCCACACTATATATTGTATAGAAGAACAGATCTGACATGCCGTGAGAATATTGCAGATGTTATCGTGGAATAACAATAAGTTTTTACTTAAATGTCAGCTGAAAGGCATGACCTGTGAAGTATTCAAATAAATGTAGTGTTTTCGAAAGGTGTTTGTACTTCCCATGTTATTGCCTTTTACAGTGACGCTTCATCTTCGCTGAGAGTCTAAGAACTTTTGCAATATCATTCTTCAATTGAATGGTAGATTGAGGCAAAACTTAATTTCTCAGCAGCGAAGTAGCAGAATAAGCTCAAGGAAGAAGTAAGTATTCAGCTCTACTGAGATTCGTCAAAAAAAGGAATTTGTATATGGTCGGCAAAGTATATTTCAAGATAGAGAATTTTATAAAGAAGCGCTTCCTTGAAAAACTGAGGAGAATTCGAAAAATCCCTGTTGAAATTTAACGAAGTAGTGACTGTAGGTGCACAGGTCACCCCACATGTCTCCAATCTTCCAAAAGGTAGTACAGCGCATAGAACACTGCAACTGGTCTACAAAAATTTCAAGTTAGTAAGACAATGGGGGCTCACAAATCTCCAGATCTAAAGAAACAATTAGCCAGGTTAAGCCGATCAATTCATAAATGCGTCAAGAGCCAACGGGGACAGGAATTATAAAGCAACTTACGAGGTGTATTGGCTACTACATTAACCATCCTGTGAGAAACTACTACAAGGATGACCTGAAAAACAAGCTGCTCGAGTCAATAATGAACAACGTTCACTAAAGAAAGCTTCAGAGCATGGTCATATCTAGTGAAAAACAAGTCGGAAGCCGGCGCTTCACGTATGAAAGGTTTTGTGGATATTGGATATAGAAAAATTAGGGTCACGGTGCTTATATAGTTCGTAGTGTATATATGTTGAGTATACTCAATATCCAATTCGATATGGTACCGACACTACTAGGGTGTAGAAATTTAACGCGAAGGAACCAACTTTGACCTATATAACTTGGCTTATAATAGTAGGGTTTCAGCTAAACTTTAGGTATCATACTAAAATCTATATTACGGTAGAATTTTAGGGATCAAGAATGAACTTATCTGCTTCGAAAAGGGTTAATCGAGACCTTTTATTTGAAATCACACATAGCTATGCTCTGTAAAAAAATGTGCACCCCTCTTTTATATGTAATGGTAAGCTACCCCCGTTTCGATTCAAAGAACGGCATGAATGTTCACAGTTCTAATCTTTTTACCAAATTTCGTGCTGATAGTTGTAATTGAGAAAAGTGCCTGTGACAAAAAAACAGATAGAGGGACAGACAGATAGGTTGGTCCGAGATGAAGATTCGCATAATCCGAAAGTTAGAGCGGACGAGTTCAATGCCGGGGATGTGGAAATGTAAAGCTACGAAACAAATACAAGACAAGGAATACTTGGCCTTGGCACTCTTGGTGAATCAAACACATTTCGAAGAGGAGAAATGAGTTATATAATAGAAATTACATTTGCCAGTGATCCTCTATAGTAGCTAAGGATCTCCAATGGCATGCTAGCGAGAATTCCAAGCATAGCAACCATCAAGCAATTATCTTTCAAACAGGGCGTACCTTTAGATTAAAGCAACATAGACGAGGCATGGGATGAATTTCCAAAGAACTTGACGAAAATGCATTCCCAAAAATATTGTAACAAATTTCAAATTTGTCAAGGACATGGCTACCCAAATTTTGGAACGGACGCAAGTGACTTGTGATACTTGTATGCCATGACGAAGGGGATAACTGAAGTAAACATCAAGTTTCTGGTGGAATGGTGAAATCAATGAATATCAAAAAGTATGCTTAAATGCAAGAAGGTGATGTCAACGCTGCAGAAACAGACCAGAATGTTACACCAACTATATAAGGTTGCTAGCAAAACTTCAAATAGCTAACACAAAGAGCAAAACCATACATTTCAAGTAAGTCTTCAGGGAAACTAACTCTGATGTTCAGATTGGTAGATACAAGACAGTTATGGCATTATCAAAGGAAGTCTGCTATTCCAGAAAACAAATGTTGTGTGATTGTAACCCTTCACGTAAGAAATAGTTTAACTTTGCGAGGTGAACAGCCGGGGTACCGCGACGTACCTTATACGTATTGTTCTCGAGATAGAAAGGCGGCTTTAATGCGGCTCAAATGAGAGCCGTAAGGAATATCGAACAGCCTGTAGGGTACCACAAGAATCAATCATCGGCCCTTTGTTGTGGAATATAATGTATAACGGAGTGGATTCGTGATGACATTGGTATTACAGTCGTTACAAGCCATGTTGACAACGTAGAAGCAATCTAGTAGATAAAATGGTAGTGAGCTTAGTTTTTAAGCGGGCATAGCCACTATCAACTTACCTCCTCTGATTTGGTCATGATGATTCACTGAGATGCGTGAGCGTAACGGAGGATACAGAGCATGTACAGTGGTTAAAAGCTTTGGGAGCTTCCCACCTACCATAATAAACAAGTCGGGAAATCGGAAGCTGTATTTTTCTTTGTATTTCTTATATAAAAATATTTGCTTGAACATTTGCCCCATTAGAACCTAGCAAGTAATATATGGATATATTATGTGAGAATACCCACTTTCGCCTGATACTGCCATTCAAAGTCTTGAATTTGCGCAGAAGCAACGGTTTTGACCTATTATAACTTTGTTAGTAATAGTGCGATTTCCAGCAAACTTGTTGGGCTTATGCTCTAATCTTATAACGTATGATGGTGGTGATTCTGGGATGAACTTAAGTGGGGTTTTTCAGCCAATTACTAAAAATTATAGTAATACACTATTATTAACTTTATTTGAGCAGATATCGATATGAGCCCAGGCACTATACAGTGGTAGCCTTCTGATTTTTTTCAGATTTTTCGGTTGGGTAGCTTCTGAGAATGGGTCCGTGAAAGAAATGATAAATCGAAAAATCGCCTAAATGACATATTGCCTTTGCTTTGAAAGGCTAAATAAATGGTATAATGATCCCTCTGCAGAAAGAGGTAAAGTACGAGCATCTTAAAATGCACCTAGATAGGCGTCTAACATGGAAGACACATATTAAGAAAAAAGCACAGCAAATGAAGCTGGAAAGAAAAGATATGTGTCTGTTAATATCAAAGCCAATCTGAAACTATAGAATTAACGCTGAGGTTCAGTAAGCACATCTAATAACGAATTGCTAGAGAGAAAACAATTTAGGATACTATGAGTGATCCTAAAAAACGTAAATATCCGCAAAGGTATCCAGAGTAAGACAATAAAAGAGGAGATCTTATTGTCGATAGTAGAGTATAAGGGAAGAACAGCTCTTACCCCAACTAATCTGCCAAAAGCCCGCTTCAACAGCCCAGGGTCAGTAGTTAAAAAACATTAAACAATCTTGAAAAAAATGAAAAAGAAGACATCTAAAGTTTAATGGTAAGATTCGAAAACTTTCCATTTATATTCCAGAAAAACAACAAAATACGTTGTTATTGAAAAAGAACTCCCAATTTTGAGTTTTTCTTTTATTGGAACTGCACAGGAATTTATTCGAATGGCAAAGGAAGGTTTCAATCTCTTGAAACTTTCTTTCTAAAGATCTGATAGTGTTCCGCATTAAGAAACCATTTACATAATACAAGACTACATGAAGTTCTGCTTATTATTTCTGATTAGCAGTCTTCCCTTAAGGCAAGGATATCTTGTTAGTTTAAAAGAAAATAACAAAAAGATTGAAGATTTTGTCTAGTAAGATTAGTAGTTCTTTCGACGTATGTATTGCTTCGAATAGAACGATCCTCAAAATGAACCGATAGCTGTTTTCTGATCACCTTTCGCAATCTAGGAAATTTATCATAACCGTGGACTGTTCTCTTTGATAAGCCTAATTGGTATGTACCGTATTGTATGTACTACAGATACTTCGTTGGGATAGTACTAAAAGAGCCACTTCCACTTGGCAAGGACCCCAGTCCGTTTGCTCTTCTCCTTTTTGAACCCCTTAATTGATGTGACTTTTCTTCAAAAGCAGGTTCACTCTATGATCAAGCCAATGTTTCTAGAATGCGTTCACATTCGCATCATTATAAAGCGCAGCTGAGAAAGGCTTGTCACCTGATTTTTGTTGCCAGTTTTACATCAAAGAGGCGGCCCTTAAGGAAATATTGACATTGCTTTTCGACTGATCCTCCAATTCTCCCTTTTTATCTGGGCATAATTATGGAGGGAATGTGCATTTCTTGTCAGATCAGAGGGGGTTAGTAGCGTAATAAATCAATTAACTATGTCGCAAATTTGGTAGTTTGGCCGCTTACTAATCCTTTTTTATAATAATACTAACGTTGAGAATACAATCAAAAACCGTTGAATTCTCCACTACTTCAGTCACTCCCATTAGTTGTAGTATGCAAAGCCCTGAGGCGTATATCTTTTCAATATTGTTTAGTCAATATTTAGTAAACGGGTTATTGAACAAGGAAGGGTACTATTTGAATCAATAATTATCCTGCATACAATCAATACTAATATTGCATGTTACTAAATTTCCGCCCTTGAGTCATGTTCAGTGAGATGCTTCTCTGAGGAGTGTCAATACTCATTGCCAGGGAGATTAGTTGCGGTGAATGCTCCTGGCCGTCTATTCATAATGAAACTAATTAATAGCACAAAGGCTGACACGAACTCGAGGGAAATCATTCGAAATCCCCCGAGACTGTGATTAAGCATATGAAATCGTGATGTCGGAGCCTAAATGGCTTAGCCGAAACATCAAAACCATTCCGGGAATTATATTTACAGTTCTCTATAACGAAGTTAGGGCGAATTGGATAAGGATACCAATGCCACTTACCATTTTCCTCCTCGATATTCCTGGTCACGGACGCTGTAATAGCTGAGTGGTAAAATCCAACAGATAGCAGCAACAGAACCACAAACTCGTAAAGCATATTCTCTGTCATCTTAGCTATTTAATTATTTCATTCGTTAGACCACACTAAAACTTCATTCTAGCACGTTTGACTACGTTCTACATTTCACCTCTGACGTTTAATTCATAATTTCTAATCAATTAACTACTTCCCGGGTTTCCTTAGAAGTTAGGATTTACGCACGCTGATTACCATTTTGTTAAATTTCATCAACTTTATCATGCACAGAAGATTTTTGCCCGGAACTTGTCACCGGAACCCTTTTCAGATGAGAAATCAGAAAGTCGGGAATGTAACAAGGAGAATAAATCATAATAAAAACATCGAGACTGTCAAGAGGAGATAGGAAGTGAGGGTGGCAATCTTCTTTGACTGAATCTGATTCACCGTGAAACCAGGGCAGTCGCACTTCACCCAATTGAACTCGATTTTCCGCACAATGGACTGAATATGTTAGTCTGCTCGTTTGCACAGCGTCAAGGCCGTTGGGCGAAAACAATAGGCGGAAATAGCCCAAGCAGCCGCCACACTTGCATCCACTGCGACCCGTCACAATTATCCACTTTAAGTGACGACGACAACAATCAGAGATTATCGAGCTCCAACGCTTGGGTGCACCGATGACATTGCATACCGCCGCGGAACCAGAGAATTACTTCCACTTGATATCGCGTCCGAGAAAATGGGAGAATCACTTCCCGGCTTCCTATAAGAACACAATCTTCCGACGAAACCGACGCATCGTCGCGATAAATGCTGTGTGTTAGCACGAGACCTGCGACCAATTGCTTCACTTCCTAGCCTCTGAACATCAACAAGAACATTCTCAGCTGCACTTTTATTAACCAGAACGCAAACCTATAATTGCGCTAATTACTGCAATCCTCGTCTTTCAGATGACGAGACTTTAAATGGGTCCACATTACAGCAACTCATTTTTCTGTAAAGACATTATTAACTACTTTCGGGAAAATGTTGCACACTCAAGGACAAGCACGAGATAAAGGACCGACACTTCGACGAGAGACAAATGAGTGCACGCGTTTGTAGTAATTCAGGATGCATTTCATCCCTAGCCTCCTCATCGAAGAGGCGTCGAGAAATCGCTTTCCGGAAGATTCGAGCTCATGTGACCGTACCCGCGGGATCACAAATTCTCACTAAAATTTTATGGTACATGACCGGAGTATGGAAAATCTGTAGAGTATAGGAAATCTGGAGTTAAAAGGGTCATGCCTCTACTCGCATTCCAGCATTAGACCGAGCACAAGCGTGAATGCCAGAAGGGGAGCTGTTTCGATTTTCCATGGTTCCATGATACAAGATAATCGTCAATGTGCTCCACGTTCCATACACTTTTCCACTCTCTTGTGTCCCAAATGGAGAAACACACTTCCAAGGGAGCAGTGCTGGACAATGAGGGATTTCCTTCAATAATAAATGCTAGTGACGTCGCTATGTCTCTCCATAATAATCAAATGCGATTAGTACTTTCGATTTTTTTAAATACCATAAATGATCACATGTACAATAGGAGACCCTGTAGATGATAAATCTCAATTATCTTCAACTGAAATCATAGACAGCTGAGCTAAGGATGCAACCAGTCTACTTATAAGGACGCAATTCTATCCAAATGGTCCTTCTCTTTGTGAATAATTAATTTCCCAAACCTATAATTCAACATTTCGCAGATAATACTTGTCATTCAAGCAAGTACTTACTTTGATTCCCTTATTATCCTCATATTATAAAGGATATAGTGCAATAAAAGTTACTACTAAAACCTTCAAGGATAATGGAAACTTCAGATGCTCTCCGAGGAAAACTTCTTTGGCACGTTTTTCTTAGTTTCATTTTCACATGTACCTGGAAAATGAGTTTCGGAACAGCTTTCAGTTCCATGAGAGAAGCTTTGGTCCTGCCCGGTGTTGGGAAGAGAGAGCTTTAAGGATGCTGTGTGCAACTTCCTATATGAAAGGCATTACTATAGAACAGCTTTATGGTTGTGACGTCATTTTGGAAATGCGCAAAAGTTATCCATAAACCACGAAAAGGCATTGTAAACATGTACCAGGCTGACGTCACCGAAATTTTGGGGATATTTTTCGAAATTGAAGGGGCTTCGAATACAGCAGTAGGAATTAGTATTCGACATACAGGAAGAAACTCGATTTAGTGGATTGACAATCTACAGTTAAATTTCATACTATGCTTAATTCCAGTTAGAGAGGTAATCTTTCTATATCCAGGAATAAACTGAAATCATCTTAGCATACAGGAGAAGAAACCTCATAGGTACCTTTACGTCATTGCCTTTGGTTGGTTGGTTATGCGGTAGCCCAACAGATTTATTGGAGAAGTAACAAATTCAATCCTAGAGGAGAGAAGCTATTTGACACTTCACTGCTAAAGTAAGTTAGTAAGGTGGCCTCTTACGCTCTATGTAATTAGACCAGCTGATTATTATAGGGAACACAAGGTGGACCTTTACTAACTTAATTCAACAGTAGAATGCTGCTTCTTAGCCGACTAAAGGTTGCTTCAGCAATAGAAATTGGAGAATGATACAATTATCCTATCGAGTACGTCTCTTGTTGGGAAGTGCGTCTTTCTTTCTTATATCTCTTATGTGTTCCGCTAATCTTACGTCTTCGTTGGAAATTAAAAGGTTTCTCAAGACAGTTTGCCGATCACTTTTTTCCGCCAACGCTACCCCTTCACCTGGTCTTCGAGATAGGTTTCCTCGTTTCTTCCCGTCTACCCCATGTATACTTGTTGCAATGGGCGCAGGAAATTTTATATACTCTGGATTTTGCCATTTAGTCAATTAGGTCCTCGATTAATCCCAGAAAAGTTTTAAGCTGGATGTCATTGATGCTGAGGTCGACGTTCAAATGGTATTTCACCACCTTTTTCTTCTTTAAGAGGGAGATTTTATTAAATTAAAATGATCACCCTAAAGGGAGATTGATCCGGACTAGCTTTGGTCAACGCTTGCCCTTGAAGACTTCTATATTTGTTGACCAAACGACTGATGCCTGGGCCGATGTTTCCCTTCAGTCTGACGACAACCAGAAAGCGTTAAATCTCTTTCACCACGCCGTCCGAGAATATGGGAACGGTTAATATCCAGTAAGTCATATGCACGTAAAAGCCGACGTTGTGCACGTGAGCTTGGTACTGGCAATGATTTGTTTAGTATTTGTCAGATTCCTGTATCTTCTATTTACTTTCCAATAATAAGTCAAGGAATCGTGGCTATCACTCCTATTCCATCTCCAGGGTTAACTCGACATTTGGATGCAGACTATTGATCAGTTCTAATACACCTTTTCCGATATTAACGCGGATGCCATCCACACACTCCTTCCAAAGTTTTTGCATTAAGCCGGCCGAAGTGAACTCTGTTTTTAACTTGATTATGCAGATTTCGCGGATGAGCGGGGGGGGGGGGGGGGGAGGGGTTTCCCATCTTCTCTTCCTTTTGCATTTGTCCCGTTCACAAGCGGGGTCGGATCGTCATGCATATCAAGCCACTGTTGCTTCGGTCGGCCTTTTCGCCCTTTACCATCGACTTCGCTGTTCAGACCAATCTTGGTAAGTGAATTATCGTTAGTGCAAAGCAGTGGAACATCTTCATCTCCATTACTGCGAGGCACCGTTCATTGTCTTGTATAATCCGTCAGCACTGAGAACCATATAGACGACAGGATGGACGGCGTAAATTTCAGATTTGAGGCGTTCGTTGATACGTCGGTCATAAAGAACACCAGCTGTTAAACTTGATTTTATCCAGCTTGGACTAATGCTTAAAGTAATTTCATAAAGCAGGTTTTCATTGGCTGATAGTATTGATCCGAGATATTTAAATCGCGTTTGTGTGACACACAGTCAACAGCCTCTTTGAATCCAGAAGCACAATGTGGTGAGGACGATGTTTCCCAAGGTGTTACCTCTCGAGTAACTTTTATTGTATCAGTAGTTCCGCAGTTCCTCATAAACCGCTGATCCGAGATATTTTAATCGTTCAATTCTGGGCATGTCACTGCGCTGATAGTAATAGTGCTTGTTACATGGGGGTCGGTTGACAGAGATTCTTTTTTATTCAGATTGAATTTAAGACCATATTGCACGAGGCCATTGAACATCATCTAAATAAAGCAGTGTATATGGCGCTGGCCGTTGGTTGTCGCGTGTGGCAGGGACTAAAACAAGAGCAGTGACGAAAGAGTTGATGAATTCCGTCAGAGACACGAAGCGGTTTTGATTCACCCGCCACACGTGAGGTTTTGGTTTGAGACTTTCAATCGATTGTTTCCTAAGATTGCATTCCTGATGACCCTGTCCATCTGTTTCACGAGTTCGTAGTAGAGTAGAGTATGGGTATCGGAAAAGAGAATCGATCTTGAGTTTTCTGTAAGATATATTGTTAAGCTTGTGCTTCTAACTAGTGCATTCCCTTTGTCCGCTTTGGTAAAGTGAGCGTACAACTCTTAGGAAGGAGTTATCCTATTATTGGAAACCCATGCATATACAACGTCAGTTAAATGGTAGTATAGACCACATGGCAAAACGGGGTTTGGTATTCACGATGAAACATATAACGTCGGAAATACCTGGTAAACCAATACCAGCAGCTCTATTATCCAACCCTATCTCTAGCTCCATGTGGCGATCCCCGGCAGTTTCCTTTTTATCGAAAAGCTGCAGACGGAGAAGGATGAAGGCGATCCTTCTTAACTTAAAACCGAGGCTGATTATTCCAACTGGCAACCCTATATGGAAAACAACTTTTAATGGAGCCACAAGACGAACTTCGCGCTTAATGGATATTGAAACGACGAACTCGGCATCGAAAATAGACTAGCAAATTACGCATCCCTGTACAAATCAGATACTGCATAGCAACTACCGCGATACCCTGTCCCAATATAAGGCTGGTGTAACAGCGTTGGAAGCGATGCGCTGGACAGTGACCAGACCCCTGCAAAAGAGCCAAAACACTAATATTATAATCGCCATTAATCAGCAAAAATTACACATAACATACATTTAGCGGCTTTGGAAACATAAGCGAAAGACTATGTACTCCGCGCTTGGGAGCAAATTTTGAAATATAAGTCTCATTAACGTTCACGCACCTACATAGGAGACTTCAGAGTCGGGGAAGGAAAGTAGGAACGGAGCTCGGACTCACGCGATACGTTGGTTCCCATAGCCTACCTAAAAACATCAATGAAAGCGGATTAGTCAGTTAGCAGTGTGACACAAAACATTCGTTGATCCTGGGTTGATCCCAAAAAAGTTTCGAACTGACTGTTATTTCTACTGAAGATGACACCCAAATTATGCATACCCAGCTTGCGCTTCACTAGAGGTTTGGTTGACTTAAAATGATTTTTTCTGGGATGTTCATCTGAAATAACCGTAATGAGCCCTTGCCGTTGAAGAGTAATCATACGTTGGTTGATCAAACTGCCGCTGATATTGTCGGTGTATCTACTCAACCTGGGAACTTTCAAAATGTATCTGGCCTCTTTCACCACACCATCCCCATGCTTGTAATTGCAACTTTGTGCTAATGAGCGTGGTCTGAAAAACTGAGATTAATTTATTTAATATTCGTAGGTTTTCTGTATACCTTCGTCCATCCCCAAGGGCTATTCGGTACTTAGATTAGCTTATTGAGAGATTTGAGCGAACTTTCTACTTCATTTCCTATGATGGTCCAAATCTCATACACATACATATCTCCTCCAAAATCTCGATCGACTGAATGTAACTTCTTTCCCAGTTGGACCATTGTAGACCATTTTCTTGTTAATATAGCAAACCCTATGGCCGTCATTTCTTGGGCCGCGATACCCGAAAAAAGGGCCTCGTTCTCAAATGGTGCCAACAGTTCGTCTTCCTCGAGCTCAACAACCAACTGGAAAACCTGAAAGAACTTGGTTAAATTCTTTGCCGATTTAGCCTTACTTAGTTACGAAATCCTGGAAAGGCTTTCGTCTTTGAAAGTACTGACAATAAGATATTTTATCTGTTGTTCGCTAGGATTGGTTGGCTCTCATTGATGACCCTATCCATCGTTTCCACTAGTTGTTGTTGAGGACCGTTCTTGGGTTTTCTACATTCTGAAGCTGAAGCTTCATTGAGTTCTCGTATTCGTCTTTCTGCAATATAACTACTGGATTCCTTTTGCCCGCAATGGAAAAGCGATAGCTCTGGGAGCGCGGAACATTAGAAGAGATATAAAGAGAACTGAATTCACCTCCTATAATTCCTTGTTATTCCAGCACAGCGAAAATTGAGATAGAACTGACTGAAGTCTTCTACACAGAAGACTTAAATGTCGAACAAGGTTCAGGAGGAGAGTTTTACCTTACGAATTAAATCGAAAAGCGTATATTGTGGACATGATATAATAGCCGCTCAGGCAGAAATATAGGAGGTGCTCAAAATGTCAACCCGAGCAACTGATGAGGGCTAAAGGACTGGCGTATAGTTTAATCGTTTCGTCTCTTTACCTAGACCCTATCTAGACGAGCGTAGGTAGCATTGGTAACGATTGAACAGCTACTTCACTGGGTATATAATAATTATCGTTGGCGCAACAATTCATATTGGATGAGGGCCTTAAGTGTGTTAGAGCACTTCATTCAAGACCGTAACGGTACACTAAAGGATAGCCTGTAGGAGGCAATGTGGTCAGCATTGCGCTCGTCCGAGATTATTACTCTGATTTGACTCAGGTACTTATTCACAGCTGAGTCAACTGGTGTCCGACGTCAAATAACGGTATAAATACCACTGTCACCAGTGAGATTTGAACCGGGATCTTCCGTATGACGGCCTTGTGTTTTAACCTCCCAGCTATCCTGACACACTGGGTATATAGCAGAAACCAAATGCCGGTAAAGACACCCAACTTGTTTTTTGCATCGCGAGAGAGCCGAAAGAAATGACGAAGTCTTGTAGGCATTCTTCTTATTTATCCATTATTTCATTGAGTAGTTGCGTCGGCTCTTCCTCCTCGATATATCCATTTTTTCATTTATTAGTTTGGTTGGTCGTCGTCTTAGCTAGTAAGTTTTTGTCACTGCGAATTGAATCTCAAACACATTGGAGACATATATCTAGAAATTTTTCTACGATACGTACGACCCCATGCCGATCGCGGATGTTCTTATTTCAGATCTGATCATAGCGTGTCATTACAATTCTAGCCAAGGCAACAACTTCGTCTACATTATTGCTAGATTGCTTACTGTCTTTGATAGTGGACCAGCATTCACAACTATAAATGATGGCAGGGCGCCCATGCGGTAGATTTGACACGTTCGTTGATGTTTTGTTCACTTGGAGAATGCCACTTCACCCAAATTGCCCTGATGTGTGAAACAATTTCACCGTGCCATTTACCGTTGGTGGGCGCGCTTATCCGAGATAATTGTGTTATGAAGGGCCAGAACAACGTCATCTGCATACATCCGTGTTAGGTGGCTGGACATTTTAATTTCCCACGTGAGAGTGCCAATAATAAGAATCGGGTGGAGTGGCAGGAGAACTCATTCTTCGTGAACACCGCCATCGACGCGTGGAATTTTACTCTTCCGATTGTCGTAGAAAAATTTAACTCACCATTCGAATTCATCGGGCATCAGGTATTGTCCAAATGCACACTAAATGACTTTGTGTGGCTCAAAGGCCTTCTTCCGAAGCAGAAATGCAGTTCAAGAAGGGCGATTCTTCTTACTATATTTTATCTTGAGTAACCACGGAGCTTATATTGCCTCAGTAGTCCCACAGCTCTTAACAGAACCGGCCTGGTGCACGATAATTTGAACGAACGAATGCGGCAGTCTCTGTTATCTGTTTGTCTGTCTGTCTGTCATATCCAATTTATTCGGAAACGGCTGAACATATAGTCACAAATTTGTGGTGAGAACATGTGGTCTGCGAATCCTTTCACATATAGCAAGTGGCACCGCCTTTTGTTGAGTTTAAGAGGTGCTCCCCATCCATGCGAAATGGGGGTGCAACATTTTTTCTCACACAATATGCTCATGTGCGGTATCAAATGAAAGAGTTCGATTATTGCTTTTTGAAACTGATTTAATTTCTAATATTCCTACAAACATAGAGGAGTCAGGGCTCAAAATATGTGCCCCCAAAAAGTGTAAAATGTCTCGTTCCCAGAACGTATCCAACCGAAAAATCTGAAAAAGTTCACACGAATAGAAAAACCTCTTTGGGCACCTCCTTGGGAAATTTTTTACACAAGGTAAACATAAATCCTTTATTCCCGAAGGGTCCAGCTTCCGTATTCGGATTTGTTTTATATTGAAAAGATCGTACTCTCTTACGAATCAGATTAGCATTATACCCCATCTCTCCACCTCACTAGAACGAATGAAGAACTCGGACGGTCAGTTTAGCAGCCCTAGTTCTACGACTTCCAGAGTAATGTCTTCGCTGATTTCATTCGTTTCATTGTCTCTTCAACTTTTGTGGCGGAGATAAGTGGAATCGCTCTGAATGCCATTATTGCTTGTGGAAGGGGAAATTGGAATCTGCACGAAGTTTTTCCGCTATCTGTCTGTCGCGGACCATCCAACGGTAAGCAATATACTGCTCCTACCATTAATATAACTAATTATTTGGTATCCTGCTTGCCTTGCCGTCGGCTTTTGATAAGGGGACTCACCATAAAGACCTGACTGCACAGGTGACAGTAAACGGTTCTTTGGTTTCCGGATAATAATTGATCAGCATTTTATAGACGAAAAAGCTATTATAGAGATATTTTCTCTCACGAACCTTTATTTGAACATCCTTATTTCAAAGTCAAGTCTCTCGATTGATTAACCATTTACTAGGCTTGTGACCTCGAGAGTTGTATAAGCTCTTCTGTAGACCATTCTTTCTGCTTAATTTTCGCGCGGGCTTAGCTTCTCGTCCTCGTCATACCCGCGTGGAGATGATTATTTTGGTGTGAAGCTTCTAGAGGTACCAAGGTTTGGGGGTCTCTTATAGAAAGAGAAAATATTAATTTAAGAGACGGTCCTGAAAGATTGCCTTATGCAAAATGAATACAAAATTACAAAATACATTTCGAATTATGTGATGGGAAACCTCAGTCCAGATAACTCTACTACAGGCCGAAGGAATATTTTTCTAGAAAATAATCTGTTATTATTTTATTTGAATAATTATGTAAAGCCGTATCGTACACTGCTTACTGTCGAACAAGAATCTTTACTATCTAGATGTTCTGAATATTCCTTATATCTTCGATTTTAGTTTGGATTGCGCTTTGCCAACTTTGTTTAATATGATAAAAAATATCATTAAATTTCTTAATTTCGCAACACGGTGTTTCCAATTTTATACTTCAATTAATTCATTTTTTCCGGCTATACATTTTTGGACAACACTAATTGCCAACAGAGTTAGTTCTGAAATCAAATTTTCCTTTCTTCCTGAATAGGCTACAATTTCCCCTTGACGATCACTGATGACCAATTTGCTTGAATCATGACATTCCATTCAAATGTAGTTTCAACATTACGTTTCAGCTTAGCTCTGTATCTTTGCATTTTCAACCCCCTTATAAATGTATTTCATTCTCCGAGCCTTATAGAACTGTGATTGAATCTTTTACAAAAATTGACTCCCGTGTTACTTGATCATTTTCTTATTTCACTAGTCGACACTACCATTTCGTCTGGAAAAGATGGAAGATGGATGTGGAAAAGTTACTCCACATCTGATTCAATGTCATTCCATGTTGGGCTTCAACTTTGCTACCTTAGATTGTTGATCTCGACTAATCAGTCATCAATCATGTACCAGTGTCAGTTTACTGTCTGTGATACGCATTTTTCTCCAAAACGGCTACACAGATTCAAATGAAATTTCGGGGACATATGAGAACTGAGAAATCCAACATATACAGTGCATAACACAAATTTACAAAGAGTTAAAACCCAGAAATCTGAAAAAAATCAGGGTAATGCTGAATCTCGTCCTCAAAATATGTCCCATTCCAATATTTGCTCAAATAAGAATTAGAATAGTATATTACAAACTTTTTCAAATTGACAAGAAAACCTCGGAGTACAAAATTTTGCATCAGATAAAAATACTCGAAGCATAATACTGAAAAGTTTCGTTGAAATCCGTCTGTTTGTATCAAAATTATAGCAGTTCAAACTTACCAGTTTTGCGCAAATTTACTGCATTTAAGTCACGAAAACGTAATAATGAACGAGAATAATTCATATTCCAGGAACATATTAGTCTCATATCTGAAAAATATAGTTCTGTGGTATATAAAACAAGGCCTCGATGAGTACTTTTGAAAGCCGGTAATAACTTTGACATTGGTTGCATATGGAGGAGTGCAGGGGTCCGAAGCGGTAAATCACTTCGAGGCCCCATATTCAGAAACAACCGAACCAAAAAATTGTGTTGTCAATGCACATGATATCTAGACCCGAAAATACTTCCCACACCAAACTCTGTTTGAATAATGTCAATAATAGTGAATCACAATGTTAAATAATAAATTAAAAGATTTTTTAGAAATTGACTGGCAACACTTCTTAAGTTTAATAATTGTGTACCACCATATTAAATATAGTATATCACATTTTTTTTTTTTTTTTGGGGTAGGGTAGGTGAATGCATTTACGCACACAGTGTTGGACTCCCGATTCGGTACGTCGTCGGACTACCAACTAAACACCTCCCCATCGTCAGAGAGCTAGCCTGGAACCGTTTGTCACATTACTTCGGGCCAGCCCCCGAACTCTCCCGCCTTGCGGAGCCTTCAAATCAGAAAATTTCTTTCACCAACGGGAGGGGAGAGGAGGAAGGGAACTGTCAGTTCAAGGAGCCCCCTGCCATCCGGCTCCTTCACCGGTCGAGTTCTATCTTCTTAGCAACGAAAAGCGCCCGAAAGTAATGGGCAACACGGTTCCACCTGTCAGCAGTCCTCAGCATCTCTTCCACAATGTTGTCTGGAGAGAGATCCCCTGTGTTTAAATAGAGCTGCTGACGAACCCCATCCCACCTTCCACAAGAAAAAAAAGTGTGGTGGGCATCGTCCACAACCCCATTGCAAAACACACAATCCGGAGAACGCGCCTTTCCAGTCTTGTGCAGGTAAGATTGAAAAATTCCATGCCCACTTAAAAATTGGGTAAGAAAATAGTCAGTCTCACAATGCTTCCGATTCAGCCATGCACCATAGTTGCCGATGAGCCGCGCAGTCCATCTGCCTCTAGTTTCATGTTGCCACGAGAGCTGCCACTCGTCTAGAGTGCGTTGCCGTTCTTCGCGAGCAACCACCTCCCTTGGCTCATCTCCCTTGCGCTTGTATATGGCTTGACGCTCCCTAGCAAGAAGGACAACGGGGATAACTCCCGCGATCACCATCACGGCCGGTTCAGAAACTGTGCGGTACGCAGACGCCACCCGTAAAGCTCCGTGTCTCTGTACTTACGCGAGGCGTCTACCTCCTTGTTAAGAGCGCCAGCCCATACCTATGCACCGTAGAGCAGGTGAGACTGCGTTGAGCTCATCAGGAGACGTCGCCTACTAGACGTAGGACCCCCCATGTTTGCCATTAGCCTACTTAACGCCGAAACTCCACATATTAACAATAGTAACAATTACCATATTAAAAAAAAATTAACATATTTTTTTAGAAATTGAGTGACAAGCTAACTAAAAGTTTACGTAGAACCATCAAATTTTGTAGTAGTATGGGCCATACTAGAGAGCACCCAAGTTTGGGTGAATTCGCGCTATTTCGAACGAGGTTAAAATAGATCAAATTTGGCTCTCTTGTGTGTAAAGTCATTGCAATCTAAGATATTGAACGTCAGAGCCACACTAAACTGAATAGTCTGCCAAACAACTAAATACGAATAAGACAAATGGCCACTTAAATGTTTTTATATATGGAAGAAAAGCTTCAAGCATGTAATTGTTTTCCAGTGTGATACAACGATTATAGCGGTCATACAATTTTTCGATACAATTGTATAGTACGATTTATCTTTAGCCTCAAAATAGGCCTCAGTTTTGGCGATTACCTCTTCATCGGCAATAACTTTTTTTTTTCACTGAGTATTTTCTCAAGGTCTCAGAATAGGAAAAAGTCGCTGAGTGCCAGATCTGGGGGATGCGGAAGAAATTCGAAGCCCGATAGATTTCTTCCTTCAAACGCTCCAATAACGCTATATAATAGTCGCTGTTGATATTTTTCCCTTCCCAAGATAGTCGATGAAAATTGTACCATGCGCATATCAAAATACTGATGCCGTAGTCTTGTTAGCCAACTCTTGCGCCTTTGCAAGCTTTGGAGTCGCTTCACCTGGTGTAGTCCACTCAGATGATGATCGTTTTGATTCTGGTGTGAAATAATAGAGCCATGTTTTGTTTAATGTTACGTATCGACGCATAACTTCGGGTTTTTTGTGGCGGAAAAGCTTCAAGTATTGCCTGGAATCTTCAACTCGTTATCGTTCTTGGTCGCCGCTCGCGCGGCTCCCATTTCGTACAGGACTTTCGCATATCCGAACATCCATCCACGATATGTCCAACACAATTCTTTTGATATCTTTAGTACCTCAGCTATCTCGATCAACTTCACTTTGCAGTCATCCAAAATTATTTTGTGGATTTTTTGACGTTTTCGTCGGTAACAGCCTCTTTTGGGCATCCACTGTGTGCATAGTCCTCGATGCTCATTTCGCCTACTTGAAATATAGCAAACCATTTCTTAAAGGTTGATTTTCCTGGTGCAAAGTCCTAATAATGTATCAAGCCAAGCGTTGGATGCAGTATTTTCTTCGCCAAAAAACAAGGCTTTATTAACGCACGAAATTTCTTTTCATCCATTTTCTTCAAACTTACAAAAATTGCTGCATTTAAAATGCTCTATCCCCCAAACTAAACTTCTACACGAGTCTTTTGAAGGTTAGAGTTAATTGAAAATCATATGGACTTAATACCAGCTCCATCTGTGTGTTAGCCCACTAAATTTTCACTCCCCCCCCCTTTGGTAATAAGATTGTTTTCGCTTCGTTTTTTCAATCTATGTGTTAAGATCAAAAACATCCGCTCAAGTAAGCTTTCAATGCTCTTTGAATACAGTGGATGGGTATTTTTAACTATAATTTTCGTAGTTTGATGCAAGGATACAAGGTTTATCTGAATATCGGTATTATCGGGACGTCCAAATCTCTGCGAGGATTTGTGTTTCACTTAAAGAGCATCACCGACTACAATGAACCATAGAGAGTATTTCAAGGGATGAACAAAACACACAACAAGATTTTTCAGAAAGGAGGAAATGCTGAAATGGTTTGATTGCGCGGTAAATTGTTCAACCCTCCAGTATAAATCGGCATTGCCGAAGTTGAATTTAGTTGCACTTTGGAAATTATCTTAAAGAGGAGTACTTTTACAGCGTAAAGCAAATTGCTAGGACTATCAGGAGCGTTGAGTAATATCAAATCGAGAACCTCGTTATTCTAATTACGGTTTACCAGTTAACATTGAATTGATAAGCGGGAAAGGAATTCATGAACACGGTAAAAACCAAATAAGGGGAACTTATCTAAAAAGGGAGAATGAGCAGACGGGGCGAACTTGTGCATTCCATGCAAGGAAAATTGGTATTCTCATAAAAGGTCAAAAGGAGGCCAAAACATTTAACTAAGGGAACTTATGAAACTGTTCGACAAGATAATATAAAATACTTATAGGGACCCAAAATAGAAAAAGGATATTGTCCAACGTTGGAAGACTATGGACAATAAGCTGAAAAAAATAGAAAATGCAGACTCGATTGTGCATGTGGAATCTTAAAACTTAAGATCCGAGCGCCGCGATCGAGAGAAAGGATCAACGTTGACATGCTCAGTAGATATCTCTCCTGCTTAGATTTGGATCAATTGTGGAAGCCCCGGCTCAACCGTTTGCATTGAGCGAGTCACTTAATTCGTATGGATGAGGATGAGCCAGGCCAGAAAGTCTATAAGACCAATATCTATGGTAGAAAAAAAAGACTAGGGAAAGCCTGCCGGAGATGAAGCGATCACGTAAGCCAGGATGCCAGACAGCTTTTCCACGCATCGAATTGGTTACGCCTCGGCGCAAAACCGAGACCGCTGATGATGATGATTATGATGATGGATTCTACCGGAATATTCGTCAGTACCCACCCGTCTCTAATATGGTTTAATTCTTCAAGATATTACTTTCGAATCCTAGTCGAATTGGTGTCCCGTCAGTTGTTAGTTACAATTAAAACCAGCTGTGGATGCGTGAAGTATTAGATACTACTTCAATCTTCTTTCCGAACACCTTCGATATCTTTATTCCTAGCCTTGATAAAGTTTGTTTGTGAAATTGAATTCTCTTTTCATTTCCCCATGCCTATGTTAACTTTCCTTTCTCTTCCTCTCTTCCTCTTCCTTTCTTGTTTCTTTTGGATGTTACCGGACATAATAAACGAATTTTTCTTTTACATTTCTCTTCATGGTCCTTTTGTTGAGCGTTGTTGACAAACTTTTTGGACCACAGCATATCGTGTAATGTGACTATCAATATTAGCGGTGCACTGTGTAAAATTATTGTAGGAGAGATAATGAGACGATACAATGAAAAAAAGCAAAATATTTATTGCAAAGAGTTGGCACAGAGAAGAAAAAATTAAGGGATTTTAATGAAAATCAATGTACGGAATTACAGCTGGAACGCAATGAGGCATCGAATTAGAAAGGTATCGAATCACATCGCGGAAAATTTCCATCCCCTTAAAATGTCTTCCGGAAATTGTTTGTTTGAGGAGTTGTGCCATTTATAGACCTGGACATTAAGCAAATGCTACACATGTTCAGCACGATTAAAATTTACCGAAATTTGACACCCTTGTGCCAAAAATTAAACGTACATACTTGAGTTTCTTTTGTTGGAAAACAAACGGTGTTGTACGGCTGAAGTGGCATTTTGTAAAAAATTAAACCGCGTTAAAATATAATCCCTTTTCATGTTCTAGTCAATAAATAATACCAGTCTTTGCACTCTGGGCGCTTTGAAGCTCCAAGTTAATTGATTCCCGCCACCATGCTCGACCGGTGAGGCTTTTTCAGATACCTCAACGAATCAACAGAGAGTCCAAACAGTGCAGTTTTCGATAACTGAAGTAACAAAATTTTGGCATTTACTTACCTGCGTATATCGCTCTATACCAATTGCGATGAGGATTTTGACAGTGCATCGCATGCCTGTCTAATCAATGTCCTGCGGATGGAATTTGGTATTGACAAGTGTGACATCCAAGCATCCGCAAAGATTATCACGAGCCTCATACGAAACATACAATTGGTGGCTTCTGTATTCAAACTGTGACCGAGACAGACCGAGATGCGTATATTATTGAAATTGCTATCCGCCATAATAGCAACATTGAACGGAGATGCGGTAAAGAAAGCAAACTATCAGTCTGAGCCAGGGTTTGGCTGGGGAAATCAAAGAAATTTAGCATCTTGTGAGGGTGGTTGTAATTCTCATGATATGGCCAGCTATTGGTATTTTAGTAAAATTCCTTGCGACTTCCAAATAGTGCTGAAATACTCCATTCTGCAAGATAGTTCTCTACGGACTTTCCTACCAACCTACCACCGGGTACTACCCACTTTGATGCGTTTATCATGTCATTATCACTCGTCGTTATATGGAAAACTTCAGGGTAATGATTCACTCGAAATTAAATTGCTAGGTCTAGAGATGATGGCATTATTCCAATTTTAGATAGTGTGGAATTTTTATTGAATTTTCGATACAAATAGGATAAATCCGAGATAGGTTATTTCAACCCGTAAGTCCTGTTTTCGTAAATATACCGCCTTCAAAATTGAGTTTCACTGTTACGCTTTCCACTTCGAGGAGCGATCACTTACATTCGTGAAAATCGTGAGTGTCCCAACCGGTTCCGTATCCCCCAACCGTACACTAAACTGTTTCCGATAATTCGCAGGATTGATCAAATTACGAGTTTTAGAAAAATGCGAGGCCGGGAGAATCAAAGTGATGAAATACTAGTGTCCTTCGACGTAAAAGGGCTGCTCCCAAGCGTACCAATGAAAGAAGCCCGACACTTGTTCGAAGGACGGTTCACGGCACATGAAAACTCATCCGAATGCAGGACGAAGACTAAACTGCATAAGAAACTGGCCTTCACGTGCATGAGTAAATTATATTTCACATACAGGAATAAATTTTATAAAACAACCTCCGGGGCAGTAATGGGCAACTCCCTCTCACCGCTGCTATGCGAGGTATTTATGGAGAACCTGGAGAATGAACCTGGGGCACCTCCGAGAGTCTGAATCAGATACCTGGATGATATATTAGCAATTCTCAAAAGAGAAGAAGCAGGAACAATCCTCGAGAAACTCTACCGGGCCCAGAGGAGCATCGAGTTCCCCATGCAGATGGAAGAGGAAGGGGAGATACCAGTCCTAGACTTAAAAATAATCCGGAAAAAAGGGAGTTTTGAATTTGATAACTACAGGAAACCGAACCAGACACAACGAACCATCATATACACCTGACACCACGATTTCCGCCATAAGATCGCGGCTTACAACTTTATGATTCACAGGATGGTCACAACACCGCTCAATGAGGAGAGAAGAAATAAAGAAATGAACTACATTCTGGAAACAGCCAATAAAACCGGAGAGAACAGGAACTTCATCGAAAATCGGATCCAAAATAAACTACGTCAGGCCTCAAGTTGCTTTCAATACTCTTCGAGGAGGTGAACACAGAATCTAGGCAATGGATAACATTAACCTACTCGGGTCGGAAGCAGAACATCACAAGGCGGCTACACAAAGGTGGATTCCGAGTCACCTCGACCAGCAGACGATACCTACTTAGGACCCGGTTACAATCAATCAAGGACAAAATAGGGTGTACGGGAAAACGCGGCATTTATAAGATCTCCTAACCAGAGTGCGACAAGATTTACGTAGGGCAAACAAAACGACTAGTCCACACCAGGGGGTTAGAACACATAAAGGAGGCTGAATCCACTAAAAATAAGAATAACCAACACAAAAAGTCCGCTGTTGCCAGACATATAATAGAGCAGATAAAAATAATAGCAATAGATAACGCCAATATTTTGAAGGAAGTGAACGACGTTAGGAAACTAGATTCCAACGAGAGTTTCCAATAAACAACAATAAACAGAAGAAGAATAGAAGATTAAGATAGATTAAGATATTATAATCTCAGAAATAGCTAATCCAAATGATAAAGGCAATTTTTCCGAAGATAAAACGCTGAAGAAAGGGACAGCTGGCCCCCGAAATACATATGCTTTTAGCCAATAAAAAGGAAAAATATTTTCCAAGGCAATCTTTCATTTTAATATTTCAGTTAACAAACTACCTCCTTATTCAAACAATCGTCAGCGGGGTTTTCTAAAACCAATTGCCATGTAACTCTGCTTCTCGTTTACAAGCGGCTTTCTGGTTCCTTGCTTACGGAATATTATAGTACATTTTCCAATTATTCAATTACTCAACAAAACTAGCCGTCGCAATCGTACATATTGTGATTTCACCCTCGGTCTAGGATTTTCTTATTCTTCTTCTTTTTTTCAGCCTTTGTCCCATTCACAAGCGGGGTCGGCTCGTCATGATCGGTTTCGCCATTTGGTTCTATCAAAAGTCTGATCTGGGTGCAATCTCGAGGCTTTTAAATTCCCATCTAGCGTATCAAGCCACCGTTGTTTCGGACGGGCTTTTTGTCGTTTACTATCGACTTCGATGTTCAGACCAATCTTGACAAGTGAATTCTTGTTAGCACGAATTGTGTGACGTGATTGCAACTTTTCCACAGTCCGTGGAACCCCATAAAGATCGTGGATATTCTCATTTCGGATGAGATCAAAACGTGTGACGCCACTAGTCCAACGTAACATCTTCGTCTCAACGCCGTTCATTGTCTTTTATAGTCGGCCAACACTCAGAACCATAGAGGGCGATTTTCTGTCAAATTGATATCCATCGCCTCCCAACACAACTTTTCCCATACGAATATTTTCAAGCTTCGGCTGCAAGGAAACGTGCACTTTTCGAAGACTAGCGGTAACTTCGAAAAATTTCCTACATTGCTTCCACGATAAAAGTGCAACCGGGAAGCATTCAAAATACAAAATATTTCTAATTAATTCTAAAGTCTCGTTTTACCGAGACACACCGGAATTTTAATTCTGATCTTTACCGATCACTTGTCAGACACAAAACCCAGTATCAACGTTACTTTCTTCAAACAAGTAATTTCACAAATTCCGACAAATCTATGCTACATATGTTCAACTGCCTTACAGCAATTCTTAAATCAGTACATGCTTCATAATTACCTGAACTGATCCGTTAAACAACAATGCACTTGAACAGCATTCAGCTTGACGGCTTGGCGGCAATGACATTAATTGGGAAGAAAAAGAAGGAATTTGAAGATCACTTTAATGTTTGGAAATTTATGTGAATAATAGTTAAAGAGATTTGTGGTTTGGAATAATTTAAAACTAAAAGTTTTTTGAGATAAGAATTGCGAAGACATCATTGCTAAATGAATATTTAAAATACGTTAATGTTTCCTATGAATTGTAGAATCGGGATGAGAACAAGGAATGGGAAGAAGTGGTAATGGAGGTTCTAAAGGTTGGGAACAAAATTAAAATGACGCATGGATCTTTAACTTTAATAGTCCAATTCTTTGCAAACCACAATTTTTAGGTACATCGGAACATAGACTAGGTTTTTACAATCAATACTCGATAGATTTAACAATTAGACTTTATTAATTAATTTATTTAAAGAATGAAGAAAGAGTGAAGTGACTATTTACTCGTTAGAGGCAGAAGAGAATTATCTCGCTTCATGTGTTTCTTTTCTGCCCCTAACTCATGGCACACTTTTCTCGCTAGTCTTCCACTCCCGTGGCGAGCTCTACAAAGTGGATAGTTCCGCGCCATCTATTTGTTCGCATTCGCAACATTCGAAATAAATTTCGAATGCTGCGAATCCTGCCGCGCCACATCACTCCGCCCCCAGATGAAACCTAGGGGTTTCGGCGACTGATCCCGGAACTTCGTTCACCGCCAATCCACAAAACGGACACGACGCTGCTTCGGGGCGGACACGGGTTTCAGTCTGGACAGAGAGATCGCCTTCCTATGTCCACCGATCTCGAGCTGGAAGAAATGTTCTCCCCGCTCGAGAACGCGGTACGGGCCATCATATGGAGGCTGCAGCGGCTTCCGGACGGCATCCGTCCTGACCAGAACGTGCGTGCACGTGTCCAGTTCCTTGGGCGAACAGGCAGGTGTGGAGGAGTGTCGGGTGGGTGGTGTGGCTTCTATGCGTCGAAGATGGTCTCTCAGCAGACGCACCAACCCCGACTCTGTGAGACCCGATCTCTTATCGAAGACCGGAACACTTGGGAGTCTCGGGTTCTCCCCGTATACCAGCTCTGCGGGGCTGGCAGCAAATTCCTCTCGTCGGGTTGTACGTAGGCCGAGTAGGACGAGAGGCAAGACTTGGGACCAGGACGGATCGTCACGTGTCATAATGGCGGCTTTCAGCGTCCGGTGCCAACGTTCTAGCATCCCATTGGATTGCGGGTGGTATGCAGTAGTCCGCTGGCGTTTAAAACCAAGGAGTTTGCCTAACTCGGAGAAAAGGGTGGATTCAAATTGCATTCTCTGGTCAGTGATGACCACTACAGGGACGCCACTCGTATCCACTCTCGACAGAGGGCTTCGGCACATGATTGCGCCGTAATGTCTTTCAGAGGTATTGCCTCAGGCCACCGCGTAAACCTGTCGATGATTGTGAGACAATACCTATAACCGTGCGAGTCTCGCAAAGGCCCTACTATGTCGAGGTGTATTGTGTGGAACCGCTTGGTAGTACGGGGGAATGAGCTCACTTCTTTCCTTACATGCCTGGAGACTTTACACTTCTGGCATGCAATGCACTCTCTGGCCCAGGAATTGACATCCTTATTCATAGAGGGCCAGAAGTATTTCTCGGTGACTAGCCGATTTGTTGTCCTGATGCCTGGATGCGCTAAGTCGTGAACTGCGTGGAACACTTCCTTGCGAAATGTGGCCGGAATGTATGGCCGAGTTCCCTTTTCCGAGTCTTCGCAGCAGAGCGAGAGGCTTGAGCCGAAGATGGGCAACTCCCGAAATTTGTATTTGGGGTTGGATTTGAGGCTCTGAAGTGCTGCGTCATCCTCCCGCGCCTTGGCAATAGCCGAGAAATCGAGTGAGGCGGGGATGTTAACCTCGGAGACACGAGACAAAGCGTCAGCAACTATGTTGTCCTTGCCGGACACGTGCTGGATATCTGACGTAAACTGGCTTATAAAGCTCAGATGTCGAAGCTGACGAGGGGACGCTTTGTCGGGCTTCTGTTTCAAAGCTTACGTGAGAGGCTTATGGTCCGTGAACACTGTGAACGGCCTGCGTTCTAGGGAGAAACGGAAGTATTTGATGCTCAAGTACGCGGCGAGCAGTTCGCGATCGTAGGTACTATAGTTCCGTTGAGCGGAATTCAACTGCTTCGAGAAGAAGCTCAACGGCTGCCAAACTTGATCCACCTTTTGGTGAAGGGCAGCACCTACTGCGATGTCAGAGGCATCAACAAAAACGGCTAGGGGTGCATCTTGCAGAGGGAATGCCAAGAGTGTAGCGTCGGCCAGTTGTTGACGGGATTTGTCAAACGCGCGGATAGCCTCTTCAGACCACACGATCTCTCGTGTGTCCTTAGTTTTGGAGCCAGACAAGTACGCGTTCAAAATGGACTGGTGATGGGCGGCCTTGGGCAGGAAACAACGGTAGAAGTTTAGCATGCCCAAGAACCTCCTCAACTCCCTCACTGCCTTTGGACGCGGGAAGCTTGTTATCGCTTGCACCTTGTCTGGGTCGGGCTGTATTCCTTCAGGGGAAATGAAATGGCCGAGGAATCTCACCTGTTTTTGGAGAAATTTGCATTTCTCAACGTTTAGGACTAAACCGGCCTCAAGGAGACGTTGAAAAATGCACTCGAGATGGGCTAAGTGCTCAGACTCAGTGGAAGAAGCGACCAAAACATCATCCAAATATACGAAACAGAACTCGAGGTTTCGCAGAACTGAGTGAATGAACCTTTGAAAGGTTTGCGCCGCATTGCACAATCCGAAAGTCATCCGGGTGAACTCGAAGAGTCCAAACGGTGTGCATATTGCCGTCTTTGGAATGTCTTCATGAGCTACTGGGATTTGGTGATAAGGCTTGGTTAAGTCCAAGGTCGAAAAGATGCGGCAATTCGCGAGGTGATGCGCAAAGTCGTGGATGAGTGGAATTGGATATCGGTCAGGAACAGTCTGTGCATTTAGCCTTCTGTAATCCCCACATGGGCGCCATTCGCCGTTTGGCTTAGGGACCATATGCAGTGGGGAAGACCAGCAGCTATTTGAGGACCTGCAGATACCCTGTTGAACGAGTTATTCAAACTCTTTCCGTGCAATAGCCAGTTTCTGGGATGGTAGAGGACGCACCTTCGAGAAGATCGGGGAACCAGTAGTGATAATGTGGTGCTGCACATTGTGCTTCACTGATTTGGAGAGACTACACTTGGTAGTAATCTGGCTGAATTTTTGGAGAAGTGCCCGAACACGAGAGTCGGTAATGTTTTCTAAAAGAACGGAAAGATTATTGCCTGGGTGAGATACCATTTGTCCCGACAAATTAAGGTTGGTCGTGGAATCTATAAGAGACTTGTTTTGCAAGTCTACCAGCAATCCATAGTGACACAGGAAGTCTGCGCCTAGTATGGGGAAGCTGACATCCGCCAGGATGAAACGCCACGAAAATGTCCTACGCAAGCCAAGACTCACGTCCACTTGCCTATACCCGTATGTGTTTATGCGGGAGGAATTTGCTGCCGCAAGTTTGAGCGGTTGTAGGAAAAGTTGATGTTGCCGAGGTACGGGAAGAACCGAAACCTCCGCACCAGTATCGATGAGGTAGTTGCGCCTGCTGAGGGGGTCGAAAATAGTTAGGCGACGTGGCGCTGCGCTCTGGGTGGCCGTCGCCAGGACCCCCCGCGGACCTAGTTTTTTGCGGCAGGCGTGAATTTGTAAGGGATAGTACACTTGGTGGCTTTGTGCTCTTCGGGGTCACCAATTTAACTTTAATAGTCCAATTCTTTGCAAACCACAATTTTTAGGTACATCGGAACATAGACTAGGTTTTTACAATCAATACTCGATAGATTTAACAATTAGACTTTATTAATTAATTTATTTAAAGAATGAAGAAAGAGTGAAGTGACTATTTACTCGTTAGAGGCAGAAGAGAATTATCTCGCTTCATGTGTTTCTTTTCTGCCCCTAACTCATGGCACACTTTTCTCGCTAGTCTTCCACTCCCGTGGCGAGCTCTACAAAGTGGATAGTTCCGCGCCATCTATTTGTTCGCATTCGCAACATTCGAAATAAATTTCGAATGCTGCGAATCAACATTCGAAATAAATTTCGAATGCTGCGAATCAACATTCGAAATAAATTTCAAATGCTGCGAATCCTGCCGCGCCACAGATCCTTGGTCAGCTTCGTGCAAGACAATAGCGAAAGAACATAATCTCAAAATCGATGAAGAACAGGTGAACAGAACTCTAGCACTATACGATAACCATCCAAAAAGTTTTAATATGATCGGTACTGGCGGATTCAGCCTGGCCTCTTTCAAACAGGTTTTCAAAATATTCTTCATAGCGTTTTATAATTACTTTATCTACCATCTTACAATGACAAAGACGGCAAAATACCCTTTCGAATACCGCACTCAAGAAGGGTGCCTTTTCTAAATCTCAACGAACATCCCCTTCTTCCACTCACTGGGGAAAATATCAGATAATTTATAGATGAGTGGAAAATATAATTATAAATATAAATATAAAATATAAGGCTTTTCGACCAGTATTTAGCTTCTTTTACAGGTCTATCAAAGATCTTCGGAAAATTCAGATGTCTGACAAGATGTTATAATATTGTAAGAGTGGAAAAGAGCTATGTAGACAGTCAAAGTCGGTATCTATTCCATGCGACCGGCCACGTAATGTTGAACCTCTGAGATGAACTAAAAACTCATTTCAGAAGGATGTGGATGAGGATGTGGATGTGGGGATATGACATGGCATTGCAATGAATTGAAGTTCAGGTTGTCAGAAAGTCTCTTATGACCAGCACTCAATTTATTTTCCCAAATTTAGTTGACCGAATTATGCTCTTACGTTTTCGCTGAGCTGATCCGTTCAGCTCTCACAATTGAAACCGGCCGTAATGCATAAGTGGTGGACACTATGAGCTGATATAATTTTGACTGAACAAGGACTTCCAAGCGACTATGAAACTTCTTTCATAACAAGTCCGCTGGTAAGACTTGTTGAGAAGAAGCCAGCAATAGCAGTCACTAGGTCACGCCTTTAGAAGGATTAAGCCCCTTGCTGGTTCTCGAATGAAGCAACTCTCTCCGCTAGGAATATAAATTTATGATATGCACTGCTGAGTATATTACCCGGATTGTACCCACATGATCCAAAGGTTTTCGTTAAACTTTTTCTAAAACGATTCTCATTTTCGCTCCTATATAGTGTATGATATCCGCAATTTTTTTTATGTTATTGATGCATATTCATTTCTAATATTGCTGAGCATATTTTCATGATTTGTTCACTCTTCCATAATGGCAAAGACGCAAGGCTGCAACAACAACATCCAAAAATAAATAAACAAAAGACCATGCCGGAGTCCGGATTGTGCTTCTGGGACATTGGAAGGCTAACCCTCAGTGCGGGCACCGCAGTGAAAATTGAAAATCGCTAATTTATAACCGATAAAGACCTTTTTGAAAGGAAGCAATTAAAAGTACTTCCCTCGTTAGTCATTTATTTGCTAATTGTTGATATGGACAAAGTAACAAATGGAAAGTAAGCTGAAAAGGGGGTTTGATTCCTCCTGCATATTTACAAAATTTAAAAGCTATCAACCAGTTCCTTTCATGGCGAAATTAATGTCCCGGGATGCATGAATGATTCGTCGAATTTCGATTGATTTATCCTTCCCCTCGAATGGACGATTAATTTTTAATAAGCGCCGTTCATTAAATCCCGGTGACTACTATTGACTTTTTGCGATAGTCCTTTTGAAATATTAATAAGTGCAATGAATCGACTGACAACCTCCATATATTAATGCTAATTACAAAATGCGAAAAACGATATTTGATTTTCGACTATTTGCGCGACACAGATCCATCCTTTTGCCCTATTTCATTACGAGCATAAAAGAATTTGTTAATTTCACATTATGCGCCGTTTTACATTATTACACAGAAGCATTGTAGCTGATGCGAAACGTAATGATAGCATTTATCGAGAGTGATGGTCCCATTTAATTATTCAGAAAGGAAGCGTCCATTCAAATTGGCTGACATGATGGACCTGAAATTCCAGGCGCCACTAGTGTGTCTACTGTGGGGACATTTGGTGCTGATTACATGTATCTTGGATGAAATGAATGCTTGCATCTTTAATTAAGTCAAAGCTTCAATGGAATCCCAATATGAGGTTTGGCGTGAGGGTTCAGAAAATCAGAGAGTTCGCGGAGGGGTTTCAAGCACTTATTAGATGTAATATGTGTGCTCTACGCAATGAGCGGACGCGGCCCTAAAGCCCCAAGTTGAAAAAGAGGCTTGAATAGGTTTCCCGCTTTGTTTACGAGTTGTCATATTAAATTCTACCACAATGTCCTAGATTTAGCCGCTTTAATAGCTCCGCGAAGTGGTCACGGTGGGACCAATTACCCGCCAGGTAATTATCGCATGACATCAATTTTAAGAACCCGCTCTCGATTCCATTCCCTTCGGGGCTCGCTTTGTTCTCTCTAAAAAGTGTGTTTGCTTCGCTGGCAAAAAGGCCCAGATAGCCACCGTTTTGAGCTTTGATTGCATACGTATCGGTCAAATTGATATTGTGGTGTCCCACAACCAATGGACAACTCCTCCATGATGAGGCATGGCATGGTTTTTTGTCTATGCAAGTTTTGACCCCAATCGAGTGGACATTGCAGATATCGTGTTGTTAGTTTGTCCACATGTGGCCGTAACGAACCCGCCTGCAACCAGAAACGCACTCCCTGTTTGCATGCATGCAACCTTAATGAGAAGTCATTAATGTTGTTCTGCTTCTTGTTCCATTCGCCACCGGCTGTCATACGCCATTGTGTACTCGTACCACTTCTGGGCTACAAGCACTGATGGGGTTACTGTTTGAACGTAATTAGCTAAATTTAACATTTATTTTATATTCGCATGGTGAAATGTTCCGAAACTAAGTTTGCTGGTTTGCTGCATAGTCAAATACTTGAAACAGAATAACAGAGTACGCTTTGTACAACTTCAACTCACAAAGCTAGAACAGAAGTCATCTAACCATCTTAGTTAATAGCAGTTCTTGAGCTTCGAGTAAAGTACAAAATCTTATTACGAATTACAAGTTTGTTGCTTTGTAAGTTCATCAGACTGGAAAGGTAAAGGTAAGAGGCTTCACAGAATATTCCTTAACGAAGTTTAAATAGCTTCCAATAGAACTAAGGTGGTACCGTGTTACGAGGAATCATCCCTCAGGCTTCTTCTCTTGTTCTTTGCCTTTAGACCTTTATCACAGAAACTATGTGCCGTACATCTACTTCCACTGAAAATGTGCTAAACCTATTTGGAAAAAAGTATGAAAAGGCCGAAAAGCTAGTCCTTTAAGCTGACTGGTCATTCCAATGAAGTCAAACCTGATGTGTCATTTAACTCTGTCTTTTTTGTGAAAAACAGTTGCCATCGTGCCATTCAATTGTCACTAGCGGCAGAAGATGCTTCGTCGTTTTCATTTACTCAAGTAGTATTAATTGCAACTTTCTAGTGCATGCCTCTTCTTTGAGAATGAACCTCATTTTCGCCGCAACTTCTGAAGCCTTATCCTCCCCTTCCTATAAAAAAGACCTTTTAATGGCAGAAGGTTAGACAATGGTCAAAAGATTATCTGAGGTGACTGATATATGCCAAGATTGGAGAGCTATCCTAAAAACCTAAGAAGATCGCAAAGTTGACCGTGATGGCCGGTCCATAAACACTAAAAATCGACATGCACTTCCACGCCTCTGGGCTAGCCAGACTTAGGAATCTTAAGGGGGACTCCTTTTAGACATTTCAAAGTGCCATTACAAGCCCTTAATTTATAGAATAAACAAAGTGTAAACTTTTGCATATAAGAAACATCGAAAGAATCAGTCCTCGATTTAGAATAGGAGAATTCAATAAGTAAAATTCGAAAAGGGGAAGGCGTTAGTTCACCTTCCTTGTTTGGAATCCGGCATAGAAAATATAATGCGCCATTGGGGATGGCGGCGATATCCAGCAATTAGCTGGAGCCCGCCGTTATCCGCTCAAATGTTGCGTACCCATCGCGTTCCTTCTTCCTCAGAAAAGAGAAGATGATGGCACTTTTCAGTATGTGGACGTAATTTCCAATGACACCTGGTGATGCTTCCATTACGAAGTCCATACTTGAGCCTTAAAACAACACAAACACAAGAGTGATTCAAATTTCGGGGTATGCTACCCAGGAAAGAGTAGGAAACTATACTTTACAAACTAGGAGCATTTGCTTTCGGTAAGAAGTGTGTAACACAAATCGAAATCCAGTCAAATGCACGTGGAGTCTAAGTATCTTCCACTGGCTTCCACTGACCTTACGAAAGTTTGGCGCCGACTGTAAAGAATAACTTTGTTGAACCACAACAATGATGAGCGCCACGTGGGGCGCCATTTGTAATAACTTAAGGGGGTCATCCTGTGTGAAAGCCGTTTTTTTTCGCTTTTTTGGGGAATAGATACAAATGCGACTTTCCCACCAAATATTTATTACTGTGCCCGGATAGATGAGTGGTTAGAGCACAAGGCTGTATAGGGAAGGTCGCGGTTCAAATCTCACTGGTGGCAGTGGGATTTGTATCGTGATTTGACGACCCAGCTGTGAATGAGTACCTGAGTCTAATCTGGGTAATGATCTCGTGTGAGCGCAAGTTTGACCACATTGCCTCCTATAGGGTACTGTAATCCTGAATTGTACCGCTATGATCTTGAATGAAGTGCTCTAACACAACACAAGGCCCTGATCCAATTGGATTGTTGCGTCAACGATTATTATTATGATTATATTTTCTACTATCTTGAGCATGCGTAATAATTTTTCTAGCCCGATATGATGGTTTATTAGTGAAGTACTGCATTTTATATACCCGTCTCCAAAAAAAGGGGACGCTGTGCTCATCTTAGAAATAAAAATAAACAGCATTTTAATGTGCGGACTTAACTACGGTTCGCAAACTAGGATTATTGAAAAATATTGAACCTTGTTGCCTTGCTCAACTATCTTATGTAAATTCTGGTCTTTTTTCACGGCACAAAAAACAACCTAATGAATTGCAATTGTTCTAGTTTGCGAACTAATGAAGTTATTCGAACGTCGTTCGGACCGATAACTTCGCATTTCATTACGGCGGTCGTCCTACGATACTTTGCCTGTTTAACACTGTAATATTCGAAAGACTCCGAATATCGAAAAATCACATCGCTCAAATATTCTACATTATATCTAGATACAAAAAAAAAATCGACTTCTTAGATCCAACACACGGGATGACCCCTTTAATGGGTTGAATCATAGCAGATGTTGGCCAAAGGACAAAATTATCCTGAAGACCTAAAAAGATGTTGCTCCACGGAAGTGAAGCATAGACAAAAGAAGCGTTGTCAATTTTTATGGTCTAAGGTTATGAAGGAAGGGAGATAACCATGAAGGCCACATCTCCTGAATATCTGGGACAAGAGAAATTTCCATTAAGGATGTAATCCGTCTACTGCGGCTTCGGGGCCTCGAATTTTAAGGCTCGACTGATGGGCCGGGCTGGTATTTGCCTCACTTTTAATTTTATCTTCTGGTATGTTTTTTGCGGTTTTTCCCGCGATATTCCATTTTCTCTATTTCAGGCTTCCTTCCACGCATCAGTTAGATGACACGTGGAGTTTTGAAATGTGACCCACATTTCCAAGCCTGGTTAGCACGAAGGCATCTGAGAGCGTATTATAGTGAGCAAGGAATTAACGTGAATGTGAACAACGATCGCAAAACCTTCCCGGCGAGAAATAAAGTTTTCACGCGAATCGCAAGCGGCCAGTTGCATTAACCAGATGTTTGAACGGCAATATGTGCCGGCTTCGCTTTTGTTATGCATTTCTGGATCTAGAGAAGTCGTTTAACGATGTACCACATGAATTCATCTGGTATACTCTGTGGGAACACCTAGCGCCAAATGTCAAAATATTCGACCCCGGCTCACGAAATGAAGTTACAAGTGTGACGGGTATATTAAAACCGCTTCATGTCCCTGGTGGTGTTTATCAAGGACGCGCTCTCTCGCCACTCCTCTTTGTTCCTGATATGGACACTGCCAAAGTGCAGCGCTTTATGCACTGTTTTGAACGAATGATGTTTTCCTTGCGTCCTACAACGGAACACACACATTGGATCAATGCTATCTCAAATGGTAAAATGGGTTTTAAAATTGCGCATCAGAGTTATGTATAAACACTCACAATCCAATATTGATAAGGAATTGCATTTCTTCAACAAACCAAAAGATAAGAAAATAACATCTTAAGAACGACTAGTATCTTATCTAATGGTTACGAAGAAATGTAACATGATCATAAAACGAGAGGATAAGGACCGAACTGTGTTCTATGATAAGAAATCAACAGAGCAAAGTCGTTCTCTTATCATTTAACATATGGTTACTTATCCATACTATAAATATGAGAACGACTATTGAATTGTTGCTCATTACGTAACTGTCAGTATTAGAGTTAAGATATATTTTTTTTTTAATAATAAATATTATTATTATCACAATTTATTTTTGTTTTAAATTGAACAAGTATTGTTCATTTAACTGGCGCAGTCGGTAGGATCGCCCAACGTAAAAGTGAAATTACTTAGCATAAAAACGTTGTCAAATTTTAATTTGAAATCGGCGTAGATCCTTATTACAAAGTACAAAAAAAAAGAAAAATATCTTACACTGACGACTAGGCTGAATTTTCATAGAATTCGCCCCTTGCCGAGAAATTCGAGCAAGTTAGCTTGAAAGCCAACATTTCCAAAATTTTTTTTTCGCTCTTTGCGGAAAATCTAAGCAACTTAACCCGAAAATAATTATTGAAACGAAAATTTCCCAGCAAAGTGACGAAAATGGCAACAATCAGTTTCAACGATGTTCTACGAGAAGCGAGAAGCATCCCAAATTTCAATGGAACCGAGGAGTATGATCTAGAGTGCTTTTTGGACGAAGGAGAAACGATCATGGCTATGGTTACCGACGCATCGCAAAAGCTGTATTTAACGAAAATTGTTAAATCAAAGATACAAGGACGAGCTCGAGAAGAACTTCGAAAATTGATAAACCCCACATGGAGTCAAGTGAAAACGGCACTTATCAGCAGATTCGGAGTACAGGAGGAATACATGGAGCTAATTAATCAGGTGAATAGTATAAGATACCATGAAAACTTTTTAAATGTGTACAACTGCCTAAGTCAAATATTAGTGAAAATGAATCGGAAATATCAGTTAGACGCAAATAAGCCGCATCAATGTAGTCCTGACCGAAACGAATCGTTTGTTTTAGAAAAGTTTAAATCGTGTTTGAGTGAAAATCAAGTTATTTTATTAGAAACTAAAAACGTGATAGAATTAGAATCCGCAGTTAGATTATTGAAATTATGTAATAAAAGGCATCAAGGAAATAGTCACAATCGTGCTAGTGCTAGTTCTACTAAAGATAAATATGTAAATTTTCGTAACACCAATAATTCTTTCAATTATCGTAACATTGATAATTCGCGTAAAAATTTTGAAAAAAAATCTTTTATCAAACCTTCAACACAAGTTTCTAGAAACCGTGAAGAACCAATGGATGTAGATGTAAATTTTACAATACACGCCTCGAAGATGTCTTACCGGTAGTCATACTTTCAATTAATAATAAAAAACTTCCAATATTAATAGACACGGGAAGTACTGTCAATTTACTTGATAAACGTGAAGTAAATAATTTATTAAAACTCTCTCAACCTCTAAGAGTCCAAACGGTAACTGGTTCGCAAGTTATAACTCATGAAACTTTGACCGCTTTACCATCAGAATTCAATGACGACGCTAACATGTATTGGAATGTAACTGATTTAGGGAATAAAAACTTTAGAGGAATAATCGGGAATAACACTTTAAAGAATATGAATGCGATACTTCATTTAGGAAAGGGAATTCTTGAAGTAAACGGAAAGCAAATCCCATTTACTTATTCATGTCCATTAGAATATGTTAATTACATAGAACCAATTGAACATTGCGAGTTCAATCTAAGTCACCTAAATTTAGAGGAAAAAAAATCTTTAGGTAAAACATTAAAAGAGTATAAAGGCCTCTTCTATCAGGAAGGAACGAATCTCACAAACGTAAAAGACGTTTTCCACGAGATTGTTACGACAGATGAGAAACCTATATTTTCTAAAATTTATAGATTCCCTCAAGTTCACGAAGAGGAAGTCAAATTACAAATAAACAAAATGTTGGAACAAAATATTATTCAAGAGTCAACTTCTCCATATAACAGTCCGATATGGGTAGTTCCAAAAAAAATGGACAATAGTGGCAAAGCTAAATGGAGAATAGTTATTGACTATCGTAAGCTTAATGAAAAAACGATAGATGACAAAATGCCAATTCCTAACATAGAATCCATTTTAGACAAACTTGGTAGAGCAAACTATTTTTCCACGCTGGATTTAGCAAAGGGATTTCACCAAATTCTGGTTAAACTCGAAGACAGAGCTAAAACCGCCTTTTCAACTAATACAGGTCATTATGAATTCGTGAGAATGCCTTTCGGATTGAAAAATGCACCTGCTACCTTCCAAAGAATGATTAATCATGTCCTTAAGGATTATATTAATAAAATATGTATCGTATACCTTGACGATATACTTATATTTAGTACTTCTCTACAGGAACATATAGATTCCATGGGGAAAATATTTGACAGATTAAAAGAATACAATTTGAAAATACAACCGGATAAATGTAGCTTCCTACAAAAAGATACGGAGTATTTAGGGTATATTTTAACTAAAGATGGAATCAAGCCCAACCCACAAAAAGTTGAAAAAATAAAGAATATTAAAATTCCGGAAACACAAAAACAAATTAAAAGTTTCCTAGGAATAACCGGATATTATAGGAAATTTATACCTAATTATGCGAAAATAGCAATTCCATTAAAAACATGTTTAAAGAAAGATCAGAAAATTAATATCAATGACATCAAATACATAAAGAGTTTTGAAAAACTTAAAGCAGTTCTAATATCAGATCCGATATTGAAATACCCTGATTTTAAGAAACAATTCACGCTAACAACAGATGCATCTAACTTCGCAATCGGAGCCGTTTTATCTCAAAACAGCCATCCGATAGCATATGCTTCTAGAACGTTAAACAATAGTGAAACCAATTACGCGACTATTGAAAAGGAGTTACTCGCGATTGTGTGGGCTACTAAGTATTTCAGACCATATTTATTTGGAGTAAAATTTAAGATAAAAACAGACCATAAACCACTAGTTTGGTTAAATAATCTAAAAGAACCAAATCAAAAATTGATTCGTTGGAAAATTAAATTAAACGAATTTGATTATGAAATCGAATATCTTCAAGGGAAAGAGAATAAAGTTGCAGATTTTCTAAGTCGTTTAAAATGCGATGAAATAAATCACATTGACGAAAACGATGACGCAACTATGGCAACAGTTCATACTTCTAGAGAAGAAAGAAATGAACATATTTTCATAAATGATACTTGTGTGAATAAATATAAAACACAAATTATTTTGCAGGATAGTCCTAGTACAGAATTAGAAATACACTTTAATAAAAAAAGAGTATTTATTTCCAGAAACATTCTTAATAATCCCGAAGATCTATCTAACATATTAAGAAGATATATATTTAAAGGGGTAATAGCCATATATAGTGAATTGGAAGATCGTGAATACAACAAACTCCAAAATAAGTTAATAGAACTTTTTTCTCATAACACTAGGTTGAAATTTTACAAAACAACAAAATTTCTGAAGGATGTATCTAATTTAGAAGATCTACATAAAATTATTGATAAAAAACATCAAGAAACAAATCACAGAGGTATAATTGAGAATTATGAGGAATTGAAAAATGAGGTATATAACCCAAGCTTATTTAAAGAAATAGAAAAAACTATTAACAATTGTGAAACATACGATAGAAATCCAATTAAAATGGAATATCAACTTAGCGAAACTCCAAAAAATATTAATGAGGTAATTCACATTGATACATTCCATATAAAACATCATTATTTCCTAACAAGTATAGACAAAATGACAAAATATGCTCACATATCTGAACTAGAAGACAAGACAATGGTTACGGTAAAAGAAAAACTTCAAGAAAGAATGGCGAATTTAGGGAAACCAAACAAAATTATTGCCGACAATGAGTTTAACAATATTGAAATAAAAAATTTTTGCAGGGAAAATAACATACAAATACACTTTACTAAACCAAATACACATACAGGGAATTCAGATGTTGAAAGATTTCACAGCAGTCTATTAGAACATTTTAGGATCCTTAGTGTAACTCAAAAAGAAAATGCTTTCAAAGTAAATTTGTATAAAGCTGTTGAAAAATATAACTCAACTATTCATTCAACTCTAAAAGAAAAACCGTATAACATCCAATTCAATATGAATCCAGAACAAAGGCTAGCAATTTCTCAGAAAAACTTAGAAATAAAGCAAAAACGGCTAAAGTATTTTAACAAGAATAGGGAAAATATAAATTACAACCATGAAAGAGCATTCATAAAAAACTACGAAACACATCGTCATAAACACTTACCAAAATTTAGAAGTGTTCCAATAGATCAGAAAGAAAATAAATTATTTTATAGAAATCGTGAAATAAGCAAAAACAATCTAAAAAGACCTACGAAATTCTTTTTAGGACCCCCGGAACAAGAAAAGGAATTTTCGAAAAGAAGAGGGAATACTAGGAAAGTCAATTATTCAGTTAATAATAATAATTCTAGCAGTAGTACAAGGAATACAAGGAATGTTTCAAGTACACGAAACCAATAGTAACAATGGAATAACCATTTTTGAAAAAAGAGCAAGTCAACCTAATTTCAGAATATTTCAATGTTTTACACTTCATAAATTTAGAGGACATAGATTTAGTAACGTCAGATGATAAACCAATTCAACTTAGAAAAGAAAGTATATTCATTAAATTGCAAACTTTATACCCCACGAGATCTAGAAGAGGACTTATAAATGTAATAGGTACTGGTTTTAAATAACTTTTTGGAGTCTTAGATGAAGAGGACAGAGAGAAAATAATAAATTATTTACACACAGTAACATCCAATAATAAAAATATGATTAACACAATCAATAGTCAAATTGAAATAAACGAAGACATAAATAACAATTTAAAAACCCTTCAAAATCATATAATAAATGAAACAAAACACCTATATGATATTATCGACACCCAAAATCAAAATATTAACAGTCTCAAAATAGTCATCGAGAATATACAGTACAATAATCTATTAGATCATTTGGAGAATATAATTGAACAAATTCAAGACAATATAGCAAATGCGAAAAATCGTCAAATGGCAAGATTCATGTTAAATACATACGAAATACAAAAATTTAATATAACCTTAGAAAAATCACAAGATATTAAACTAAGCGTTTTAGCAAAAAATAAACAAATTGTATTTGTAGTTGCCATACCTATATATACAACAGAAATATTTAAAGTTTACGAAGCATATGGTACACCCAATGATGCAAGCTATGAAGTTACGTTAGAAACTAATCAATTCGTAAAGATTAACGATAAAATGTATCCTTTCAAAACAAATATACTAAGTAAATATAAACAACCCCACGAATGTCTAACTAGTATCATAGAAAATTCCAAAATTAAATGTAATAAACTTTTTAATAAAGATTTCACTATAGAAGAGTTGGAAAAAGGCCAATTACTTATTAAAAATGCGAACAATGTATCAATAAATCAAAACTGTAATGAACACGAATACATTTTAAACGGACAATATGTCATCAATTTCGATAACTGTAACGTACAAATATCCAATAAAATATACAAAAATACTAATGACAAAGTACAACAGATTATTCCTAGACCATTATACAATAACATAAAAAATTTAGAAATAATTTATCCAGAAAATGAAGTGCACCTAAAACATATAAAAAAATCTCAAAGAAATAAAAGAGATTAAAGTCGAATACCAAAAACATGTACTATATCTTGGAACATCATTAATATTAACAATGATTTTCATCCTAATAGGAATGAATCTCTATTTTAAATGTAAACAAATGTAAACAATCAAAATAACTGTAAACAATGATCATGAGGACATTGATCAATCTAAGGATGGAGGAGTTATGTATAAACACTCACAATCCAATATCGATAAGGAATTGCATTTCTTCAACAAACCAAAAGATAAGAAAATAACATCTTAAGAACGACTAGTATCTTATCTAATGGTTACGAAGAAATGTAACATGATCATAAAACGAGAGGATAAGGACCGAACTGTGTTCTATGATAAGAAATCAACAGAGCAAAGTCGTTCTCTTATCATTTAACATATGGTTACTTATCCATACTATAAATATGAGAACGACTATTGAATTGTTGCTCATTACGTAACTGTCAGTATTAGAGTTAAGATATATTTTTTTTTTAATAATAAATATTATTATTATCACAATTTATTTTTGTTTTAAATTGAACAAGTATTGTTCATTTAACTTCAGCGAAAATTAGGTGAGGCGGCGTTCTTTGTGATTGATGTATCAATGGCTCAATTCCGACTATAAAAAAATGAACGACGCCTTACGATAATGGAGACGAAGATGTTGCGCTGGGGCAATGGGGTAACACGCCATGATCCGGAATGATGATATTCGCGATCGATATGGGATTACACCGTAATCTTGTAATTCGCACTGACGGAAACTCGTTTGCTAAAATAGGTCTGAATATGAAAGTGGATGGGAAATGACGAAAAGGCCGAAATCATCCAGATCACGTCTTTAACCGAGGAAAATGGCGCAACTGGTCAAGACGAGCCAACCCTGTTTCCCAAGGGGACAAAGGCTAAAAAAGAATAAAGTTTGATATGCATCACCGTGTGACAAAATGCCGAAACAGCATTAAAGTTCTCAACAAATTAGTAAAGATTAAAGGAAGAGGCAAGGAGACCAAAAAAAATTCGAAAGAATAACTCCTCCCAAACGACCCATGGATTAAACTCCTCTATAGTAAAGAGGATGCACACCTGCTGCTCGAATTTGAAACGCAAGCGGGAAGTAACATCAAAGCCGTGCATAGGGAATGCAGTTCGACAAGCGTTATTTTTTCGCCGCCAGTTTCTGACTTAAATTTGTTACAAGTCAGAAATTGATGAACGATGGAAAAGGGCTATGATCAAAAATGGCGTACCATATATATACTGTGCAGGGCCAAAATTGACCCAAATGGGGAGGAAATTGGTAAATTCCGAATTTAAAAGCGCTCAAAATGGGGACCTGCTACTTCAACTTAGTGATGCAGTAGAAAAGATAGCTGAGTTGAGGAACCATCGATGAAAGTCTAGATGGGTAGGTTAGCATCCTGAGCCATCGAAGGGAAAGACATCGTGAAGCTGACTAGAAACATTGGCATCCTTTAATTTCGAAATCAGGGAAACATTATCTTTCAAGATAATATCTATTGGAATGCGTATAGCAGTATGCAGCCACATTAGTACAACCTTATCCTTGCGAAAAGTACAAAGAAGCTTTTGGAAGTAAGAAAAATAAAAATATCATCATCTGTCCTATCCGCGAACAGGCGATGATTGCATAGTAGTATCAAGATTGCGAAGAATTCTTGTAAACTATGTAGGAGATACAGAACATACGCATATTGGGAAGAACTGGGATAAAGGCTAATCACATAAGAAGCAGCAGCCAATCACTCGTCTAAAGGAGGGCTCTGGATGCTATTAAACCATTATAAAGGTCGTTAGGAAGAGTTTGAGTCTAAAATTGAGAGACCAGTCGCTTACTCCAAACTAACATTTTATTTTTCAGCTTTGTACTGATAAAGGGGTAAGATGCTTCCGAAATATATATCTACACTGACAAATAAAATTGTGGTTTGGAGTAAGCTACTGGTTTATCAGTTTTAGGCTAGACTACAAATAGAAGACAATATCTAACCTCTTAGAATAGTGTGAGTCATTCTAAGGCGAGAGAGCGGGATTGCAAATAACTTCAGAGGGTATAGGCTACTCGAACTATCCACATCTTTGGAAATTGGAATTGTAAATTACATGCAGCAAATACGCATGGTAAAGTCGATACGGGTTGATCAGTGTCATCATTTTCGCCAGCGGTCCCTTTCTACCTAAGACGAGGTTGTGCGTTAGTGCGGAAAGTTTCATAAGTTTCTGTTCGAACTCAAACAGTACTCAAAAGGCCAGAATTCCAAGGTCTAAAATAGAAGTACAGTTCTTTCGATGCAGTTCCGTTTAACTCGATGATGAATATCTCCATAATGAATTAATGTTTAGCAGAAAAGTTCTCCAAACAGCTAATTCCGTCTGTTAGAACACCCAGCAAGGGAAGCTCACCTTACTAGGGCTGGAAGGAGGAAATCAAGGTAGAAGGTGCCCTGTGGAACAAAACAAAGAATCGCAGGAACCTAATGTCATTCAAAACAAAGCAACGAAAGTGTACCATATGAGAATGTCGGAGTAAAGTCACGCTCCCCTGGAAATGGAGACAGCAAGGAGAAGAACAGGAGATCGGTCCTTATTTCGCCCAATATGTTTTTCAGATACGATTCTAAAAGGAATAATTGCCAACATATTACTCGGGATAGACTAAAATGAAAGAGCTTCACCTGATATGTACTTTGGATCCAGGACGCAGCGCGCAGTCAATGCAATAAAGACGGTAGTAAACACCGCCGTCATCGCCGTAACAGCAAAACAGTAGTGCTGAGCATCATGCTAGGCGTAAATAACGCCTTTAACTTGAATGAATACTCTACGTTATTGAGAAGCTTGGAAACCAGCTACATCAACGACAGCCAGTTGAAATACGAGCAGGCATTGCTTATGTGCTTCAGCTTTCGAATCTGGGGTGTCGGTTCTGGGTCCACACTCTTGTGGAACATCATGTAAGTTGAAGTCTTACACCTGCCTCTGCGAGAAGCCGAGATTGAAACAGTAACGGATAATTCTAAAGACTACCGGATTGCAAAATAGAACCCATTTTAATAAGAAGCCAAAAGAATAAAAAATACGGGTATGAAATTACAGCAAAAGAGACAACGAGGTATTTGGAATATGAAGAGACAAATCGGAAACTGGAAGTTAGACGCTTCAGGTATGAGCGATTTTATGTATTGCTTATATTAGCTTTGGATTTTTTTTGCTTGGTTAACTGCTATTAAGGGATCTCTGAAAGAAATTATCACTTTCCAACCCCCGCACTCTCCTTGTTGCAAAATACTAATCGAGACCTTTAATTTGATACCTCACATGACAATATTCGATGATAAAAATTGGCAGCTCCCTGTTGTATATATGGTGACCCCTTCCTCTTGACCCCTCCCCTTGAACGTGAAACGATGTTACTCATTGTATATGTGGTGACACATAGTTCTTACTTGCGCACAAAATTTCGTATCAATAAGAATAACCTTTTCAGGGAGGAGTGCATGTTATAAGTGGACAGACCGGAAGACAGTAAACCGATTTTAATAGGGTTTTGTTTTACAGAAAACCTTAAAAAGCATCACCACCAAATATCTTTGGACCCTGATACTTAAGCTGTCATTAACCACTTCGGTCATGCTGCCCCTACGGCAGAGACAGCGCCTGATGAGTTGCCTCTGCCCTAGACGAAACCGCAAGTCCTCTATTTTTTGGATTTATATAATTTTGGGTTTCTGGTCTGTGAACCAAAAAACGTGACAGAAAGCTTCTTTCGATATGATCCGGTTTTTACCTAGAATATAATTCATACCCATGGCGTGTTATGAGAGGCAGAGGAAGCAGCTGACTAGTTGCGTCTACCCTGGACGAAATCGTAAGTCGTTTATTTTTTTTAGATTTTTAGTCATTAGCTTGATATTAGGTTACGCCACTCGTTTATGGGTTGCAACGTTAACGACTAAGGAAATCATAAAAAGCCGGTGTGGTTGTATAGGATATGTGTCCGGAGGGTAGTCAGCGGTTTTCGAACGATATCGGATGATGCAGCGTTAATCGCACCCAGTCTTTCACTGGTAGACATTTTGACTGAGAAAAGAGATAATGGTTTAAAGTATTATCAAAAACGTTGAAAGGGCGGGATCGGTGGTCAAATGGAACATTCAATTGAATAGCTCAACGAAATGGCGACACATAAGCTAATTAGAATCAACGATATGTGGATTAATCGTAACCATTGAGATGTGAGTTGATGCAGTGATTGTCTGCCCCTGACGACTACCGCAAATAACCAGTCAGGTTTGACGGTCACGATTCGCTATCAATATTCCGAGCGTGTATCCCCTGATTAAGTACACGCAATAGTCGAAAGAGCGATAGCAGGAAGTGGTGGCGTGCGGACACACAGGAGTAACAGTATAATTGCCAAACGGCACCCCAAATTAATATCTAAAAACAGTTCAGCTAAGTTAGTAGTTCAAGGATGCGCGGGTGTAGCAGAAGAATATTGACACTTATGTTAGCGCAATCGGAATTAAAATCTGTGTTATCAAGCAATCATGGTACTTGACTCCTAGCAGCGAGAGTCTCACCCAAGCTGGGATTTTAGCGGTTAATTTCTGTTTGAGTTTTAGCTTGGCATTGTTTGATGAAACGGAATTTAAGTAACAAATGTTTAAGTACAGTACCATTTCATCTGATTTTATCAGGCATTTTCTTTTTCATCTGAGCTTATTAGCCATTCTGTGCCCGGATAGCTGGGTAGTTAGAGCACAAGGCTGCAATATATTATTGGCATCCCTCTTTAAATTATTCTTGAAATATAATCCCCCATAAAATGTACTAAAATTGCTTAAAGTTCGGTAGAAATCACTACACAATTCCATCATCCAAGTTTGAAATTACATTCAGGCTTCGAATTTCAGGGCCTGGATTTATGCATCACGTTGGGCGCTACTTTTATTAACCATGGTATGGTTAAAGGACAATTACAAGTTACAAGTTAATCTTTATAGATTACAATGTCGATGGTCATGAATAGTGACCACGCAACTGATCTTATATCTGAGTACAGCTTCTGCCAGCATGCTTGTACGCGGCATTTGTAAATTTTAAGAAGAAAACGTTCCGACCTTCAAATTTAAAACCGTTTGACCAATTCTTTTAATAACATCCTTTCGTTCTTGATCAGTTCAAAAGGTAACCGCGATCAAATATTTGGTTAATTTACGACCCACGAAACGATGGTAATTCATAAATCCATTTTACCTTATATTCTAATGCCGTCTGAAAATTAGGGAAGTTCAACTCAAATTCCACCCTTCTAACAGAAAAGGTCCTACGATTTTTCATTTATATTTTTTTCAAAAACTAGTAGTTCAGTTCAATGCGAGAGTTCCGCGAACCAGAAACTAAGGAAGTAAGTCTCTCCGCAATTGGTCGGGCACGCCATCAAGAAGATGATGGACTCAGGAATCCTCATACCCTAGACAAAAATTTAGATCAGCCTCGGCAGACATAGGCCAGAATTCACTATCAGTTTTTGCACTGAAAGTAATTCATACTCATGACATGTTTATGAATTGTATATAAGGACAAACAACGCCCGCTATCATTTCGGCCACGCTGCTGCCAGGGTACGTTGCCGTTGCCGTGTTTCTCCTTTACCTTGATTCGGTAAGCAATCTAAATGGATCTGTGATGAAATATGAATTATTTTCCAGGAATCCTTTTCACTAGGCATATTTTCTTGTTTGTAACAACTTCAAAACAGACTTTTATGTAAAATATGACAGGTCATTAATGAGGTTTATTTAGAAGATCCGTTACAATCGTTCTATAAAATGGCCAATACTTGTGAATAAGGTACTTCCGTACGTACAGTTTCTATACAATCCAAGACGTCTATGAGCAATGTCCTTATTAAATTCCGCACACAATATTCGACCTATAACAACGTTTTGTGTAAAACAAAACCTTATTAAAATCGGTTATAGTCTGTCTATCACACGCCTATTTCTCGGAAATGGTTATAACGATTGATACCAAAATTTGATGGAAAGGTGGGAACTGTGAACGCTCATGCATACATACGTTTAATTTCAGGACGGTCCCCATACACGCAAAAGGGGGGTGTACATTTTTTTTCATCAAATGTAGTTATGTTATTGTACTTGATACCCCAAATGAAAGGTCTCCGTTAGTACTTTCCGAAGCCGATGTTAGTTTTGACATTTGTTGGGGGTTGAAAGTGATCATTTCTTTAACAGGCCCATTTTCAGAAACTACCAAACCGAAAAATCTGAAAAATCAAGAGGTTGCCACCATATGGTGCCTAGGCTCGGAAATACCCTACATACCGATATCTATTCAAATGAAGTTATTAATAGCACATTACTATAATTTTATAAAAATGAAAAAAGAAACTACTGATAAATCGCAATTATCCTAGTTTACGGACCGTAGAAATCTGTTCTGAATAAAAAATTTCAACGAATTTCGTTGGATAGATATTGGGCTATGGTGGCAGCAGATTTTCAACATTCAATTTCAAGAAAAACGCGTTTAAAAAGTAAAATGTGATTTTTAGCCATAAAATCTTAATTCATCATTAATCTGCTATACCTAATCCATAAACCTTAGGTTTCTTCAAGAAACAAATGTACAGCCTTGGTTTCAATTCTTATCCTTTTAGCGAAGTAATTCGAACGTCATTCGTACCGATAAATACGCGCTTCATTGCGGCGATCGATATAAATCGGGCATGTGACGTATTACGCGTTTAACACTATAATTTCCGATTGACTCCGGATATCAAAAAATTATCTAGATGCAATCGATGCCAAAAAAAATTAAGTCCGCTGATGCGACACACTGGATGACCTTAAAAAGATAACTTCCGCCACTTTACTATGCTAAAATACTACAAAACAGGTTTTTCAAGACTTGCTTCTGTAAATTTCTTCATTAATAAGCGATACCCTTAAGTTGAAATGTGGATATTTCAATTGAATAATGTACCATATGAAAATAGGGTACTTATTTAAGAAACTTTTCTAGATTAGTAAATTTTGTAATTATAAGTGATATTTAATGAATAAAATATTGCGAACTATTAGCCGCCTTCGAGAGAAGAATGGACGATTCCGTAGCCTACATTACAACGAAATCAATGGACGATACGATGACCATCAGGTTGTGGGTAAAATCCGGCTTAATAGGCTGTGGTGGGCGGGTAACTTAATCCGTATGGGTGAGGATAATCCAGCCCGGAAAGTCAATAAGGGCAATATCTATGGTAGAAAAAGAAGACGAAGCAGACTCTGCCTGAGGTGGAACGATGTCGTAGGCCAGCGTCAGACAGATTATAGGGATATCGAATTGGTGGATCTCGGCGCATAACCGGGATGTCTTGAGTTCCTTATTAAAGCAGGCCTAAACCGGATACCAGTTGTTTCGCCATTGATGATTGATTGATGACATATTTTTTAATAATATCGTAACACTATTTTTTTTCTTTGAAAAACATTCATTGTATAGCAAGGCCAATATAAGATAAATATCGGCTTTATTAATTTTTAAAAAGTCGGAACCATTTTCATCTCTTGGATATTTTCTGTGCAGGGTTATGGCTGCATAAGCAAGGAAACAGTATTGCTTCGATCAGCTGCCAATTTGGAATTTTATGGAATGCCATCAAGACCTACAGAACCGCTCGAGAAACTCAGCAAAAGTGGTAGGCAAATCGCATCGTTTGCCATGGGTAAAACCCAATTTAGAGCTCTGACTCGGAGAAAAATTTTGAATCAATCGTCAGACATTCCACGTCGTGAGGAACAAATTGGCAAAGCAACTCTCAAAGATTACATCAAAAGGCGCCCCTGGCGAAAACATCCATACATAATATCAACCAAACCACTTTTGAATAAACGACGATGAAATAAGTTTCTGCGAAAAGCTTATTAATGAAGGCTTTACTCTGAATAGTACGAAAGGTAAGTAACAAAGAGCTCGCATACCTTTAACTGACGAACAGTATTATCAAAGTATTATCAAAATCGAAGCTGCCAATCCACGGGAAGTGCAACAAAGTCCACCAGCAATATGCTAAGTTGAAGGAGCACAAAGCATTTGAATGAGTACATAGGGAGAATCATTAGTGAGGACGGTATCTTCAAACTTCGCGGTAGTTTTTAACAAAGGTTAAAAGGAAGAGCTGCACACAAATTATTAAAAAATGTAATTAATTTACTTAATATGTAACCCTAGTAAACAAATTCGTAAACTTTTTTTCATTACTTTTTCATACTTTTTCCTGTCCACTCTCTACATCGGTCCTCGGTAGATTGCCATTTATCCAGGAAGATAACAAATGTCTGTACATTTAGTGCAGTTTGTCAGCTCAAGGTAATTGAAATTAAAACGACGAAACAAAGCTTTGCGTGACTATCATGTCAACTCATCTTATTTTTCCTTAACAGAAAAGTATCTGTTGATGTCCCGATACACTTTTCGATAAAATGTTCATTAATAAATTGTTCAACCCAAAGTTACTTTTGATTCCTCAATTCAATTCTCCGCGCCTGCTTGATTTTCATTCTCGAATATATGATGAACTGTATTGTCACACCACAAACACTGTTCCTTTCGATTCCCTTGATGTGAACTTTCGGCTAAAGATTCTCTCGAGATGATTTTTTTTTCAGCAGCAAAACCTTACTTCTTGAAAACCTGTCCAACATTCTGCTAAATTCTATACCGAGCCTGCGTACTTTCAACCACCATTTTTTTTCACAATGTCCTCAAGCCAACTGCAAAGCGCCAACCCTGAAGTGTTGATAATAGTCAATAGACAATAGTCAATAGTTAGGGAGAAATTGGACGATTTCGGCTTTAAATTTAAGTACCCCTTCTCCTTACTCTCCGCAGCTAAACTCAACAGATCCGTACAAATATTATAACAAGTCGAGAAACCGGAAGCTGGACGCTTCAGGTATGAAAAGTTTTGTATATTTCCTTTACAACACATTGGAGTGTGAATTTGTCCCATTAGTACGTAACACGTAATTTAAGCATATATTATGTGAGAATATCCACTTTCGGGTGATATTGACATTCAAAATATTGAATTAGCAAAGAAGTGACAATTTTCACCTATTATAACTTTGTTAGTAATAGTGCAATTTCCACCAAACTTAGTAGGATCAAGTTATGTATTATAGCCTATATTGCTACATCGGGTGCTATAATAAACTTAAGGGGGGTTTTGCAGCCAATTACTGAAAATTCTAGTAATATACTATTATTAAGTTTATTTGAAGGGATATCGGTAGGGAAGGTATTTCGGAGCCTAACCACCATATAGTGGCAGCCTCTTGATTTTTTTCAGATTTTTCGGTTAGGCAGTTTCTGAGAATGACCACGTTAAATAAATGATCACTTTCAACCCCCCGAACTCCTAGCCTTTCCAACAAATGTCAAAACTAAGACCAGCTTCGGACGGTACTAACCGAGACCTTAGATTTGATACTGATTTGACTTTGGTGAAAAAAATGTACACCCCTTTTTCCATGTTTGCCGTAAAAGGATATAACATACTGTATTCGTGAGGGTTCACCGTTCGCACCTTTCTACCAAATTTGGTTCAATCGCTGCTACAGGCTCGGAGAAAAATGCGTGTGACAGACAGACATACCGATAGACAGACGGGCAGACAGACAGTAAACCGATTTTAATAAGGTTTTGTTTTACACAAAACCTTAAAAAGGATATAGCTCCAACATAATCCACCGGGTGAAGAGAGCTCTCAGAAGGGGCAAGCACCACCCTCTTCTAAGCAAAGCCAACATAAACTTTCAGTATTTGAAACACATACTCTCTTTTTTTTGTTAGCGGTCATAGGCCCTTTGTCTGAATGGAGAGGTTCTAAAATTACCATGAACGTATCAAACCCGCATTATTTTGGTCGGCTTTTGAGTTATTTCCCATCGACTTTGATGTTTAGACCAATCAGGCCAACTAGGAGCTTCCATCGGCCTGGATTCCATGACCATACCATTCAAAACGTCCCAGAAAACTTTTTCACGATGGGTGCTACTTCATAACAATCCCGGGTCTCCTCATTTGAAATGTATATGATAATAGGCCGTGACGCCACCGATAAAACACAAAATCTTCAACCCCATTATTGCGGCCAGCACCAAGAAAACAGAGGGTGAAATTGCGATCGACGTTGCGTTCGATCTTAAGTCTGGGATGCTTATTGATATATCATTCGGAAAGAATGCCAGTTGTGGAACGTCACTTCATCTGATGCGAGAAGTGTGAAGTTAACTGTTTGTTGATAGCATTAATATATGGTTACGTTGTTATCACTGACAATGGTAATGACAGCTTCACTGGGGTACGTTGCCAGAGACCCAATTTTATTCAATTTTTTTCTCAGATCGTGCTGTAAGAAATAATGATCCCAATTTTTGACAAGCTGCTCGAAATCAATTTCGTTGTTAGACGGTTGGTTACGAGACGAGACACTGATAAAAAGGAGTAGTTTTATATATTTGCAAGAATTTGAACAATACGCATCGTGGTAGAGTACGATTTGCCTGGCACTGGATATTGTCGTAATGCATCTCTGAAAAGTTCGTGTGGACATGATCGAAGATCTTCTCTAGACCCGGAATGTCATGTAGAGAGAGCTTCCCACCGTGTTTCTTCGGGGGTACCTGCGCAGTTTGTATTGCGTCACCAGTTCCGCACATCTCGACAAATCCGGTTTGGGTAACGCAAATGTATGTGGTTATTAATAACAATAATAATGACAACCGTATCAAGCATAAAATGGCGGTCCGTACTACTCAATAACACTACTGAAGACGTCACTCAGCTAGTGTTGCGAGCTATTCATTTCATAGCTCAGTTGCCATGTTGTCATAGTGATACTAAACCAGCATCAGGGCCGATTGTAAGCTCTGACGTCTTTAGTGTTAACAAATTCCTTACTTATAGGCCATTTCTTTGAGTTTCTTCATATGAAACTATCCAAAAGGGCTGAATGTGGTGAATAGGCTGGAAAAACACAATTAAGTTCATGGGTTTCAGTCGAAAATGAATATGCGAATCAGAGAACTCATTCGATGAACAAAAGTTGCCTTGCTTTCTTGAATTTGATTCTCTGAACAAAACTATCACACACGCGAACTACCACACTGACAAATTTGGTAACCGTTGTAGGTTGAAAATCTCAAAATCATTTGAATGATATAACATAAATGAAACTCTGATATTTCCACGACATTCAGCTTGCTGCATGAAAGGTATACATCGATTAACTACCACTTCAGATGGGAATTAAGTAAGGGTATTAAAGGGAAATAGAACGACAAGGTGTATCCTCTTGCGACCTTAGGTAATGTCGATTCTACTTTGTGGATACATCAATTTGAAGCCGCGGCTATAGCCGCGTTTATACCGCTTACTATGTAGAAAGCATATGTTAGGTCACAATGGCAGCCGATTAGAGCGGAAAAGCAGCCTATCCTGCACACCATTTAAATCCAACCCTTACCTCCTTAGAGCGGCAACTGATTCAAGTTTGAAAGACGAAGGAGGGCGCATGCATTTAAGGCATTCCATCAGAATATCAATCAACCGAACAGGAGCCGTATCTACCTGAACCGACAATCATCATGTTTTTGTAACAATGTGAATTCTCCTGAGAATTACAAACTAACATATCATGCAATCACTTCGCTGAAATACAAGATATATACCATTTACCAGAACTCCTACTGATTGACGGTATTGAACTGCGAAGGCTCCTAGGTATGATGAGTTTCCGTTAAATATTCTAATCATTTCTATTATAGTAATAATATTAGCCTTTAAACTTTCTAAAAAAAACATTGTCTATCGAGAAAAATCTTTTCCCTTCAAATGGTTTTGGTGGTTTGTGGTTTTGATTTTTCTATATGAAGCTTAGAAAACTAAGGTTCCGAATGCCTATTTCATCATCATCATCAACGACGCAATGACCGCTATCCGGTTTAGGCCTGCCCTAATAAGCAACTCCAGACATTCCCCATCCCCAAAAGCTGTCTGGCGTCCTGGCCTACGCCATCGTTCTATCTTAGGCAGGGTCTGCCTCGTCTTCTTTTTCTACCACAGATATTGCCCTTATAGACTTTTCGGACTGGATCATTCCTCATCCATACGGATCAAGTGACGGTCATGGTATCGCTCATTGATTTCATCGTAATGTAGGCTACGGAATCATCTATCCTCTTGTAGGGGACCAAAAATACTTTGGGAAATTCTTCCTTGAACGCGGTCACTAGTTCCCAATTTTTCTTACTAAAAACCCAGGTCTTCGAAGAATATATAAGAACTGGCAAGATCATAGTCTTGTATAGTAAGAGCTTTGATGCTATGGTGAGACGTTTCGAGCGAAGCAGTTTTTGTAAGCTGAAATAGGTTCTGCTAGCTGTTGTTATCGGTTGTGATTTTCGACCCTAGATAGGAAAAATTTTCTGCGGTCTCCAAATTGTAGTCTTCTACTTTTATTGTTTTCGTTTAACCAGTTCGATTCGATGTAGTTCGTTCTTTGCTCTTTGGCGTTGACGTTACCACCACGTCCTTGCCTTCATTTATGTGAAGGCCAAGATCTCGCGCCGCCTGCCCGGTCTAGATGAAAGTAGACTGTACATCTCGTCTTGTTCTGCCCATAATGTCAATATCATCAGCGTGGACCTGTAGTTGGGCGGAGTTGCATCGACATCTGCATCGCGAATCACTTTTCCCAGGCCACGTTAGAGAACGCATGATAGGGCATCCCTTTGTCGTAGACCGTTGTTGATGTTGAGTGGTCTCGAGAGCGATCCTGCTGCTTTTATCTGATCTCGCACATTGGTCAGAGTCAGCCTAGTCAAGCTTAGCAATTTCGTCGGAGAACTGAATTCTTTCATGGACGTGTACAATGTTACCCTGGCTGTGCTATCATGGCCGACCTTGAAGTGGATGAAAGGATCATGCAAATGATGTCCATATTCTAACAGTTTTTTCATTATTTGCCGTAGAGAGAAAATCTTATCTGTTGTTTATTTGCATGGAACGAAGGCTCTCTGGTATAGGCCAATAATGATGGAAGCGTATGAGGCTATCCGACTTAACAAGATAGCGGAGGATGTCGTATAGATGGTATTCAGCAACGTGATACCTCTATAATTACTGTCCTGCGTGCTATCCCACTTTTTAGGTATGGGGCAAATAATGTCTCGTTGCCAGTTGTCAGGCGTTGATTCGCTGTCCTACATATTGAGCACCGTTTGATGAACTGTTTTGCGTAAGTAGTCGCCTCAATATTTAACCAATTCGACTGTAATTCCATCGGCTCCCGGTGATTTATATGTGCGGCTTTTCCATGTCCTTTTCGAGTTCACAGACCTGTTGGCTTTCCCAGGCTTCCGTTTTCCGCCTGTGAAGTTGCTTCTCCGTTCGCCGGAGTTTGTGATAAGTCTCAGTGCGTGCCCGCGTTTTTTGAGAATGCAATATTACTAGCTTTCTTCCGTTCCTTTACTGACTTACATTCATCGTCGAGCCGGCCGTTCCGACTTTTTACACTAAGGCCAAGTATGTTTGTTGTTGTATCACTGATAATGCTGTTCAGATGGCTGTGAAGATCATTTGTTAATGCTTCATCTCCAGGACATCTGTCAGGTGCGGTTATTGCGGTATTCGCGGGGGATTACCGAGGCCTTTGTTGTGGATGGCTTCAGTATTCACTCTCACCTGATTGTCAGAGGGGATAAGTGGTATTGTAATTCGAGCCTGGGGCACTTTTTTGAAGAAAAACTTATTCGAGTCAATATTGGCCCTTATATGTTCTGACATTAATCATGGTTGAGAGGTGGCGGCGTTCAATCAACACATGGTCAGTTTGGTTGAAAGCGGTCCCACCTGGAAAGGTCACTGTATGTTTGTGGGCCGCTTTTCACGCAAACCAGATACTTCAAACCATTTCGTGCGATACTACTAACTGAATAATCCGTGGTCCGTTATTATTGGCATCCTTATGTAAGCTATAGGAGCCAGCGTGTCGCTTGAAAACGGGCTCTGTCCCTACTTGACTGTTAAAATCTCCAAGTATGATTTTGCTATCATACCTAGGATTGGCTTCGAGAAAACTGCCTCGTAGAAGATTTCCTTCTCCCTCTCTTCAATCTCCTCCGTAGGGGCGTAAACGTTCATGAGGCTTATATTTCTAAATTTGAGCAGAGTGCCTAGCTTTCGCTTATTTTATTTCAGTTTTTGGCTAACTAAGAAACTTACTCCAAGCACATGGTTTACTGGATGGCCACTACAATATATGGTGTAGTGGCTCTTCTCCGGCGCATCTCTTACAACGTTGCTACATCAGGATATTGGCTAGCTGCTGTACAGGAAGTACACGGTCCATGAGAAAATGCGTATATTTTAGTAGGTTTTCCATGTCGGGTTGTCAGCCCTATCCAACCCACAACCTGAAGAATCAGTTGGTACAATTTATCCCGTTTTTAAGCGCTGGAGCCTCGCCATCATTCTTTTCCGTCTTCAGTTTTTCATTAAGAAAGAAACCCCAACCATCACCATGTGGAGGGTAGGGTTGGTGTTGGTTCAGCACGCATTACCTAGGTTTTAAGCTCCATCGTGCCAATCCTATACTACCTACCCTTTGACCAACGATTTGAACATGGAAAAGAGAGCTAGAAAACGACAATAAATTGTAAATATTCTCCGATAATTGCATCCGGGAAATTTAAAGTAGAGTCCAAGAACACTACTCCATTAGTATATCCTGGCCCGTAAGTGAAAACATTAGATTATGGTATAGAAAATGAAGGCATCAGCGCAGTTTAAAAGGGACGTTCTAAGCTCTTACCAAGGCACGAAACTATTATTCTACGTAATGCAAGTGAGTGTTAGGCATTTACTTTTCATTACATTACTTGTAGTTAATAGAAAGAAAGAGTTGGACAATTGAAGTTCACAGATGAATTCAAGAGTGGAGGGTATTTTACTACTTAGAGGCATCGCTGTTTCAGTTTCTGCGAGAAGTGCAATATTGACACAAAGCGGCTACCGTCAAACCCTAGTTTGAAGTTTAAGTAGATAGCGTGTAACTGGCAATCGTTTCCTGAGTTTGACAAGATCTACAAACACAATTAGGAATTCTGTTTCCACCTGTATTAAAGTTCAAGCGCAACCGCCTCGGGTTGACAAAACCTACGCCGACATCAGAAGAAAACGATTCTGCATTATGACGATCGACAAATTTCCTTGTAGAGGAAACAACTGCTGAAACTGTCGCTCGAGAAATATATGAATAGTGGATAGAAAAATTTGCCACAAATCCCCCGATCAGAATCAATCAAGGTCCCAGTTAGAGTTAGAAATGTTCGCTAACTTAAATAATCTGCTCAGAATCATGAGATCTAGGATAACTCTTTACTTACTTTACAAGCTATAACATGGATAATTCAGCGCTTCAACTGTGAAAGGTTTCGTACATTTCCAATCTAAGAATATTCGAGTGTACATTTGCACTTGGCTCATAATGTTTATGTATTACTATAGCTTATATTACTCCAAAATTGGGTGATTCTATATTAACTTAGTCGATTCCTGGAAAATATAGCAGTAATAATAAAATGATATACTATTTTCATTTGAGCTAAACAGATATCGGTATGGAAGGTATTTGGGCGTTCAGTTCAGCGCTTCAGTTATTAAAGGTTCTGTTGATTACTTATGGAAGAATAGCTCGTAGTATATATGAGAAAAGAGCAACTTTGACCTACTTTCCTATGAGAATCTACCTAATCAAAAAAATATATTTATCAAGGATGAACTTTGTTTGAGCTGATATCGTATCGGAGAATTTGTTTAGGTTTTCCGGTTGAGCAGTTAGTAGTAGGTTCTTGAAGTAATTGCCCCTTTGCTATTTTAGTGATATGAAATTGTTTCACGCATTACCGCAACCCGGATGAAGTGATGTTCCATAATTAGTGCTCTTTGTCATCGACGTCTTAAGTCTAAAGTTTACTGCAGTGTCATCCTCCCTGTCGCCCTCTATTGTTCTGAGTGCTGGCTGACTATTAAAGACGGTGAACTACGCTTCGCGGTAATAGAGACGAAGATGTCAGTTGCGTAACACGTCATAATCACGTCCAAATTGAAAACATAAGCTATCGGTTTGGAGTTGTACCGATCGTGAAAAAATTGCAAGAGAGGTATCTTCGATGATATAGTCATGTAATCTGAAATGAAATTTTACTTGTCAAGATTAATATGAACTTCGAAAAGACCAAAAGGCCGAACGAAGCAACGGTGGCTTAATACGCTGGATGTTGATTCAAAAGCCTCTCAACTACATCAAGATCAGGCCTTTTATAGAACAAAGCAGCGCAAGCGATCAGGATGAACCGATTTCACTTCTGAACGGGAGAAAGGCTAAAGAAGAAAAGGAAGGAATGGAATGGAGGATGTTTTTTTATTGACATTACCTTCCCAAGTTTGCACAAGAGTGCCTCAATGGAGCTTTATATGACGAAAAGATACATAGCAGGTGCAATCCAATTTCTAGATACTCTTCTCAACGATGAATACACCTAAACGTCATTCGCTATGCTTTTTGGACTATCTGATTTCACGAGAGTATGCTTTGTGCTAAAAAGCGCAGCCTTTAATCACTGAGCTATCAGGACCAAATTTATTGTCAGCATATTCAATAAGACTTAATAGTTCCTTATTAAGTTTTAGTGGTCTTCGTAAGGTTTTGATGAAATTCAGAGATTTTTCATTGATAAGTCAGATTCTCTAGCTGATAATACAAAGCATATGGAAACACTTGGCGAGCGTTTTTCTTCTCTCTAGGAAGGACGAGAAGGATGAGAAAGAGAGAGATACATTAAGTCCTTTATACTTTTTCTACCTTACTATTTAAGTAAGTATGCATTCATAAAGTGAGGCCATGGTTATTAAAAATTTCAATGGATGCCCCCATTTATGTAAGTCTCTTGGCCGCAGAAAGAGCAGCTCCATCATAGCTTCCAGAATATTGACGTGACGTGATTCCCATCCGCTTTACTCATACGTAGAGTATGGAAAACATATTTTAATGAAAAATAACATAAATGGAAACCCCGTTCACTTCTGTACTTTCCCGAAACATACTTTAATGCTTTAATTGTTGACATGATAATTTGCGGAAGGAAGTAATTTCCGAGTATGGGGAAACATTGTATGGAATGCAGGCGGACATGGAAAATGGCCTATGTGCAGCGCGTGTATAATATAAAATTGCATTAAAAAGCTGAACGACATTGCATCATGTTTATCGTATATACGTAGGTACGGTTATTAACATATTTATGGGCATATGTGACGTAAGTTCATTTAAAATGGGTCTCAAGCAGAGTTTTTTGCGGAGCTACTATAGTAAAATGCAAGCCATGAAAGTGAAGTATTATTGCGTGAAGTATTGATAGAGAAAGAACGGTAAATGTCACTGGGGGTGCAAGTCCAGACATTTTCAGTAACCATTCTCCGGTCTGAAACGATTATATAGTTTGCTTATTTAATTTAGGTCAAATATGTACATTCTCACATGATTGATTTGAGGTAATCTGCTTATTTATCGTAACTCTGTTAAAAGTGATGTTCAAAGGAATAGATGGAAAATTCTGGAATAGTAAGGTAAATAGCGGGGCCGAACAGTTAATCACCCAATTTCGCAAATTACAAAGGGGGTTGGGAATTCAGAGAGTTCCATGTGCTGATGTAAATTTATCAATTCGATAGTTCCTACTGTTGTCATTTGATTACTAAGCATTCTTAGAGCTTCTGTTGTGTTCTGCTGAGTAAAGTGCTGTTTGAGGACATCATTGGTGAAAGTTTTCTTAACTATAAAGCGTTGTTGAAATGCCATAAATGGGAGCCACATGTCGATGGATGCTCCGGTAATGATCTTAATACAAGCTCAGATTACTTCCGAAGGATATTGAAGATGTTTTCCCATGTGTGTTGCACCAGTCTAACCAGCTGTTAACAAATATGAGCATCAACCGTTTATTTTCTCAAATATAATTCAAAATAAGGAAACTATATATTGTCTTAAATTCGACAATTAGAAATTATACCTTAGTTTCGTTATCATACTGTATATGGTAACGAAATCAAGTTAATGACGGTCAACGTATCTACTTCGAGTAAATTGTCAGTAAACAGATGCAGTGCAAAAGCGATCAACAAGTGGGATACAGGGTATCCAATTATAGTACCGTTCCATCAAATACGACACGCGTAGGGAAGGGAAATGTTCTAAGGTGCCGGGCGAAAGTCCCAAGTGTCTAAACTGTGGGGTACGCGATCACTACGCGAGCTGTAGCAAGTGCCCCAACATTGGCTTTGACATTGGTTCGCCGAGCAACCACGCAATTTATTTTGATGATCGATACGGGGATCAACTTTCAAGCATCCAAAGTTACGATCATCGGATTAAAAAGTTTACATTCAATTCGATGATCGTAATATTGTTCGTTCTGGCAGACACCTGTTCAAATTGTTTCTCGGTGATCACAAACCGGAAACAGTGCTCTCGTGAATGAAACCCCACCACCGCTATACATCTCTTCAGTACCAACACACAACATCCAAACCGAATTCCTAATAACTTGCGGAGACACCGTAATGCTAATCTCCGAGAAGTTCATCGCTACAAAATTCTTGCTAGCCGTTAATGCGCTCAAATTCCATCAGGTATCTATCGTATCTACCAAAGCATCAAAATGTATTCACAGTTCTAGAAATAATCCCTGGCAGTGATCACGATACTACGTTCCTAGACTTACAACTTTTTTCCATCACTGGGTAATAGCACCTGACTTGAGGCATGCTAGCGGGCAGCTTACTAGCCAATCCCTTAAATTCAGACTACTTAGCCCCAAAATATTTCGAAGATACTGAGTTGTACTCATGTGAAGCAATCAGTGCTATTAAGACATGCTCAGAGAGCGCTGGACTAGCAGTTGCAGAGGAGAAGTCAAAGTGGTCCTGATCACCATGCGCGGTACGAGAAATCGGAAGATGCAAAACTCAAATTTTAACAGCACGTATAGTCCAAAAAAAAACTCCACTACTAGCAGTATGGTTTTGGTAAAAACGATGCCGAATGTAGAAAAGACGTAGCATACTTCCAGGCTTCTTATGGCCAAAGTGGTGAGTTCCGTCTTGCTGTATGTAGTCCCAGTTTCGAAGTAGCCCCTCGTGTTTCATGTAATACCTATAAGGTGCGGTCTATAAAAGAGTAGTTCTAAGGATACGTTTTGCTTCCAGAATCCTCTCAGATGATGCTGCGTTCATCTTCGCAGGAATGACGCCAATTGATAACTTTGGATACAACATCGCGAATTTATATAACATTAAGTCCATTTTTCCTCTATCGGAGGTGGAAAAGCTGAAAGGGGCAGATCTACAGGGTGTATTATCAAAGTAATGCACATTTACTGGAAAAAGTAGATTTATTCATTCGATTGGTACAGACGGTTAAGATTCTTCCAAATAGTCTCCTCCTGCATCCATACAGCTGCGGAGGCGATTCTGCCTGGAAGGCACCTTGAAACTCCTCGACTGGAATGCCTCTGAGGAACTTTGTAACTTGAGTTTGAATGTTCTTCATCGACTCCCAGTGCTTTCACTTCTGCTCTTTTTACAGTCGGGGAAATAAAAAAAGTTACATGGAGAAAAATCAGGGCTGTTAGGACGCTGAGGCACCACGGAAGTCTTGTACTGGGTCAGGAAGTTGGTCACGACGAAGGCCATGTGGCTGGGGGCATTGTCGTGGTGGAGCTTGAAAACGTTTCTCTTTCAGGCCTGATGCGTGCGTCCCGTCGTTTCAGTCTCTTGAGCACCTCCAGGTAAATGGACAATTCCTTTGACGTCGAAGAAGACAATCAGCATTGTTTTGATGCGAGACTTGCTAATGCACGTTTTTCTGAGTCTAGCTGAAGATTGTGTGTACCACTCGGAGCTCTGCCTTTTGGATTCTGGATCGTACTTGAGGCATTTGATAAGTTTCCGTTGCATTCTTCCAAAGCCGCACACAAAACTTGTTCGCGTACCGCTGTTCTAGTGAGCGCTTCATTACGCAATGACACAATTGAAAAACAGATTCCGCGCAAAGACACGTTCTTACACTCCTACTGCTCAGAGCAAGCTGAGACAAGGCGCATTTGAAAGGGCAGAACCCCTTCCACAATCTCTAATCGGTCTGATCGATCACGCTGCAATGTGTAGTTGTGTCATAATAAAACAATCCGCATTACTTTCATAATGTAGCCTGTATAGCTAGATGGCAACATCAATAGAATCACTGAAAAAAGGGTTATTAGATCCTCAGCTTGATCCCTGCTATCAGGAGGTAAATCAATAGAAAGCATGGTGGGGTCAAATATAATCTCATCCAGTTCTTCAAGAGCCATGCAGAATATCGCCGGTACCAGCATTGGTCCAAACTGGACACCTGCCTTTTTGTCGAAGGTAAGTTTGATCGAGTCCTGGAGGCACTAGCGCACATATTCTTTCAGATGCAAGAACTACATGCACAACGTATCAAAAGTGAAAGAGGAATAACGAAGCTAGTATCTCGTTATGGAATGCAAGATTAAATAGGATAATAAAATGAGAATCGCTAGAACTCAATCAAAGAACTAAAGAACGAATTGGTTAACTTCAGTAAACTTGGAAGATTATTTTGGCCTTCCCACCCACTACATACTTTCGTTACACCTTCCTGTGATTAAAAAAAAGTCTCAGCCTATCGATGGAAGATTCTCAGCAAGATGACAATGGATGGATAATGACTTTACACTATGAACTTTCGAAGTGTTTTCTTCTTTCGAGTAAAAGAACTATCAAACCCGGCAATAGAAGGCAATACATTGACGATGTCAGTTACCATACTGATATGCAACATAAGTATTTAATTTCATGCTTTGTAACTCTACTGAATCTACTCAATGATTTAAAATAAATATGGTCATTCAAAAAAAAGATTAGCGGGAATAATTCCGTTTTTTTCAAGTTGGCAAAAATGTTTACCCCAGACGCTAACCAAAAATATCATAACTGTCCGTGGTTTCTCTGTAACCTCATCAATTATTTCCCTTTGTCCTGTGAGGAGTGAAAGAGAGATTTATTTGCATGTATAAAGTTGGTCTCTTTTTTCCTACTTATATCTCTTTTCAATTTCTTATTTGTTTCCCGACGTCCAGTCATTTTAAAATAATAATTGAAGAAAACGACCATTTTTAATTTCCATTTTTACAATTATATCTACGAAACCTTATACCTTTTTAACTTCCAACAAAACTCTAAAATTCCTTCAAATATTTCAAGGCTAATATAAAAAATTTCTGAAATTTCAAAAATGACGACCTTCCCAAGGTTTTGTTGAAAATGAATCCCAGGTTTACTGCCTGTTCGTTTGTTCCTCCGTCTGTCTTTCTCTCTGTCTGTCTGTCACACCTAATAACTCAGAAGCGGTTATCGCTATTGATACAAAATTTGGTAAAAAGGTGGAAACTATGAATTCCCTGCAACATCGTTCTATGTAAGTTTAAGGGGGTCCCCATACAATGAAACGAATGAAAAATTTCGATTAATACTTCTTGAATCACATATTATTTTGACATTGTTTGCAAAAGGGGGGACTGCGAGGGCTCGCACGGAATCAATTATTTCAAAGCACCATTCTCAGAAATTGCCCAACCAAAAAATCTGAAAGAAAAATCAAGCTGTCTATGCACATCGTATCGAATCTTCAACTCCCCATTACGAAATCTACTCAAATAAAGTTATCGATAGTATATATGTAGTTAAAGTTATTATATTTTGCAAATTTAATACGAATCTCCCTTAAAAAAACATACTGGAAAATGGAAAAACTATTAAATTAAATCTAAATGGTATCGAAAATTCTACCATTATTAACAAAATTATAGTACGTCAAAGTTACCTCTTTCGCGTCAAATTACTACCCCTCATGGGATGAAATGCCAGTACTATACCGGATTGAATACGGAGTTTATTCAACGTATATTGTCTAGAAGCTATATATAAGTATAAATAGTTTTGCAACCAAATTCACCAAAACCTTCGGTGATATGATTGGGACCGAGCAGGACCGCTGACCTGATCGAAAACTCGATTCCCTTACCCCAGCTGCACACGGTTGGCACTTTCCGCAAACTCCAAACCGCCGGAAGAGTTTGATTTTCTAACCAGGCAAGCAAATTCCCTTTGATTTGTGCCACCTTGGCTTGCACACGTAGACAAACCAAGCCAAACATTATCACACATTTAAATTTGCAAGGGTTTGTTGAGGTCTGGCAAAGTGCGTATTTGGTCAGAAAACGCTACACACTCTCGGGGGACCCATCCCGCAGTCCTTCAGCGTCTTTTGATAAAAAATAAGTCGGAAAACAAGAAACAGAACGCCTCAGGTATGAAAGGCTTTGTTTTTATTTAAATATAAAATCATTTAAGTGGACATTTATTCAGTTAGTACCAACCGCGTAGTGTATATGCATATATTATGTTAGTTATATTGCTATTTCCATCGAACTTGGTAGGATCATGGTTTATATTACTTCAACATTTCATGATTCTTAGATGAACTTAAGGGGGGTTTTGCAATCAATTACTTAAAATTACAGCGATATACGATTATGAATAGATATCGAAACGGAGGTTATTTCCCAGCCTAGGCAACTTTGTAATTTTTTCAGATTTTTCGCTCATGAATTAAATGTCAGAAGGGAGATCAGCTCTGAAAAGTATTAATCGAGACCTTTGACACCCCACATAACTACATTCGGTGAAAAAAAATGTGCATCCCCCTTTGGATGTATGGAGAGCCCCATTATATTCCACGTAGAACGATGTAACTCACGATATGCTTGAGCGTTCACTGTTTCCACCGTTCCACCAAACTTGGTGTTAATCTCTATATTCGTGTCTGAGAAAAATGCGTGTGACAGGCAGACAGACAGAGAGTGGGACAGACAAACAGTAAACCGATTTTAATAAGGCTTGTGTAAAACAAAATCTTAACAGCCAATGGAGGCCGGTAATGGTTTCGAACAGCGTTTATGCAGTGCTTCTTATACGGAGTTTCACGCAGCTATAAT